>NC_074716.1:6125000-6450000 GCF_947242115.1 Biomphalaria glabrata | reverse complement strand
CTCCACACCACTTTCTCTCCCTCTATACCACTTTCTCTCCCTGCATACCACTTTATCTCCCTCCACACTACTTTCTCTCCCTCGACACCACTTTATCTTCCTCCACACCACTTTCTCTCCCTCCACACCACTTTCTCTCCCTCGACACCACTTTCTCTCCCTCCACACCACTTTCTCTCCCTCCACACCACTTTCTCTCCCTGCATACCACTTTATCTCCCTCCACACTACTTTCTCTCCCTCGACACCACTTTATCTTCTTCCACACAACGTTATCTCCCTCCATACCACTTTCTCTCCATCCACACCACTTTATCTTCCTCCACACCACTTTCTCTCCCTCCACACCACTTTCTCTCCCTCGACACCACTTTCTCTCCCTCCACACCACTTTCTCTCCCTCCACACCACTTTCTCTCCCTCCACACCACTTTCTCTCCCTCCATACCACTCTCTCTCCCTCAACACCACTTTCTCTCCCTCCATACCACTTAATCTTCCTCCATACCACACTTTCTTCCTCTATTCCTCTCTCATTACCTCCCTCCCACTCTCATCTGCCTCTTTTTTTCTCTCCTCTCTACATTTATCTCCCTCTCCACCTTCAACTCTCCCTCTCTGTTTATTTCTCCTCCCCTCTTTTTCTCTTTTATTCTTTTTTTCCATCTCGTACTGCAGTGTTTCCCAAACTGTGTTCGCTAAACCCTAGCGTTCCGTTATCCCTGCATAGGGGTTCCATTAACTACTGGAATAATTAACTGTTTTAACAATCTGAACAAAAAAATGTTCCAATTAAGACTTAAAATGTGCAAAGTGTTCCGTTAAAGAAAAAAAGTATGGGAAACACTGTCGCACTGAGTAACTTAGATTTTACCTTAATCTAATTAGTTGACCAGGTTTAGCTGTTATAAGCATGGTGTATTCTCTATAGTAGCCGAAGTCCATTGGATAGCCCTGGCTAGATATATACCCAGTTGGTTCAGTTAACACAGCAGAGTTATCTAGATAAAAGTTGAGTTACTATGTAAATACACATAGAATAGTATTTCTGTTAATATAATATAATGGTAAATATAATAATTACATCGCTAACTTCATTGTATTATGATTAAATTACCATAATTCACAAAACTGTTGGGATTATTTAAAATCTGTATTTCAGCAACAGCCTTCCTTTAAGTGGATTTGTATGATAAATAAAAATTATAATTATAACAGTAAGACCTGCTAATACACTCTCGCCACACCCACCATCACTTGTAATAAGATGACCATTAAGATCAGTGGCAAATTTAACTGCGATTCTAGAGGAGTCATATATGCTATAATATGCTCAAGGTGTCAATCTATCTATATCGGAAGCACAGGCACGACCTTAAAAACACGTTAGAGTCATGCTTAATTTTGCAATTCAAGCCCGTATCTATTCATTTCAATAACACACATCATAGGGAGGTACCACTGATCTCCTCGTCACTGCTTTACAACAATGCAATGACAAAAGCACCAGTCTGCAAATCGATTAAAAAAATGTACATGTCAGCCTTCAACATCACGGTATCAACAACCAATACACTTTTATTTTAAATGACATACGCACTAACACTGACACTATTAACCTTGGTTAGGACAATAATACAATATGCATTCTCCGTTTTTTTGGGACCCCTCAACTCAAGAAAATATTAAGAAACTGGAACAGCCACAAAACAAAGCAGTGAGATTCATAACAAACGAATAATAATATTTGATTAGAGTAATACCTTTAGTAAAATCACTCAATTTAGAAAGCCTTCAGGATAGAAGATAGCAATTATACATACAATCCTGAACCATAATCTTCAAATACAAAAACAAAATTTAATAAAATGCTCAAATAGACACAAAGATAAAGGCACATTTCTCGTTTCATATGCTAGGACAAATTTGTACAAATACTCCTTCTTCCCACGTGCTATTAGAGCATGGAATGTGTTGCCTGAGCTAGCCAGTCTTAGACCTAGACTTAGGCCCTCCCGCGCCGTTCGGCGCATTGGGCGGCAAGCTGTCTCCATAAAGATCTGTCATTGGCAATGTCTGAAGCCTCCTCCCACCTGGTGTCCACTGTTCTGAGGTCCTCCATGAAGGTGTGTCGCTTTCCTCGTATTGGCTTCCATGTCATCGCAACTCTTGGTGTGCATAATTCATTTTGACGTAGCCAGTGACTAAGCAGAATTTAGGTCATCTTTTTGAAGTAACGTCTGTATTATATAAGTTAAGAAGATAAGACATCCTTTTTCCATTCATCTTTGCCTGACATCACTGTCCGCGCTTTTACACCAGCGTAGCTCATTTCTTTTTTAGCCTCGATAGAGAACAACATCGGACAGATAAGTTAACTTAAGCTTATTTTGTGCTAATTGTTTGATTTTTTGTTTGTTTTGTAGCTGACGAAGGCCTCGTGCCTCGTGGCCCGAACATCCTTTGTTTACTTGGTCCCACAGGGTACCTAATATGCATGTTTATTGTCTATCTTGTTAATATTATGCAGACTTATTTTCTCTCTACCCGGATCAAGTTGAAATTGTGCACAATTGTTCATAGGCAAAGTCAAGACATGAATCAATAAACATAATATAACCAAATAGTCAATTAATTCTATTGTATGATACAAACAAGGGAGACTACTCCTTCAGTATTCACAGGAAATAACTTAATTTGTTGGGTTTACTCCCTTTAAACAATTGTTAACGCCATTTCTCCCTCATGCATTCTCTGATCAAGTTGATTCTTTAAACAATTATTTATTGTACATATCACAACACCAATTTTTTTTTAATAACCAACCAGTCAAGTAATTTTTGGTTATTAATTATTTTGTTTGATATCAAAGATGGGAAATAGCTTATACATTATTAATACATATAGTGCTAAGTGCAGACTTCTTCCCTTAAATAAGCTTTATTGTTGTTTTTTCATGACTTTATTCTATTTTGTTTTATGTGTTTGAGTAATTTTCCAAGCACATTCTGATTGTCTGATACAGTACACGAAAGCGTATGCTGGGCCGTCAAGCAAAATTGAAAGGCTTACTTCTTATGAAGTAAACGGCTCTGAAACCTTTATAGCCTGCCGTCGTTCCTCTGTAGTTGACAGTAATATTGTTTGATATCGAGGCGTGATATTTGGCAGTGAAGTCCCCTGTAGTACATAGGGCTCTACCTTTTATTCTAGAGTCTTCAGTGACCTCTACGTAATTATTATCACAAGTGTACGGATTCATGTTGACTTCAAGAATTCTGTGGAGAGGTTATAAATATCTAGACATCACATTATTTTACAAAAATTAATAAAGTATCAAAGAATATGCCAATATCTGGACTTTGATTAATTAAATTGTATGGGGATGAAGCTGATGAAGGATGACTTAAATTAGCCAGGCCAGCGCTAGAGGAGCAATCAATAATTATCTGTGACGTCGGTCAACAATGACTAGTGGCGGTGGGGCGACACTTCGAGAAAGATCTAATGTGACAACTACCCAAGCCAGTCGGATACAGTCATGTGATCACCAAGAAGGGGCGCGATGGCTGAATGGTTAAGCGCGTGACTTCCGAACCTGGGGTCATGGGTTCGAATCTCAGTGAAGACTGGGGTTTTTAGGGAGCCCCTGAGTCCACTCAATGCTAATGGGTATCTGAACTTAGTCACTGCCCTATACATCGCAAGGTCGAAACGAGGAACTTTACTTTTTTTTTCATCAAGAATAGATGAGTGACGTTCCATTTGGTTTTAGAAGGTATTCGGGAACCCTATATAAAGAAATCATCAGAGTCAAGGAATCACAACTTCTCGATTTACGATGCAGTACGGTGCAGTACGATGCAGTACGGTGCAGTACGACGCAGTACGGTGCAGTACGGTGCAGTACGATGCAGTACGGTGCAGTACGATGCAGTACGGTGCAGTACGATGCAGTATGGTGCAGTACGGTGCAGTACGATGCAGTACGGTGCAGTACGATGCAGTACAGTACAACAAAGTTCAGCCTTATACAGAGAAGTCAGTATAGTTCTTTTTACAGCAGTACAAAGTTGATATCACTGTATAGGTATCCACAGCAGAACATTGGTGCAGTTGAGGTTACAAGTTGCCAATTGTACAGTATTGACAATTTACTGGGCAGTAAAATGCTACGTTACTTTTGAGCCCTGAGTTGATGAATTGGCAGTGTCATATAATTAACTACTTTGTGTGATATCGAATAAGAGAAATAACTTGTACAATATCTATACATAAAGGTTTAAGGACGCAGTTCTTCCTCATTGGATACGCTTTGTTCTTTAAATATATATATATATATATATATATATATATATATATATATATATATATATATATATATATATATATATATATATATTTCGCTTGTTATAAGCACTTAAATAGCTTAGTGGCTAACGCGTTATCGAGACTGGGGACATTGAGAATATTTTTTATTTTTTTTAATAAATAAAAAAAAATAGCACCGAAACATTTCTCCGAAAAACAGTCTTCCCTCTTCCAACACACAAAAGTGACTACACATCAGTGCACTGACCATTATATAAACATAAAAGTTGTGCTAAGAAAAAAAAAACAATTAAAATATTTCCAATCGCAATAATTGATAGTCTGTGACAAGTCAAAAACTCGCTGTCAGAGTCACTCAAATTTATCACAGCATTAATTATTATTTTTCATCATTTATTTATTTTATTTTAATTATTTCCCCGTCCTAACCCCAATTTCTTCACCCGCGCCACCTTTTCCGCTCCAGGCTAGACTTAGTTGACCACATTGGAGATAGCTAAGGCGCATCCTTTCATTTATCTGCCCTTGATCGGGGAAAGGTAAACACACAATCTCTTTTGTCTTACCCGCCGGATGTCTGAAGGACGGTCGCGGTTTACACCACCTTGGTTTGAATGCAAGCTAACCCCCCCCCCTTTTCTCCTACGTCTCTCTTTGATCTAGGAGATTACTCGAGTCAAAGGGCCTCTCGACGCTCCCATCTTAAGTCTAATTCACCCACGTGTATGATAATTCTTAGCCTAGGACATTTCCTGTGCCCGCCCACATTTTCCAGGCATATATAAAGTAGATTTCTCATTGTCGTTGAGCTATTAAGTCTGGACTACTTCATACCTTCTTTCTCCTAGAGGAATACCTGGTGGTAAGCCGAACTTAATCACAAGTTCCATCTCAATTACTTTTGTGCTTTTCCATTGGATATTATCATGTGTATTTTGTTCATTTATATTTAATTAGTGCATTGTGTATTTCTCACTGGCGTAAGTAGAAAACATAAACATGTGCTATGTATATATTTTAGTATTGCATTAATCTATTAATGCTACGTTGCTCAATTGATCATTGATGCAACCATGTATATATTTGTACACCTTATTTTATTTCCTTTATCTCGGTTGATCGCCTTGATGATTTTACTATCGCACTAATACTGCGCTTAGAAAGGAGATATGAATTATCTCCCCTGTAATGAATTATCTCCCCTTTACTCATTTTACTCTAATGAGAGTTGCGCCGCTTGAACGGACACACCATTCAAGCGCGCTCCATTGTTCTCGACCCACGGTCATATGTAAACAATCATCTGGGTCGCTGACCACCGCCCAATTCAACCCCCCCCCCCTTTTCTTTCTCTATCCACCTGTGTTGTTTATTTGAGATTATTATTTCCCCTTCTATGTACATTTTTATATTAGTATTTCCCCTTTTATGTACATTTATATAATGCTACTATCTGCCATCTATTTTCCAAATCCCATTTGTCATCATCTCCTCATTGTGCTCTAAAGCAATTTCACCAATCTGACGAATGCACCTCAGTCGAGGGCATCGATAAGATGTATGAGAGACATGTCCTAACTTGTCTTTATTTATCCGCAGCCTCCCTCAGGTGTCTGCCTATTTGCCTACTGGCTTATTTAGGTGCTTAGTGCTATTCAACACTGCACTGGCTTATTTACCTGCTATTGAGAATCACCTACTGCCTATTTGCCTACTGGCCTATCTATGTGCTTAGTGCTAATCAGCGCTGCACTTGCCTAGTTGCTATCAAGAATCACCTATTGCCTAGTTACTGGATCAACGATCCATTTACCTGCAGTTGTGCTTAGTGCTATTCAGCGCTGCACTTGCCTACTGAGATCTACCCAACTCTACTACTTGGCGCTATCGGCATTGCCCGCCTATTCGACAGCCCACCTGTCAAGCTATTAGGCGCGACGTCCCTATAGAGTCAGATCTGTGCGAGACGTCATAGCTACGCCAACCCTCTGCAACTCACTGGACATATCCTGTTACTCACACTGCCCACGGCAGATCAGCTCTGCCCGCAGTAACCTTGTGCCCACGGTATCCGGCCACCCGCCATACTGTGCCCACTACAGATACTAGAACTTGGGACTGAGACTCCACAAGAGCTATATCGCCGGCGTCCCTCTATCCGCTAGAGCGCCACCTCCAGCTGCAGAACCTCAAGCCAGGACCCAGCCAGCTGCGACATCAACAGGACAACCAGCTAAGTCAGAGGACAAAGTGACATACTCTCTTATTATGTGCAAGAGTGATGATTAAACATAGAATATACTAGAGATAGATGCAAACCCTCCCCCTTTTTATCATTATATGTATATTTATGTAAATAAATTTCCTTTATTTTAACTTTTGTATCTATCTTTCATTGCTTTGTCTCGTTGCGTGTCTGCTCCCGATTCATATGCTGATAAGTGGGGGTGTGATAGCATCAAAAATAATCATCCCCTAGACATAAAACGTGCCAAACACACGTCACATTTCCCCACCTGTCACATAGTCTATTAAAAAAATAGTCCCATGATAGATTCGAAATAATTGATGCGATTTCACTTGATATAAAGTTTTAAAATTATTTTTTGAAATATGACTTGATATGTATTTAATACTAAAATCCTCGAGATCTTACACTAAAGTGACGTAGGTCTCAGGTTCCCCCGTAATGTTCCATTGCCTTAATGCACCGAAAGGGATGTCACCAGTGCTGACAATGTACCCACATTCCTCGTTCCTTGCTATAATATGACCACTCTCTGAAAAATAATGCATTATATTTCCAGTTACCTGGCTGTTAAAGCATGGAAAAGAAGCTTTTATAGTTAAAAATTAACATGAAAAAAATCTATACGAATTTAGAAATAAACATATGAATCATAAAATATTCTATACAATTAAAACGTATCTTGCATCATTTAATATAGCACGACATAAACACGACATTTCTGTACACAAAACTTATTACAATATCTCACTTCTAGCACAAAGACCAGTTTCTTCATCCAAGAGAGAGACATCAGGACAGGAACAAGCTGCGTTAATACAATATTCGGTCTGGCATTCGGAGCTTTTAATACATGTGTATCCATATTGTAGTTTCCCAGTAGTCAGTGTCAGGCAATTTGTATATGTTTCTGAAACTCTGAACTGAAATTACATTATTTTTGACGTAGTTTTAAATCAAAAAATATAAGCAAAAAAAAATATGCTTTTAATTGAAACGTTTATTTTAGCATTAAAAGATTTATTTTTTTAAAGTATAGTTATGTATATATGTGTTTGTATGTTAAAACAGAGAGAGGACATATATAAAGAGATAGAGAGAGAGAGAGACAGACAGACAGACAAACGGATAGACAGATAGATAGATAGATAGATAGATAGATAGATAGATAAATAGATAGATTAGATAGATTAGATAGATAGATAGATAGATAGATAGATAGATAGATGGATAGATAGATAGATAGATAGATAGATAGATAGATAGATAGATAGATAGATAGATAGATAGATAGATAGATGGATGGATAGATAGATAGATAGATAGATAGATAGATAGATAGATAGATAGATAGATGGATAGATGGATAGATAGATAGATAGATAGATAGATAGATAGATAGATAGATAATTTTAAATCTACTACTTACCCAAACGATGACATACACCACGTATACACAGAATTGGATCTCTTTCTTCATAATCCTATCAAATAAGTCTGTCTACCTCTAATATTTTTATAATTCTCATTTCATCTATGTTTGCCTAGTTTTTCCTTTAAGATTTAGATCAAGTATGGAATTTTTTTTTTATTTTTTGTGTACAACGTCTCCTTACCATCCTGGTTTGAGTTGAAGGCCTAAAGGTCACAGGTACAGCCTATCATCTCTCGTTCTCTCTCTTTTTTGTCCACACTGAGAGATTCCTCTATTTGTAATGCTATACACAACTAAAACAGGATGTCTGGGGGTGAATGTAATATTTTCTTTTATAACAGTATGGTCTTTAACGAGTTCAGAACCCACCCACAGGAGGCACTGCTGGAATTCAAAAGGGAGAAGGGGGCTTAAAATTCTACACAAAATACGAGTACAAAACCTTTTTTCTTATCTTATTTATATGAGCTAATTATCTACGCTGCATCCAATTGTATATTATGTCGCGCCCCCTCAAACTCTTTTCTGGTTTGTAGTGAATGGGGTGAATAGGGTAGTGAATGAGGCGCGATTTTTTTTGTATATTTTCGTCCACAGTAGAGGGAAGAATGAGTAATGATTGAGTGGGGGCTTTTTAATATATATAAAATAAAATGATTTACATGATACAAAACTATCATTAAAGAGAGTATTTGTTTTGCTCCTGGAGGTGCGCAGCTAGTCTTATTATTGTTAGTTTAGTTCAAACTTCTTCTTATGGTTAGCCAGCTCTTAATGGATTTTAAAAAATCGGCACCAAAAAATGTACCATGACATTTCTCGGCTTATGTAGGGGCCCTACATATTTGGGGAAAAAGAACTATCTACTTTGACACTCAATGAACCCTCTGGTTTGATCGCTATATTTTTTTCAAATATAATTATCTAAAAATTAAATCCGGCTTAGAACTGGAAAATGTTTTAGCCGGGATCCCCACAATCGACTATGTTGTTTTTTTTTTGTATTCAATAAAAGATATGAGTAAAGAAACGCTCCTTCTTCCCTAATAATATTGGAGCATGTAATGGGTTGCCTGAGTCAGCCAGGAAAACCAATGACTTGGCAGAATTTAAGTCATTGTTTAACATGCATGACTAGATTGACATAGTAACACGCGTAGGACGTAATCAACTTCTTTGTTGACGTCATGTCTGTATTTCAAAAGATAAGATAAGATGAGAATAAATATAGAAATAACATATACATATTGGGCACTTGTTAATACAAGAATTTGGAAAGACTTTATAGAATAAAGAAGCATTGTAAGAAATTATGTGGGAAACTATAGACCGACATCATCTTTATCAAATAGCAATTAATTTTTTTAATAATAATGAAAGTGTCTTATTTTAAATGATTGCATGAGCTAAAAAACTATAAATCAATGTAATGACACATTTGTCAAAGTTTGGTATATTCTTATGAAACTTAATTTTAAGGTGTGGGTCAATGCTAATCAACGCCTACAAGCATACTTTATAGAAATTGTGAAAACAAGCAGAATAAAACAACTATACCTCTCAATAATTTAGAAGTTATTACCCTTATTCGATCTCAAGCAAAATAAATTAATTACTGATTATAAACTGTTTGACTGGTTGATTATATAATTGATTTATATTTTGCTATGTAAAATTGATACTTGTTAAAAGTATTAACCTTATCCGATAATGCGTGTGGGAGGAATGGCGTTAAAGGATATCGAAGGGTAGAAAGCCTTACAAATTAGCCATTCGTGTCAATAATTAAGAATTAATTTCTCTTGATGGTACCAAACAAGCTAATTGATTACCTGAAATTAATGTACTAATTGGCTTATTTCTTTTATTGATTCCTGTCTTGTCTTTGCCAATGAATAATTTTGTGCCAAGATTCATGATGACCAGAAAAATGGGTTCGCGAGAAATGGCTTGTAAATACTTTGTACCAGACAAGCAGACACAGTTGATATTACCTTTGTAATATGATCGCACCAGTTAATTTTGGAACAAGGTAGTATGTTCTCTATAGTCTGCAGCTTTCATGTTCGGTATTTCTATGCGGTGTTATTATACAACTGAATTGGAGCGTGGAGATATATATGATTACTGTTATTGTTCCTGTCGCTATGAGCATGTCGTGAACTCATGGCTGTGTTATACTGTCGTTTCATTCAACTTAGGACGGGTGGTTGGTAGGTTTGTATGCACCATGAACAATGCAAACCCTGCCTGCTTTCACCCACACCATGAGGCATGGGGCTAAGACTCTGAATGCCTGAAGCTTGCCAGAAAGTTAAGACGCTTTGAATAAGTAAAAACATGCTAAATTTGTTTTGCAGGCTATATAGGTTAAGCAAACTCCATAAGTCATAACTCATTAGAAAGGCAATCAAAAAGGAAGCAATGTATAATCATTCAGATTAGCACAAGGATTAAAGTAAGGTTTCAATCATTTTAAACATTCTTTTAAAAAATGTTTCTTATTAGCTTGGATTAAAAATAAATCAATGGAATGATCACTAAATCCAAATGGTGGCCAGTATACTTCTCTGGCCGGGTATATTTTTGCCATTTATAATACGCAAAGGCTTTTCCAATCCCGTGAGAGAGATATAGGTCTACTGTACCCCTTCCCAAAAAGTTGTCGGTGTTTAGGAAAAGCTTTATAGGCCCTGTTCCTGGGAAGCGTAGTAAAGATTGGTACAGACCTTTTTTTTTCTGGTTCCATCGATGAAAAGTCTCGGCTTCACCTGGCTGACCAAGTGGGATGAGGAGAAAGAATGGACACTCACTTTCATTCAAGTATTCATCTACATCTACATCTGACCTCTCTTTCCTTCTCTCCCTCTCATTTTCTCCCTGTCTCTCTCGCTATCTCTCACGCTCTCTCTCTCTCGCGCTCTCTCTCTCTCTGTCTCACTCTCTCTCTCTGTCTCACTCTCTCTCAATTTTACTCTCTCTCTCCCTCTTTCTCTCCCACTCTCTCTCTCTCTCACTCTGACTCACTCTTTCACTTTTTTCTCTCACTCTCTTTCTCACTCTCTCTCTCTCACCCTCTCTCTCACTATCTCTCTCACTCTATCTCTCACTAATTTTCTCTCTCTCACACTCTCTCTCACTCTCTCTCTCTCTCACTATCTCTATCTCACTCTCTCTCTCTCACTCTCTCTCACTATCTCTATCTCACTCTCACTCTCTCTCTCACTCTCTATCTCTCTCTCTCACTATCTCTCTCCCTCTCACTCTCTCTCTCTCAGTCTCTCTCTCTCTCACTCTCTCTCTCACTATCTCTATCTCACTCTCACTCTCTCTCTCTCACTCGCTGTCTCACTATCACTCTCTCTCACTCTCTCTCTCTCACTATCTCTCTCCCTCTCACTCTCTCTCTCACTCTCTCACTCTCTCTCTCACTCTGTCTCTCTCTCACTCTGTCTCTCTCTCTCACTCTGTCTCTCTCTCTCACTCTGTCTCTCTCTCTCACTCTCTCTCTCACTCTCTCTCTCTCACTATCTCTCTCCCTCTCACTCTCTCTCTCCCTCTCTCTCTCTCTCTCTCTCACTCTTCCTCTCTCTCTCTCACTCTCTCTCTCTCTCTCTCACTCTCTCTCTCTCACTCTCTCTCACTCTCTCTCTCACTCTCTCTCTCTCTCACTCTCTCTCTCACTATCACTCTCTCTCACTCTCTCTCTCTCACTATCTCTCTCCCTCTCACTCTCTCTCTCTCCCTCTCTCTCTCACTCTCTCTCTCTCTTTCTCTCTCTCACTCTGTCCCTCTCTCTCTCTCTCACTCTCTCTCACTCTTCCTCTCTCTCTCTCACTATCTCTCTCCCTCTCACTCTCTCTCTCTCTCACTCTCTCTCTCTCTCACTTTCTCTCTCACTATCTCTATCTCACTCTCCCTCTCCCTCTCTCTCCCTCTCTCTCTCACTCTCTCTCTTTCTCTCTCTCACTCTGTCGCTCTCTCTCTCACTCTCTCTCACTCTTCCTCTCTCTCACGCTGTCTCTCTCTCACTCTGTCTCTCTCTCTCACTCTGTCTCTCTCTCTCACTCTGTCTCTCTCTCTCACTCTGTCTCTCTCTCTCACTCTCTCTCTCACTATCTCTCTCCCCCTCACTCTCTCTCTCATTCTGTCTCTCTCTCTCACTCTCTCTCTCTCACTCTTCCTTTCTCTCACGCTGTTTCTCTCTCACTCTCTCACTCTCTCACTCACTCTCTCACTCTCTCTCTCACTCTGTCTCTCTCTCACTCTCTCTCTCTCTTTCTCTCTCACTCTGTCTCTCTCTCTCTCACACACTCTCTCTCACTCTCACACTCTCTAAGTCCGACCTTTTTTTTTTTACAACCTGCAGTCACTTTTACAAAGATTAGATAATGTCTGTCTGACTGTCTGTCTGGTAAAAGTGTATACGCGTTATTTCTCCTACATCCAATCTCGTTAGCTTTTATAGACACAAAAAAAAAAGATTTGGCTTCGAACTCAAGCCTCCTCAAGCCGCCGGTTTTGTCTTAGAGGGTAACTTTTATTTTTACTTTACAAGCTGATTAAATGTTGTTTGTTTTGTAAAATGTTTTACATATTTTGGATGTTCCTTCAGAGTTGAAGATAGTTTACTTCCTAGTCCAAACATCCCACAGGACGACGGGGGATGGGAGCTGGCAGGGTTTGAACCCTGGACTATCGATAAATCCAAACGACAGTCCAGCGCGCAAACGGCACGACCAGGCAGCCATCCATTCATCAACTCAGCCACAGCCTTGTTATATTGAAATAGTTTAATATGATGATTATGAATCCGATGTATATCTCTATAAACATTAACGTTTGAACTTAAAACATGCACCCAGACACTAAAATAAACAGTATTTTATGTACAGAGAGATCTAATTTCCCTAATTCTAAATACATTTAAATGTTACCCTTGTATACTTGAATCTTGCATTCTTGTTGGAGGATTTACGAAATGCCAAACTTTTCTTTTAACGTGGTAAAAGCTTAGAACTCGCTTAGAAGTTATTAAAAACTTTTCCAATCATTTCAGCCGAAACAAAATCTGAGCCTAGTGGCATTCTCCACAAAACGGAGAACTTTGAATCAATGCTTACACAAGTAAAACTTTAGAAAATCAATATGGATCGGTAGCTAATTTGTTTCAGCTTGACAGACGACACAATATGCTTTGATTTATTCTTCCGCTTTAACTGAAAAGAGGATTGGTCGAGATATTGCAGACGATCATTTGTTAGAAGTGAGGCTTGATGATCCACGTGACCTCATTCAAGTGTTTCCGTCCGACTTTTTCAAGTTATGTTTTATTTATATGCCAGTGATTCCCCGCCATTTAAAGTGAGTAGATTTCTGTTCAGTTCGAGATTCTACGAGATCTGTTCGGAAAGTTCAAGAAGTTCAGCCTTTTGTTAACAATTATAGAACCGGTGGTTAGGGTGTTTCTTAACCAATTAATTATGTTTAATGTTGTATGTGCTTCATTCGACTTTTACTTTGTTTTTGGAACGGGCAAAAATGGATCCTTTAACTTTAACTCTATCCCTCCCATATTTGAAATAGCAAGGCCTGGTATTTTTAAAAACTATAACAACGCTTTTAGCAGGGGTTCTCAACCTGTGGGTCGCGACCCCTTGAGGGGTCGATTGACGATTTGTCATGGGTCGCCTAAGACCATCGAAAATATGGATTGTATTTAGTGTATTCTTCTATTGCTGTGTATGTTATGGGGGGGGGGGGAGGTCGTGGCAGAGTGGGGGATAGTAAAAAGGGGTGTCCGAGCTTAAAAGGTTGAGAACCGCTGGCTTATAGTCACCTAATTGAGGTTTACAGAACAAATAATTTCAAAAGACGATAGGAGATCAAATTATTTGCCTTACAAAAAATTTACATTTTTAAAATATTCTCATTTTCGTCTGTGTCTTGAACAAATGCTCATTGTATTGAATGTGTGAATGTTTTCATTTTAAAAGCTTATTCTTGAGAAATCGTAGTATAACTTAAAGTTCTCCTGATTGTTCTAGAACTATTGTGATTACTTCCGTGATAAATATACATTTGGTTTCAATGCTGACACCTCTGACAACTGATCGTCTGCTCAAGTCTCCAGAAATCTTCATGTCTGCAGTAAAGGAAGAGTTGGAAAATTATTATTATTATTATAGCTTTTATATAGCGCTACTTTCATGCGTATAGCATGCTCAGAGCGCTTTTGGTCCAATCTCATTTGTGAACCAGTCGGGGGGGGGGGGATGGGAGGGGGTATCTAGGTTTTCCGTGCTGCCTTTAGGCTCTCAGTAAACACAACTCTGCCCGAGTCGGGTGTCGAACCTCGAGCTCTCTCTCTCACTCTGACTCTCTCTCTCTCTCTCTCTCACTGAACTCTCTCTCTCTCTCACTTTGACTCTCTCTCTCTCACTCTGACTATCTCTCTCTCTCTCTCTCTCTCTCTCACTCTCTCTCTCTCTCTTTCTCTCTAGGTAGCCAGGCCAAGTTCAAGCGCACTTGGCCTCTCGACCACGCTTCCCAATATACTAAAACACTTACAAATAAACACACACACTACACATACAAATATATGTGTGTATAATTTAGATGTGTGTTTTATAACATATAGACATATTTAATAGCATAGACACAAATGCACTCACACAGACAGACACACATATATATATATAAATATATGTACACATGAAATACTCCTTTAAACTTACTTGGATGACATTTGTCTATATCGAAATAAGTGTGGTCTGGACACAAACACCTGAATACGCCCTTGCTGTCGGGGATACATTCCAGAAATAAAAGACAATATCCTTCAGAATTTACACCACATGGTTTACCGTGTATCAGAGCTTCAAAAGACAAAAAAAAAATATATTAAAAATTATACCAATCTGTTGTTTTTTTACAAAGCCTTTATTAACTCACACTCTCTCTCTGTCTGTCTGGTCAAACGTTCGGACACGTTATTTCTCTCACACACAGTCTCGGGTTAAGCTGAAATTTCGCCACAATTATTTCTTTTGCCTGACAACACAGGAATCAATAAAGAAGATTGAACAATTTGCTAATTAACTATTGGTAATTAATTATTGTGTTTGGTATCTAGGACAGATTTGGAGGTGTAAGTTGAATTAGTCCCCTTGAGGACTCACCTGAGTAAAATTTTAAAATTGATTTTATTGATGCTATTTCACTTGAATAAAGTATTTGTTTATGTTTATCTTGTTTATAATCCGAATTTAATATTTATATGGCATCTAAGAATCATTTTTTCCCCGCAAAATAGATTGATTTTAAGGATTCATCTACACTGTGAAGAAAATTAAAAAGAAATTCACAATTCGAGATTAATTAGGAAAAAAAAGGTTTACCTTTCTTGCATATTTTGTATTTTAAATCATACTTTTCACTTTTTGAACAGTCACATTTGTTTGTAGCGTTACAGACAAGTCCAACTGGGCATTGGTCTGCGCTTGTACAGTAGTCTCCGTATTGACCTAAAACATGAGGTAAATAAAAAAAAATTTAAGATTTAGAGACAAAGTTAAGAGTATCGTTTATTAAATGATCTAATTAATAATAAAGTTATTTAAATGTTTATTGTTCTCGTTTAAAAAAGTAATTATGCAAATATTTTTGTATTCTTAATTTAATAGTTATTTAAAACATGTTAATGATAAAATAATTTCATTCACTTTCTCTGTTTCTCTCGTCCTCTGTCTTATTTTCTCTTATCTTTTCCTCTATTTCACTTCCTCTTTCTCACTCTCTTTCAATTTATCTCATTCTTAAATACCTCAAACGGGACCAGAAAAAAACAACAACCAAACATTATAAAAGGATACAGTTATATTATACGTATTAATAGGTCCAGGTGAAATAAGTCAGTAAATTAAAATGTATAAAACGTATTCCCTATATTTACGTTAGTTCGTTGGAGATTCAAAGCAACTACTCCAATGTATTAGAAAAAAAAATAACGTGAAATAAATTTACCAAATATATTAGTTTCTACAATATCGTTTTTTTTTTATTAACAAGACCCGAGAATATGAATTCTGCTTACAGACACTTTGCTAATTAAAAAAAATAAATATAAGAAATTTCATGGGTCTGGAAAAAAGTATGACATGCAATTGTCAAATCTATTCAAGCATCATATGCCTGCCCAGCTTGTAAGAGACATTACGATAGTATTATACAAGGGTTCAGTAAGGTTGCTAGCATGAAATGTCTGTTGTATTTTAAAGTATATAGTTCGTCCATCGTGGTTCGATGATGTCCAGTTTGGTCTGAGGGATTAGCACTGGTGTTTTGTGCCTCCTCATATGGCTGGTGAGACCTATGTGAGCCCGGAATGTTCGGCTGCACACTGAGCAGGTTATTCCAGCTGGAGCTAGTGTCGTTTGTCTTGCTTTTCTTCTCTGGCGCTTTCCTTCTGCCAGCGCTGTTGTCCTCAGCAACCTGTGCGCCAGTTTTCACAGCGCAATGCCATGATGCTATATCATGTGCTTCCGACTCCCAAGTGGCAGGGTCAATGCTGAAGGCTTTCCGAGAAGCTTTGAGGTTGTCCATGAAGGGTTTTATCTGTCCACTTTGTAAATGCTTTGTTTCTTTTAATTGGCCATGAGGCAGACATTTATGGTTACCTGATTCTTCCATTCTGCAGACTTGCCTGCCCATGGCAGTTCTGGATGCTTTGCGGACTAGCTCTTCGAAGGACTTAAGTATCAGGTATTTTGCTTGTCATTTGGCATTTAATATTTTTTAACAATACTTATATTAACTTACTCCGTCGGTCTGTCTGTCAACTAGTTCTAATTAATTAATTAATTTTTTTTTATAGAAAAAGGGGAGATAAACATGCAATATAGGGTATGGTACATATTAAACGGTTTTCTCCCTTCACAGACTACAAGTATTTTTTAAGCCATTTTTTAAAGTATTTCACTTGTTTCAATGACATTTTGTATATTAAAAAATGAACCTGCGATGCTGAGAATCACAAACTGTATCAGCTACATTTTCTTTATTAGGACCAGACAGCTGAGTAGAGAAGGAAAACAGCTGAGTAGAGAGGGAAGACAGCTGAGTAGAGAGGGAAGACAGCTGAGTAGAGAGGGAAGACAGCTGAGTAGAGAGGGAAGACAGCTGAGTAGAGAGGGAAGACAGCTGAGTAGAGAGGGAAGACAGCTGAGTAGAGAGGGAAGACAGCTGAGTAGAGAGGGAAGACAGCTGAGAGGGGAGACAGCTGAGTAGAGAGGGAAGACAGCTGAGTGGAGAGGGAAGACAGCTGAGTAGAGAGGGAAGACAGCTGAGTAGAGAGGGAAGACAGCTGAGTAGAGAGGGAAGACAGCTGTGTGAACGGCAATCTTTCATCCTTATCCTGATTGCTTGACTGGCTTTACATTATTCAATATCAATCCTAAGCTCTTATTCCCTAGCACTGACTTAGATTATTATAAAATTTAAAAAAAGTTTCCTTTTCAGAAACCGAGCCTTCTTATGAGGCAGATGATGTAAAAGCCATCTTTTTCTGTGGCCCAGATTAACGAGGGTGTCATGTGACCAGTACAACGACAAAGCGTCATTTGCTAGGTTCCCATTAGATTAACAAGAGTCATTTAAAAAAATTATGTCATGTTATAAAATTTGTAATAGAAATAGACTATAAATATTAAATCTGTGCACTTAGAAATATTTTTACCAATTGTTATTGTTTAGCGCTATGTGAGTGCGTAACTTTTATTCGCTCAGAAACTTGCTTCATTTCTCTTCTTAAAATGTGAGCCCTCCAAGAGGCTTCACAAAAGGTTTGTCTTCAGCAAGATCAAGTGAGCGCAGTTGAGCAATTAAAATGCTTTAAGAATACTTCGGAATCCTTAAGAGCATTCAACATCAACAGTACCTCCTGGCAGACGGCGACGAGTTAAATTAGCTTTTGTACAAATACTTAGGAGGCACAAAGAACTTTCTAAATTACTTACCGTGAATAGAATAATATGCCACAAAACCTTTTTTCCTTGAATCTATTCCATCAGTTCTGAAGTTGATGAACACGTTGTGGGTGGTGGATGTTATGTTGAATGTAGAGCCTCTCTCACACAGAGATGCCAGTGGGGGGTCAACTATATGGTTACGGTCATACATGTTGACGAAATCGTGAGGACAATGAAGCGATATGTTGAGAATCCTGTTTGACACAGAAACATACAAAACAGCAAAAATCAACTAATATTTTTTAACTAGGCATTGTGACATGTAGCTGCGACCAAGTAGTAATCTAATATTTCGATGTCTCGATCTAAAAAAAAAAAAGAGCCTTCAAACGACTACTGTTAATTCCTTTTTGCATCCCCACCCAAAAAAAAAGCCTGCCAACATTCCTATCCATGATTCAATATGGCGTCTGAGATTTCTTTCACATAGAGACAAAGACCATACTTTAAAGTGCATCTCTCTTTCTCTATCTCTCTCTTTCTCTATCTCTCTCTCTTTCTCTATCTCTCTCTCTTTCTCTCTATCTCTCTCTTTCTCTATTTCTCTAACAATGAAACACGACAACATTAATGCATAACAGCTTCGAAGTGGTAGGAACTAAACGAATGCCTTGAAAAGAAGTAAGGTAGTTAATTGTTCTGTAAATATTTATCTTATCTTATCTTATAAAATATAGACGTTACTTCAAAAAAATATCATTACGAACTTCGCGTGTTTCAGCAATCAGCTTCGACCTGTGATTACACTTGTTTACTTTCAAATAAGAAAAAAAGTCTCGTTCACAGATGTCTAAGGACCAAAATAAAATGCAAGTTTAGCGGCAAAGTTTGTTTTTGAAGTATGAAGATAAAGCTTCTGGCATTCATAAAGCTCGCGCGGAAGAAATGACTGGCCCTAACTTCTCTTTAAAAAAAAAGTAAAGTTCCCCTTGCAGACCTTGTGTTCTATAGGGCAGATGATGTAAAGGTCACCTGTTTCTCTGGCCTACGGTTAACAAGGGGTTCATGTGGCCAGCACAACGATCCTTTACTTTTCCCTAACTAATGCCAGGTACCTATTAGAGACTCAGAGGCGCCCAAAGATCCCGAAATTAAAAATCCCAGTCCTTACCAGGATTCGAACCTGGGACCCCGGTTCAGAAGCCTAGCGATTTACCGATCTGCCAACGTTGATAAAGGACAAACGTAGGCCAAAGTTGTGACCTCTAAGGGTTCCTCCAGATTTCAAAAATATTTTTTTTGTTTTTAAATAAAAAATGCATATTAAAATAAAAAAGATGAGATTTAATTTTCAAGTACTTTTAACTTAATTAATTCTTTAATTGAAATAATTTAATAAAGTAATTAAATATGTCATTCTTTTACATTTATTAATGTATCTATATTGAGGCTTTGAAAAGGGTAGACGCCTCCACAATCGTCATGCTCATAATCTTAACTCTTTATCTCCGTTATTATTTAACACGTTCTTATGGAATCAACGTTGGTATCGTCAGTTAGGTGAGAAATAGTTAAAAGTCCGCTGAGAGTCCATCCAACTCCAGCGGGTACCTTTCGTACGTTGGGAAAAAAAAACAAGCACGGAGGTTTTCTTAAACACACAGCCTCCTCATGTCTGCCAAAGAAACAGATGAGCTGCTCTATAACATCTGCCCCCATGTATCGTAAGGCCTGAACTGTGTTATCTTAGTATCTACATACTTTACATTACATATTTACTCTAGAGCTAAGATGATGTTTTTACTTCATGAAATGCTCACCTTAATGTCACTACTTGTCCAATCTTGCCAGAAATAAGCCAGGTATAATTGCGATTCTCTTCATAGAAATTAGGAAAGCCAGGACTAATTATATAGCCGGATGAGTTAGTCAGTACTGCTTTAAAATCTGTTGAGAAACAATCGTGCTGTTATGGATGTGCTTGTGTATATCACTTATCTTTACTTAGTCTTTGTCATAAAGCATAAATATATATATATATATATATATATATATATATATATATATATATATATATATATATATATATATATATATATATATATATATATAGATAGATAGATAGATAGATAGATAGATAGATAGATAGATAGATAGATAAGTCCCTTAGTGCCCTTACCATATATATAATACGAAGCTCTAAGTCCTTTGTATCCTGAGAATGTCGTGCTGTAGTAGACTCTTAAGTCACCAGATTCCGCCGCCAGTGTTCTAGGAAAATGTCTTTTAAGAGATTCCTCTCTAGTCAACAGCTGCGATCTTGTGGACAGTACATTCACCCAATTGGTCACATTTTCATGAGGGTTCATATCTATGATCTCAATTCTGTAAAAAATATTTTCAGAGAATTTTCTCCTTTTTAAATTTTACTGCAGTTCTGTCAGTGAAAGTATTTTTTAAAAATGAAATTTCTTTAAAGTTGTTCAGTGTTACTGCTATAATACATAATCGACTCAATTTTGATCTACAAAGCATTTCTACGGTAAAGTCTTTTAAAAAGTTTTTTTATAAATAATTTATAGATAATAAGTAAAATACATATTTTAAAAACTTAAATAAAGCTTGTATTGAGTCAAAAAAGTATCAATTATTTTCAATCTATTCTGCAATTTTTTTTTTAATAAAACCTACACTAACAAGAATACATGTGTCCAATCTATATATATATATAATTCTCTTCTCCCCTAAACAGGTCAAACAAGAAGTAAAGGAAAGATCGCTCTGTTATTTCTGCGGATAGTCACCCCACGAAAATAAAAACAAGAGGGGGGGGGGACAAGTTTCCACAGCTCGCAACGAATGGCTGCGCGCTGGACTGTTAAACCCTGCCCGCTCCCATCCCCCTTCGTCTTGCGGGAGGTTTGGACTAGGAAGTAAACTATCGTCAACTCTGAAGGAACATCCGAAACATGTAAAACATTTCCACTGCTAACTGCTTGCTAGTTCTGAGTTCAGGCCTTCCATGGTGGTTGGTCTGGGTTGAATCCATTCAATAGTTTCCCTAACTTTTGAGGAGCTAGTATCTTCTGAGTGCATATTTTATTCTATTCCAACCCAATCACATCTCATTATGCTACTTATTCATAGAATCTAATAATAGATCTATTTAAATTATTTATTAGATTTATTATTAGATTATTAGAACTTATTTATCCATTGATATACACACACGAGAGATACTACCATGTTATATTAGCTGCGGTGTTCTAATGATACTACTGGTTATGTTAGCTGCGGTGTTTTAATAATACTACTGGTTATGTTAGCCGCGGTGTTCTAATAATACTACTGGTTATGTTAGCCGCGGTGTTCTAATAATACTACTGGTTATGTTAGCTGGGGTGTTCTAATAATACTACTGGTTATGTTAGCTGGGGTGTTCTAATAATACTACTGGTTATGTTAGCTGCGGTGTTCTAATGATACTACTGGTTATGTTAGCTGCGGTGTTCTAATGATATTGCTGGTTATGTTACCTACGGTGTTCTAATAATACTACTGGTTATGTTAGCCGCAGTGATCTAACAATACTACTGGTTATGTTAGCTGCCGTGTTAAAATGATATTACTGGTTATGTTAGCTGTGGTATTCTAATGATACTACTGGTTATGTTAGCTGCGGTGTTCTAATGATACTACTGTTTATGTTAGCTGCGTTGTTCTAATGATACTACTGGTTATGTTAGCTGCGGTGTTCTAATGATACTACTGTTTATGTTAGCTGCGTTGTTCTAATGATACTACATGTTGATGCGGTGTTAGTTGCGGTGTTCTAATGATATTGCTGGATATGTTAGCTGAGGTGTTCTAATGATACTACTGGATATGTTAGCTGCGGTGTTCTAATGATACTACTGGTTATGTTAGATGCGGTGTTCTAATGATATTGCTGGATATGTTAGCTGCGGTGTTCTAATGATACTACTGGATATGTTAGCTGCGGTGTTCTAATGATACTACTGGATATGTTAGCTGTGGTGTTCTAATGATACTACTGGATATGTTAGCTGCGGTGTTCTAATGATACTACTGGATATGTTAGCTGTGGTGTTCTAATGATACTACATGTTATGTTTCCTGTGGTGTTATAATGATACTACCTGTTTTTTTAGCTGGATGTTCTAACCCATACTAAGAACTGAATAGTACAAGACAAAGTTGAGAAATATAAAAGGCAAACAATGAAAATATCAAAGTTAAATCTAAAAGTTAATCTTAACTTACACAAGTGTCAAATAGGATCCAGGCCATCCGTAGATTTGCCACAGACATTTTGTACCAGGAGGATTTACGGAATCTGCACTGACTATGAGGCCAGCAGCTTGGTTTGATGATTCGGAATAGTACAAACTGTTGTTGCAATCTGGAACAAGGGTTTAACGAAAATGACATGTATAATATACCATTCCTTTAACTAATAAACCACTCTATCTATCTGTCTGCCTGTCTGTTTTCTAGCTGTCTTTCTGTCCGTCTGTCTATTATCTATCTATTAACATATCAATCAACCCCACCATCTATCTATCTATCTATATCAATCTATATATCTTATATATTAATCTACCTACCTAGCTATCTATATCTATTTATCTGTCTTTCTGTCGTGTCTATTATATCAATATCTATATTAAATATCAATGTTTTATTAATGTTTATATCTATCTATATCTATGACATTACATTTTCTTACTTTTAATACAGGTCTGACTGCAATTGTCGTAGAAGAACAGATTGTCACAGCTACATTTTAAATTTGAACAGATGCCTGTCTCACACTCGCTGTGATAGGAACACGACTTGCCATAGTCTTTCTTTGTCAATACTTTTGATTGGCACAGAAGTTGTTCTGCTCTATTTAGGCCTATTACTAACTAGAGATTCAAATAAAAAGATGTTATAGAGATAGAGTTATAGAGAAGGCTCAAAAGTAAAGTAGCAATCATACATAAAACACTGAACCATAATCTTCAAATACAAAAACAAAATTTAATAAAATACTCTGAAAGACACAAAGATAAAGGCACATTCCTCGTCCCATATGCTAGGACAAATTTGTACAAATACTCCTTCTTCCCTAGTGCTATTAGAGCATGGAATGGGTTGCCTGAGCTAGCCAGGAAAACCAGTGACTTGGCAGAATTTAAGTCATTGGTTAATATGCATGACTAAATGCATGACGCGTAGGACGTAATCATCTTCTTTTTTGAAGTAACGTCTGTATTATATAAGATAAGAAGATTATGTTTATTTTCTCTTTTCCAATTTCTCTCTCTCTCTCTCTCTCTCTCTCTCTGTGTGTGTGTGTCCGGCGCCTTCGACATACTTAGCCTAAGCACTGATGCAAACATTCAGCCAGGTGTGCTACAGTTCAGTTTACAACACACTACTGTTTACAACACACACAAAGCAGTCTTCAATCACTTAGTCTGTATATTAAGTAAATACATAAAGTCTAGACCTAGTAATTTGTCTAGTTTAATAATACGTCTTTTTATAGTTATGAGGACAACAACTTCACGTTGGTTGTGTTACATTTTACAACACTTCGCCTAAGCGCTAATGCTAACACGCAGTCAGGCTCTGGTTACGATCAAAAACAATGGTCGCTGACCTACTACGTCACGAACCAGTCTTACGGCCTGGGGTCACGGAGGTCACGGTGTGTCTCGCTGTATCACTCCCAGTTATTCTTGTTTTCATCTAGAAGACACAATAATCTATAACATCGCTCTCTAATTCTTTCTCTAATTCGTTGCACTAAGAAGTAGAAGGCTAATGCTTTGCGTCCATTCACCTCGACTCTATGACTTTATGACAACTGGAGCTGGTTTGGGGTGCAGTGGAGGGCCAGTGTGCTTTACATGCCCCACAGTGCTCCAAAACGTTCCTTTAAAGACCACTTCACACAACTGTTTTTAGTTGAGTTTAGACATATACAATTTGTCTGTTTATTTTAAACTGTTGTGAATTTTGAGCTATTAACATTTGGTAAGTATAAAATATATATACCCTCTTCAGCCACAAAAGACAATGGATCATCTCCAATGAGATGTCTGCCTGGACTATGATTGGAACGATGTCGCCCATACGTCAGTCCCCCCCCCCCCATTTTTCCAAGCAGCTGATGCATTCAAAGGAACAAGTGCTGATATAGTTTGGGGTCAGTGTCGTCGCAGGTTCTGCCAGGTTGTTGGACTGTGTGTGTGTGTGTGTGTTTCCATAGTGATGGTGAGAAGAGGTTAGCGATTGGCGGCTTTGTAGTTTGAATGATACAAGATTAGCAGCATTCTCGTTAGCTGTCTTGTGTAGGCCCAGACACCTCTAGAATGCCAGACTGAAAAGACGTGTTTTTAGTACTCAGTTTTTTTAGTCAAAATACCATTTAATATTATTAATAGTCTAGTACATTTAATTTTATCAAACTGGTATTGTCTAAATTGTATAAAAGTTATATATAAATTTGTTAACAAAGAAGTTGTTCAAATCATTTAAACTTTTATAAGTTAAAATAATACGCCTAAAGCGGTTTATCAGTTATATGAGAGATGTCAACGACATTCCGCAACACACGTGAAGACCTGGAGTTGGACTGATTGTCAGAGGCTATTTGAGACGCGCGCCATTAAGAAACACTTTATAGGTAATCGAAAGCTTATATCCATTACCACTTCCGGCAAGTACGTATGAAAAATCAGCGTAATTCATTGTTCAGTCACACTATGCCAAGACTAATCACAGACTCTACAAAAATAGTGCTATAACCCTGTTGGCGGACTGAAAGGGTTAATGTTTGTGCGGCCTACTGACACACATGATTTAGGCCAATCACACAGGTCAAGGGCTGTTGAACAAGGGACATTACTGCTAATGCTCGCAATATGACCAATGTTATGGTCATGTGACCAGAAAGCCTTTACAGACGAGAGACTGTGTGTTAGAAAGGACAGTTTGAGTCCAGGACAGGAAGCAGTAAGGACTGTGTGCTACGAAGTGAGTCCTCGAAAATGTAGCTGTACGAACTAGAGAGACTTGTAGTGATTAGTTAGGCAGTTCTGTTGTGTAGCAAAGCATTTGAAGTTAGTGTAGCCAATTGTGTTTATTGGCTGTTGTTGATGTAAAAAAAAAAAAAAAGTAAAGTTCCCCTTTCAGACCTTGTGGTCTATAGGGCAGATGATGTAAAGGTCATCTGTTTCTGTGGCCTACGGTTAACGAGGGTGTCATGTGGCCAGCACAACGACCAACCGCCTTTACTTTTCCCTAACTAATGTCAGGTACCCATGAGAGCTGGGTGGACTCAGAGGCGCCCGAAGATCCCGAAATTAAAAATCCCAGTCTTCACCAGGATTCGAACCCCGGTCCCCGGTTCGGAAGTCAAGCGCTTTACCGCTCAGCCACCGCGCCTCCTGTTGTTGATGTAATTGTAAATAAACCGCCACCTTGTTACTTGAGGCTCTTGTTGTCAAGTTGATGTTTTAGATGTGTTGTGTTGTTGGGCAGTGTTTGCAGAAGGCCTGATAGAGAAGATCGTAACAATAGTATGAATGTCAAAAGCTACATTGCATTTAGCTTGTATAGAAAATACAATGAATATAACTTAAAACACGACTCCAAGAACATAAAGAACATTTTAAAGAATTAAACTAAACCTGTTTCTAGTCATTTCGCTATCACATTTTAAAGAATTAAACTAAACCTGTTTCTAGTCATTTCGCTATCACACAGCATAGTGGTACTACTAATCTCAATCACTACTATTGAGCAATGCAAAAAAAAAAAAAACGACTGTAGATTGAGATTAAATTTATTTACATGTCAGGCACTATACACCCTCATGGTATCAACACCAACACACACTTTTCTTTAAAATTAGATTCTCTAAAATGAGATGGGAATAAACATTTCGCTCCAGGACCATTTATCTGTAAGACGTCACCGCCTCCTCCTGATGTCCGAGTTTTGTTGTTGTTGTTTACCATTGAAGTTTATTATTTCTCTTCCTCGATAGAGAACAACATTAGATTGGCTAGTGGCGCGGTGGTCAGTTTTGTATTGATTTTTGTTTTATTGTCATTTTTTTATATGTTTTTTGTCTGGTCCAGCAGGATTTCTTTAAAGTTTGTTTATTGTATTTTCTATACATTTGTTAGTTAACCTCGGCAGCAGAAAATCTTTTTTATTTGTAGCATTCCTCTGTCCTGGGTTCAAATCTCACTGAAGACTTGGATTTTGAATTTCGAATTTTTTACGGCGTCACTGAGTCCACTCTAATGCGTACCTGACTTTAGTTGGGAAAAATAAAGGCGATTGATCGTTGTGCTGGTCACATGACACCCTGCTGGCTAACCTTTGGCTAAAGTAACGGATGACCTTTACATCATCCACCCTATAGATCGCAATGTCTGAAAAGAAATACTTATTTATCTTAGCTTAATGTCTGCCTAGATAATAACAATAATTCTCTCCAAACATGTAATAACACTCACCATGAGCATGATAAAAATACGAATAATAGAGGTCCTTATTAACTGTTCCATGGTGTCTGCAGAAATTATAAGAGATATATAACATGAAGAAATTATAAGAGATATATAACATGAAGAAATTATAAGAGATATATAACATGAAGAAATTATAAGAGATATATAACATGAAGAAATTATAAGAGATATATAACATGAAGAAGCTGTTTCCCTAAATGTAGGGGTGTAGGGTAAGATGAAAGCTGATGGTTAGAGACTGTTGTAAATCAGGTAAAGATTTTTTAAGTGCTTGTTTTGAAATGACCACATAAATATCTTCCTGGTTTAATCTGCAACTTGTTGAAAATGTACATTAAGTCATAGACATAAATAAATATAGACTGGCCGAAGGAAGTAACTTCATGTAACTTGGAAACATGTACATCTATTGTTGTCGGATTTCCGAATTCTGAAAAGTTGCATGATCTTCAGTCGTAGAGATAAAAAAAAAAACAATAGTGAAAATATTGTAATACTTATATAGGTTATGGCTGAACCTATCCAAACCTCCACTGCCCTGCGGCTATACGCAAACACGGGAAAGGCTTCGGGAGACAGCCCTGAGGAAAAATCAGGAACTGGTGACCCTTAGGCAGAATGTGGCACACCGTGCTACAGCCTGGCAGATCCTGCGGCGCTACTGATCCCAAACTGTATTGGATACTCCGTTCCTTTGGTCACATCAGCTGCGCGGAGAGGGGGAACTGCTGTGTGGGCGACATCGTTCCGACCTTAAATAATGCCCAGGCTTTCATCTCACTTAAGGAAGTGTGCTCTGAGATGAACCATAGTCGTTCTACGACTGAAGGAGGCCAATGATTATGGCTGAAATAGATATGAATACTTAACGTTTATACTGCTCATAAATGCCGTATAATAAAGTACACAAAATTGCAAGTCACAACTTTTCGTTTCATAAAACTCGTTTATCGGCCAGTCTATATTTATTTATGTCTATGCATTAAGTATTTAAAGTTTTTTAGAAGTATGTTTTTTAGTGCCATGGTTCAAAGCGCGTGCGTTTCTATATTACACACTTTTATATGAATAAGGGGTGTGAATTTTAAAATAGCAATTGAGTGCTTTTTATAAGTATGCCATGTAATGTACGCGTCAAGGTATCGTGCTTTAAAATTAAATATATTTATAACAAATCAAAATTAAAGTAGCAATTATACATAAAACACTAAACCATAATCTTCAAATACAAAAACTGAATTTAATAAAATACTCTGAAAGACACAAAGATGACGACATATTTCCCATCCTTTATGCTAGGACAAATGTGTACAAATACTCCTTCTTCCCTAGTGCTATTAGAGCAAGGAATGGGTTGCCTGAGCTAGCCAGGAAAACCAGTGACTTGGCAGAGTTTAAGTCATTGGTTAATATGCATGACGCGTAGGACGTAATCATCATCTTTTTTGAAGTAACGTCTGTATTATATAAGATAAGATAATATAAATTTGACAAGATAATCATTGTTGCGCATCAAATAAGCCTAGATCTATGTTGTTTACAGGCAACTGACTTTGCGTAAGTACGAAAACTTGAGCGTGATAGACTAAGAAATTCCATGGTACTAAATTATGTTTCCAGTTTATTCTGAGGAATCGGCTTTAAATACAGAGAGAGAGAGAGAGAGAGAACTACCGAGCTCGCTGTATTAAAAGAAGTTTTTTTGTGTTTACTTCGCTGAATTTTTAAGTGAAATTAAATTGTATTATGTATTTGCAAAGTCTGTTTAATATTGTCCTTTACACAGAAACATTAAGTCATAGCTACTCTACTTTTGATCTTGCACACCCTCAGTTGCAAAAATACAAAACACTAAGATGCAATCGGCCAAAAATAAAGATATATTTATATCGATACTTAACTTACACAATGGACTCACACCAGTAGAGCTTAACACTTTAATCTTGATAACTTGACTAATTAAGTAAATAACTTACGACAAATAATTTGAATTGCTCTTTAAAACATTAAACCACTAACACAGATGCGCACATCATGTAAACTAATAAGGAACTACTTCAGAAACACTTTTGAATTCTATACCATAATCCTATTTCTAATCTCATGACTTCAGGATTCAGCCAGTGGTTAAAAAAAAAACATATAAAAAAAATATAGTCCCTTTAATTTTTTACTTCCAAAAAGGAAGAGCGACTATTCTTTTAATTTTTTCTATAATTGTTAAGTATGGATATAAGTAGACTCCTAAGTCCACTTGGAGATTGGAGATACTTTGTATCCTGTAACGGAAGTGGAGATCTTGACCGAGTCATGGCAATAATAACAAACAAATCATTATAAGTTTTGTTTAGCTAATATGTACAGGACCTAGGGTGACTCGGCCCCACGCACTTCATTGAAAACATGGTGAGTTTGAAAATTTAAAGCCACCAAGTAACTAACAGTTAAATTAATTACTTATTTAAAATTTAAATCCACCACAGTCTAAATAGATTAAAAAGTTAATACATCCGCTCCTGCAATAAAGCTTAACAAATAAATTTATCAAGAGGCCAATACAATTAGAAGTTTAGTTGTTTTTTTTAAGTGATGACTAACGCTAAAGCAAGGAGGTTTTTCAATCTATTTTATTTTTATGCTAAAAAAAACGCACTATTTGAATAATTATTTTTTTAACTTTTTATTAATCCTATCAAGCTCAAATTTCACACCCCAAAAAAAACGTGTGCTTTGTGAAAACACATTTTATTAAAATTTTAACAATTTCATTAATTATTGAATTACTTGAAATCCTTTTTTTTTTTAACGTTTCGTCTTACAAAATTGGCGGCCATTTTGTATTCGAATATTTCAGTGTTGTTAAAAAATTGAGATCTACCTAACTTTGTTTGACCTTTGCTGTATGGCAAAAACTGTAAGATGGTTAGACTGTCGTGCTAATATAGTGGATTTCATACTGGCTCTTTTTATTCTTTTTTGTTTTCAATCATATGAAAAAGAAAATGGAAAAACTGAAAGGAAAAGTTTCTCTTTCTATTTTGACACTTTTAATTCCTTTAGGTTGTGCTAAATTAATTTAGAGAGTAGGCCTAATAGAATTTAAGATGTTGACAATTTCTGTTTTATTTTCTGTTACACTGTGCCGCTATGTACTTTTGTTAAACCCATTCAGTGAAATCTACTTGTGTTTAGTTCATTCAGTTGGTTTATGAAATTTGCATGTTAAATTGTCTCATAACTGATATTTCTACCCCCATGTCTATGTGTCTTTACTTCCTATGTCTTCGCGTCACGCTTCAACCCACACATTGGCTAGTCAAATGGGGTCAAACAAGAGTGAGTGTCATTGACCAGGTTAATAGGTCAAGTGTAGAAACTTCAAGATGACATTGAAGAAAGTAGACTGTAAATGGACAAAAAACAACAAAAAAAAAAAAGTTTTGAAGAAAAGGCTTGAAGGAAAGACTAAAAATTATAAAGAAAAGTCTTTTTTAGAAAACTATAAAAACAAACTAAGAATATCAGGAGCATTGTTTGGTGTCATTGTTAGTTGGTCACTGTTTAGTGTTGAGTACTTATTCTCATGAGGCGCGGTGGCTGAGCAGTAAAGGCCATGGCATCGAGATTGTCTCTAGTTTCGCATTTGTTGCTGTGGACTGTGCTCTATTCTAGCCAGTAATTCAAATTTGGTTCCTTAACTCTGAAACGATAGCTCTGAGGTGTTTAAGGCTTTAGATACTTATCATCTTTTTCATCTCCAAAAGTAATTTTTATTTTAAAGCTTTGTTCGTTAATTGGTGGATTAGTATACATATTATTGCATACACGAGATTTTTAGTATCTTTAGGTCTCGGTCAATCATTCGACCTTAACGACACAATTGAAGGGTTAGGGTTAGGGTCGTAAAAATATTTCTATGACACACCTGGTTTAATGTCTATGACACAGCTGGTTTAATTAGTATCACTCAGCTGGTTTATTTTGTATGACACAGCTGGTTTAATTTGTATAACAGCTGATTTATTTTGTATGACACTGCTAGTTTGATTTGTCTGATACAGCTGGTAAACCTGGAATACAGGACTCTTTCTCAATCTAAAGACATTTATTTTTAGATATTAATTATACACCCTGTTTTTTTTTTGTTTTTTTTTTTTGGGTGTCTTTCTCTCTTTCTCTCAATCTCTCTTTTCTTCTTTGACTGAGAAGTTCTCAGAGCAGTCCTGGTCAATTTGTCTGGCATATTTCTAAGTATATGTCACATACTTATCTTATGTACTTGACCACAACTGTGAATAACCGAAATACCGTTCTTGAAAACATCGGTTTCACGTTGTGTCAGATCAATACAAAGTTCTTTTTTTTTTAATTAATTAATTAGCAAATAAGACATCAACCTCAAGTTTAAAGTTTCTCAATTATCTTAATGACATCAAAATTATAACATATACAAACACAGAATAAAGCAAAGAAAAGGTGTTCGAAAATATAACAAAGGTAAAATTCCATAAAGCGCGGTACACATATAAAAGGGCATAAATGAAAACAGTATACTATACATTTCTAAAATAATATATATACATTTTTAAATGGAAAGATATAAAGTCAATGAATACAAAATGTTTTATATTTGATTGTGTTCAAATAAAAGAAAAAGAATAAAATATTTTAATTTTTTTTTTTTGTTTGTGAAATACATTTTCCAAAAACATAAATATATATACACATTGTAACACACCTTTTTTGCTTCAATTTCTACAGATACGTATATTTTCCGTTAAAAAAAACTTGGTACGGGCTACCGACAACGAAATATACACTAACGGGGGCGCGATGGCAGAGTAGTTAAGCGCTTGGCTTCCGAACCTGCTGCTGTAGTTCAAAGTCTCAGTTCAGACTTGGATTTAGAATCTTGGGACTTTCAGGGCGCCCCCGAGACACCCGATTTACTTTAGTATGGGAAAGCAAAGGTGGTTGGTCGTTGTGCTGGCCACATCACACCCTGCTCTTTAACCGTTGGCCAAAGAAAGAGATGACCCTAATATCATCTTCCCTATAGATTGCAAGGTCTGAAAGGGGAACTGTACTTTTGATGTAAACCAATTTTGAAAGTTAAGGCACATTGAAAAGAATGCCTCTAGAACGAGGAGCTACTGCTGCAGTTTAAAATATAAATAAGTCAATAAGTGAATTTAATCGAGTTTAAACAACTGACGAGAGTGTGGTGGGTGAGTGGCAAAGCGCTTGGCTTCCCTAACCGATCGGTCTCGGGTTTGAATCTAGGTAACGACTTGAACTTCCGGATTTTAAAAGACGCCACATAAACCCATCCCTTTATAATGCATACCATTGACCCAAAAGTTAGTCCTGTCCTTCTCAGGAGCGGACTTGATAAATATCCTCATGGGTCAATGGTCATATCATGGGAAATTTTGGTCTTTCAGACTTCAGACTGAAAGACCAAAATACGCATGAGCATTTCCTTTCCATATGGTACACAAGAATAACTCAGTTAAACTCTACACAAATCTTCAACCATGGTATCCAATATTCTTTGTAAGTCTAAGTTCAAGGAGTGTCCAAATTCAACACGTTTTAGTTCATCAAGTTGAATTTGTTTTAACCTGCGTCCCGACACAAGCCTCGGAAGTTCAAGTCTTCACCTAGATTCAAACCCGAAACCCATAGGTATGGGAAGCCAAGCGTTTATCCACTCCTCCTCCACGTTCGCGTCAGTTGAAATGAATTAATACTCGATTAAACTGCCACAGTTTCAACCATCAATAAAGTCTGAGTCAATATCATGTTCTGAAAGCCATTCATTTGCTAGTGTCCTAACTTTCTTGACTGCATTTTGATAATCATAGCTTTCAAAATTTTTCCACGTTAAAACTTCTTTTTTGGGGGTAATTATACGTTTCTATGTCGTTGCTATGGGTAAAAGATAGGTTAAAAATATATTTGTCTAATTCGTTTCAGCAAGAATATACAAGAAATTCTAATAAATATTTGAAAAAAATTAACATCTCAAGTAAATAAATTCAGATTTTTTTTTTTACATAAATTGCATTTGTTTAGTGCGTCCTCCATGATGCAATAGTCTCAGTGCGCTCTGGTCTAATCTATTTTGTGGGGATCTGGAAGAAGTATTCCGTGCTGCCTCTTCGAGTAAACAAAGCGCTTTTGAAGCTCGTCTGCCATGCTATAACTGTTAACTAGAAACGCTACTCTTAATAACCATAAACAACGCTAACGCTACAACGCTAGATTCATGAATGAAATCTCAGTGCGATCTGGTCAATCTCTTTAGCGGACCTTGAGGGAGGAGGGAGTATCTATGAGGAGCTTTCCTTGCTGCCTCTTCGAGTGATTACAGCATACAATGAGAACAAGATATTGATATGTGACAATGTTTAAACATAATATAGTTTGTAAAAAATAAATATTCAAATAACGTTTTCAACCATATATAAATATTATAAACATAATTGTTACTGTCGCCTTTTATCTCCTGTGTACAGAAGCGAAACTCATATCGTTAAAATGACATCACTTCAAAAGATCTTTTTTTTCATTCAAAAATTGTAGATACTTCTCAAATACTCCAACAGGGACGTTATCACACTGCATGATTTGCAAGTCGTGAAACATGTCTTTGTTAAATGTCTCCACCTCATGTCTGACCCTAAACCTAACAGTTTCCCCCATCAAATAAAATAGCTCTAGAAACAAGTTTTCACTCATGAGCTGAGCGTCGGCTTTGAATATCAGTCTCATTACGATTTTACGACCTGTAATTTTTTGTTCCTGAAGCAGATGATACTGGTCCATGTTCTTCTTGTGTACGTAGTGATCGTCGAGGTGTGCTCTCCCTTGTTTCTTAAAATAGCTGTCGTCTGCAGGGTCAGGATTCACTGGGATATCCTCATTTGGTTTCAACACCAAGACCCTTGCTGACAATGCTTCTTTTACTTTCGTTAGTCTAAAGGCATCTTTAGACTGAGGATTGTTAATTAAGCCAGGGTACGTGTTATTTCTTGACTTGGGCAAATTACTTGAAGATCCTGTGGAAATAAGCGTTGTAAAAGAATTGTGTAGGTTATTTTCATAATTATGCTAATTACAGACACTTACAGTAATCTTCTCCTTATTTATATTCAGATTTCTAAGATCCGTACAGTAAGCACCTGATATACCAGAAGATAAACTACCCCATAAAATGTGTACCGGATTTACAAGTACAGATTTATAATCGATTTTTTTAAAAGCAAAACAATATAATGCTGACTGAAACCTGCCTATTGAAGAAAGAAAGGAGAAATGCCTGATCTGGAAACCACTGTTAGGGTTATCTCAGTTATAGTTATGTGGGAAGCGTGGTCGAGAGGCGCTTGAACTTGGCTTGGCTTGGCTACCTAGAAGGGGGCTCGAGGTTTGACACCCGACTCGGGCAGAGTTGTGTTTAAAGACAGCACGGAAAACCAACTCCAACCCCCCCCCCCAACTGGTCCACAAATGAGATTGGACCAAAAGCGCTCTGAGCATGCTATAAGCATGAAAGTAGCGCTATATAAAAGCTATAATAATAATAATAATAATAAAATATAACATTACCGATTTAAACTCTCCAAAATGAAAGATGTGAATGAAGAACATAAAATAAGAAGATGATGATGATGATGAAGATGATCTAATGTTAGGATTCAATGTTTATCATGTAACTAATTCCAACATGTTTATCGAATAAATAATAAATATATATAAATAGCCTATTTCATCAAGCGTTTAACATTTACAAAGACATTACTAGTTCACACACTTATACAAAGTGGTAGTATGTTTGACCTTACTAAATTCTTGGCTAGACATCTGAAGTCTTTCGAAACTAGGGTTCTGGGTTCGAATCTCGGTGAAGACTGTGATTTTGAATTTCGGGATTTTTAGGGCTCCCCTAAGTCCAGCCAACTCTAATGGGTGCCTGACTTTAGTGGGGGGAAAGTAAAGGCGGTTGGTCGTTGTGCTGGCCACATGGCATACTTCTAGTTAACCGTTGGCCAAGGAAACAGATAAGCTGAACAGGAAAAACTACTTTTTTAAGACGAAATCTTTGATTCCTATTAGAAAAGCTGTAAGACACATGAGACTGTTTTTAGTTGTAAGTAGGCCCCTATGTGATTGTAACTTATGTAACAATACATTTTAATCTATTGCCTACCTTGTAAATGTAAGTTTGATTGGGGATGTAATTGTGAAACCAAATCCACCTGGTCATCGCATTCATCGTTGGATATGGACGACTCATTGTTGGACGCCGTCTCATTGACCGCAATGTTAGACATGGTTATTTCATTATGTGACATAGTCTCAGTATAGGACTTGTTTGACTTCTCAACCTGTGTATGAAATGTTTTAATAGATAGTTGTTAACTCTTTCTCTCCGTAATTATTTACCACATTCTGGTGGAATCAACGTTGATATCGTCAGTTAGGAGACGAAGAGTTAATGCAGAACGGAAACCATCCCCCCTCCCCCAACTACTAAAGAGATTGGACCATAGCGCTCTAAGCCTGCTGTAAGCATGAAGTTCGCCCTGTATATGCAGAGGCGTAGTGAGGGGGATGGGGCAATGGGGCACGTTGCTCTGGGCGCCACCCTAAGGGGACGCCACACGCAGAGAGGTGCCCAAAAAAATACAATTATTGTAGATATTTTAGTTTGGTAGTACATTCTGAGATTATTTGTACTATGTTATTACTAAATACTTTTGATTTAAAAGCCTATATTTCTACAGGATGTTCATGGATACTGGGGGGGGGGGGGGGGGGCAATAAAGGTACCTTGCCCCGGGCGAACGTTTTCCTCACTACACCTTTAACCTACCTGTATTAAAGCACTTTAAAGAAATAATAAAGAAAAATAATTTATCAAGTTCCTTTAATAAGAATCAATTACACTTTGCTTAGTTTTATTTCAATCACATTTGTAAAAAATTGATTTGAAATATTATACATTAATTGAAACAGATACAAGAAAATGTAAGATTGTTTGTTTTTAAATGACTAAAATTTGGCTATCAAAAATGAATTCCCGATATTTATATTTATAGATCTGAACTGGTCTGATCGGGATTTACCGATATATTTTAATTTGAATTTTGTGTTTAATTTTGAAAAAAAAAAGCTGAAAAATTAAACTAGTTAAATTAGTGAAAATTAAACGACCGATGTTTGAATATTTTAAATAACTATCTCATTTATTTTTACAGCACTATAAATATTTAATAGGCTTGCGATAGGCCCACACATAGGCCCAAGTCCGCCCCCAAAAAAAAAATTTAAAAAGCTAGATCTTTATAGGATATAGGGCCTATCAGATCTGGCGCTAATGAAATATATTACACTAGCTAATCTCGTATTGTATGTGTGATAAGTGGCCAACATTAGCCAAAAAAATGTTTTAAGATATTCTAGATATAGCTATAGCATTAAGTTAAGCCTGTGTAGAGAGGCCCTCGTAATGTCCATTATGCCTAGCACGGTAAAAACCCTACAATCTCTACGCCATTGATAAACGTTTACTTAAAAATACCGAAACGAATCGCCTGTAATGCAATAAAGTCCAGTAATATCCTAATATGAACTGTATGTATAATAAATCTTTCTAGAATACAAATGTATGTCATTAAATAATTAACTAACCAGAGCTGTTATTTCCATGCTCAGATGTTGAAGTTTTAAGCTTATGCAGTTGCGTGACATTGCATCATTCTATGCTGCATTACAGCACGCAGATCTTTGACATTGACTAAAGGTTATAGGCCTATGGAAGAATATCATCCCATATTTTGTTGGGGGAGGGGTTAGATGTATTGGGCCCTGATAATCTTACGTGTTACCATCAACCTTACGTGTCTTATCGGAAATTCCCGATGGAGTTGTTGTTTTTTTCAGGGGATAGGCCTACTGTGTGATATTCGTGGTCTTATTATCTTACGATTTACTATATTTAACTTGTATTTTTACTATTTTGTTGAGGTTATTGTCATTTTGAATACTGTTTTCTTCTTTTTTTTTTCATTGTACATTTTTCTATGTATTACATGAAAGAAACTTTTATTTCTACGCTAACTAATCTAGATGTAGATATCTAGATCTAATCTAGTTTGTAGTATAATACTACTAGAATATAGATCTACTAGATCTAGATAGTAGATTCTATACTATATAGAAAAAGAATCTGTCTGTTCTAGATCTAAATATATACGTATTACATTATTATGTCTAAATCTAGATCTACATGGCCAGTAAAATAATTGACTTATAACACTAAAATTAATCACTTTAGAATGGTTCTGCCTCTTACCTGTTTAAATATCATGGAAACGTTTGAATGATTTTATTTTTAGCCTAAGGGGACTTACAAACAAACTTACCGGAAACTCCAGGCGCATTGAATGTCTCTAAAACGGGTTCTCAACATATGGGTCGCGACCCCCCTTGGGTTGAATGACGATTTTGCAGATGTCGCCTAAGACCAAAAGAAATACGGATATTTTAAAAGTGTAAAACTTGACATTTTCACCTTTTGTTGTTGTTTAAGGATTGGCCCGATTACCGATAGCTGTTGTAGAGAAATGAATCTGAACTATTTGTGACATTTTTCATTGTCACAGAATAAATAGTTGTACAGTTTAAATCATAGATATTATTTCTGTGGTGAAATTCGCGCATATCGTGAGGTATTTGAAAAGCCTGTTCGTTTATATTTAATTGTTTCGCCATTGTTTTGAAGTCCATATTATTGAAGGTAATAGTTTCATTCTAGAGCAAACTCATCAAAATGGATCTCGAACTAACAACGTTAGAAGAAATTTCTTTTTTTTTTTTAAATTTAATTATAAGCAGAAATATTTTTTAGTCAAAACATAATTTCATATTAGTTCGTAATTAAACATAAAGCTTGTGCAACGCTTATCAGATATAATATTATGATTACGATTTTCATAACATTATCCAAAGCGCAGTTAGGGTTAGGGTATTAATTTACGATTGGGGGTCAACGCTTGTTGAAGACTTATAAAAAGGGGTCGCCGAGCCAAAAAGGTTGAGAACCAATGCTCTAAAATATAAAAGCCAGTAACAGTAGTTAAAAATTAAAATTAAAAAATTGTGATGTCATAGTCTAAATTTAGGATTGTTAATAATCAGGTGACTGTGTACCTATAAATATACACCTGCGTAGCATTTTTGTTTGTCAAGCTTCGTTGTAACATTAGGCCTACTGTAGCACTTTCTCTTCGTAATTATTTACCACATTCTGGTGGAATCAAAGCTGGTATCGTCAGTTAGGAGAGAAAGAGTTAAAGTACGTTAGTTGATATGAAAGGTAGACATAGGCCAATACGTAGACCACATTATTTATTTATTTTTTTATTTTTTTTATTGCAGATACATGGGATGAAGTGGGCATTGTTAAAGTTTTACATAGATCTAGTTCTGATTGAAATCAATCAATACGTTTATGCCCTTTCGTTACAAATATGACATTGTATTTTCTCACTTTGCACTAATTTGGAATGATTGATAAACTAGGTAGATTTTACTTAATTGGTTGAGTGTCATGGTACTTCCACTGCTAACGTGATCTCCGAGAGAAAAGATCCAACAACTGTGAGTGGCTGAAGTGTTTGTAAGCAGCCTTGTTTAGTGGCGTAGCATCCATGTCGCGAAGGGGTTCAATGAACCCGGACCCACGACCATAAGGGGCCCACAGTCTGTGGCGTAGCATCCATGTCGCGATGGGGTTCAATGAACCCGGGCCCACGACCATCAGGGGCCCACAGTCTGTGGCGTAGCATCCAAGTCGCGATGGGGTTCAATGAACCCGGGCCCTTGACCATTAGAGGCCCACAGGGGTTCATTGCCCTTGAGCCCATGACTCATGACCAGTTGGGGCCCACATGAGCACTTGAGATGACACCAAAGTGAAACTAAAGTTGTACTTTTGTGACAACCGATTTAAAACAAGGTCGCTTGAGTCTGTTGAAAAGTTGTACAAACATTGACTTTTAAGACTTGTAGGGTGTCACAACTAAATCAAACCTAAAAAAAAGGTACGATCCTTGCACTGGGATGGGAATCTTTTTTGATAAATGTACCAATACATTCAGATTAATCAATTTTTGTCCTCACGCACAAAATATATATCGTTGTGAGTGGCCCATGGGTGCCTTGCTACTTCACAGGGTTTGTCTCACTCCAACTGTGGTTTTAAACAAGCCCACAGTGTTATTGTTCTTGTAGTCATGATATACTTTTGTCTGCTATCAGTGTTTGAAATTTTAATATAATTTTTTGCAGGGCATTGCTGAGATAGCTTTTGAGGCTGATGGTGCTGTAGCTAGAACTGAGCTGGAAGTTGCCTTTATTTGGAAGAGTGATGATGAGTGATTGGATCCAGGGCTATGGCTTCTCCTGACTACCCGATCTTGTTTATCCTAGTTGCTCTTCAGGCCTACAAGAGTTCACCAGAAATGTTGTCAACTCCAAGTTATGATTTTCCCTTTTTTTCAAGGCGTTCGCAGCTAACCAATATAGGATATTCGTCGATGTTATTATAGATACTGCGTGAGCTTTGAGTATCTCTAAATCTCCTGAAATTTCAAAGTTGTAAACTCTGAACAGTATTTAGTTCAACTTCACTCACATCGTTACATCTTTCTCTTCAGACAAACATTTCTTATTTTTTGTCATCCAAAGTGTTGTAAGAACCACCTCTTTATACATATTCATTTTTTGTTGCGAGCTATTCCATAATACTTTCGGACCAAAAAAAAAGGTTTGCGGGTCTTTTCCAGATAGCTGTCTATTTCTCTAGACAGTGACACATCTTTGGACCCTGTGCTGCCCAGGTACGCGAAGCGGTCGACAACATTTTGGATGCAACTCCTATTACCCAGAGGGAGGTTTGAGCTAGGAAATGATTATCTTCTATTCTGAAAAAATGTCCAAACAAATATAAAATATACAATTAATAAAAAGTTAGGTTCCTACCTGGGACCATGATATTAACTTACTCTTTCTTGTATCCACCACTCCCAAAATATAGGCGAGATGTGTGAAATTACAAGATAAATCACATTTCGTTATGTTTTTTTTTTTAATTTTCCTGTGAAGAAAGCATTGCATATATTTTTTTCGAATCATTGTTTCATTTTGTTTTAGGACATTATTAGAACACACATTCCCATACTGTATGGTACATTACAAATACAGAATTACACAAACAAACTTAAATCCCAAATCTAATGGAAGAAATAACTATTGTTTATTTGCATAAAAAAAAATTGGCTTGAACACAAACAAGCAAAAACATCGATCTCTTTCATTCCTCACAACGAAAGTAAAAATGAGCCAAAGTAATGAGATTAAAACATTTTGCGCCTAAACGTGTCACACCAAAAACGGCTGCGCCAAAACGTCCGTTATCTCAAATCGGCTGCGCCTAAACGTCCTGCCTTGTTCTAATAATTTTGTGTGCTGCGGTGCCATCTTTTTTTTTTAATAATAAATCAAGAATTCCCCATAGTATCTAAACAGAGAGTTGATCTATGGGGTGCTCGTCAATCCACTATTTTATAACATCTTTTGTAATTGTATTGGAATACAAAAAGATGATCTGGTTTCGCGTTTAATGAAAATAAAATCCCACAGATAATTAACAGTTAAAGAACATGAATACAGAGTCCTATAATTCTTCTTATTCTATATAATGCAGACATTACTTCAAAAAAAGAAGATGATTACGTCCTACGCGTCATGCATTTAGTCATGCATATTAACCAATGACCTAAATTCTGCTAAGTCACTGGTTTTCCTGGCTAGCTCAGGCAACCCTTTCCATGCTCTAAAAGCACTAGGGAAGAATTTGTACAAATTGAAAAATATGTATTGTAAATAAAGAAAAAATTATATTCAAAGGGGCGAAATTCGTAAGTGAATGTAAAACAAGAATATCATGAGTTAATGCTCTTAGAAAATGCAACTATAAATTCTGATAGATCAGGGATGGGCAAATTACGACCCGCGGGCCACATGCGGCCCGTGAAGTGTTTTATGCGGCCCGCAAACACCTACAGAAATCAGGAGTGCTCACAGATATTACTTTTAAAAAATGCAAATATATCAAAAATAAATTATTATAAGAATCTATTGAAACTTCTAATTCTTCCACTTATGATGAAGAGGCTAAAGAAACAGTGTCTATATATGCGATTCTTAAAGGTTTTAAGTAAACGAAGATTTTTCTTTTTAGCAATATTTCTAAACATTCAGTCCAAGTAACACAGTCAGGCCAGTAGTTATTCTATATTGGGTTGGCTTGAAGCAAGTGTAACGACTGAAAAAGACCGTGTTTTTACTGAGAAAAAAACAAGTTTTTTTTTTTTATTTATTTAAATAAAAATATCTCAACCATAAACTCTTTACTCTTTAAGTTTGCGTAAAGCTGCATTGAATATCAAACACGTTATACATCAGATTATCGCAGCGATCAAACTTATCAGAGCTAACAGGTTTAACCACAGGCAGTTTTGAAAAGTACTTGAAGATTTGTAAACAAAACATTTTGATATTCGGTAACACAATAGTGTCCGCTGGCTTAGTAAGGTATTGAGAAGAATATGAAATCTCAATGACGAAATTATGTTCCTTGAAGAACATTGATTTTGACTTTGTCACTAGTATTTCTAATGAAGAGTGGAAGACTTCATGTTTTTTATCAACGAGATTACAATTGGTTGTTTGCACTTGAAATGTATGTGGATAACAATTCTTTTCAAACAAAGTTATTCCAATTCTCTGGCAAGCAAGTGAAAACAGGTTTTGTCATTTGCCTTTGCTGAAAGATGAAACTATTTCTAGTGAAATGGTTGAAAAGTAAAAGACTTATTTGGATTTCTAGAAAGTGGACTTTGAAGGCAACTTTTAAGACGTCAGTTTTCAATACCATCAGCTCACCATGTAGTGCATTAAAGCATAAGCTGGTTTAGTTCCAGAGGACGTATCTTAGTCCTTACAGGGAGAGTTTTATGGGTGCCAAAAGCTGTATTTACACACTTGAAAAAAACTTAGCTGCTAAACGTTTCTACTATTTTGATGTAGATGCGTTTGTTAATAGGGTATGTATGTATTTTATTGAAAATTAAGTTTAAGACAAGGTCGATGCTGACTGAATGTAATTTGACAACAGTTACAAGGATTAGAATTAGTAAGCTATTTCCACAGTTCCGAAACATTACGAACAAGTGTATACAGTTAAATACTCCACATTATGTATATATATATATATATATATATATCATGGGCGTAGCCAGGGGGGGGGTTCTTGGGGTTCAAACCCCCCCCGAAATGAAATCCCCCCCCCCTTAGATCGGAATTTAGTGACTGATTTTTTTGCTTTGATTTTGTTTATTTTAGGTGAGATTTCATTTCATTTCGGGGGGGGGGGGGGTTTGAACCCCAAGAACCCCCCCCCCCTGGCTACGCCCATGATATTTATATTTATATTGAATAGGTGACCAAATGTTAGTGCAGTGTTAAAGGTCTGTGTCTGTTGTCAAGTTGAATAGAAATGTCACCATACAAACAGAGCGGTAAAGAAGTGAAGCCATACAGTTGAGCAGTAAGAAACTAAATAAGGGATTGGAAGATAGAAGACATGCCAGGAAGTGTCTTCTGCAATCTGGACAGGAAGGTTATCTTGGCTTAGTCAACTAGGATGATGATACAACATAAAAGGAAAAATACGTTCCATACACAACAGGCGACTAGACTATAGATTAAGACAAGGTAAGCGAAGGAATGAAAAAATTAAATTGATTAAAATACAAATAAATGTTAATACTGCAAAGAAAACTCAAAATGTAATCGCAAAACACGACGTAATCTATAGGTCTACCAATGACCAAAGTTATGTTTCAATCCATTGAGTATTACTAAAGTACTTTAAAAAAAAATTCCTTTATCAGAATTACTTTCACCTATCCGCGCCGAGTTATCCCTTAGTCTGTTGCACCACACAAGATCTGTTGATCATCTTTCTCCATTCCTCTCTATCTTTTGCTTGTGATTGAATTTCTTTCAATGGCAGGCCTGTCCACTCTTTTATGTTGTCTTCCAGTCGCTTTCTCTGTCTGCTGCTTCTTCTTTTTCCCTGCTACTGTTACGGAAGGTCTTTGCAAGCCCTGAGGACCTTGTGATATGGCAATAGAGTTTTAGCGTGCATTTTTGACAGTAGTTAGCAGATCATCATGGGGTCCAATCGCTGAACTAATCCTGTTTCTAATTTCTTCGTTTATGTCTTTGTATGTGATACTCTGGAACTTTCTGTAGCATCTCACTTCTCAAAATTGGACGACTTTAAATGATGTGATGTGTTTTACACAAAATCCCAAGCTTTCTACAAATTACAGTAAGCCCTTCATTAAAAAAGTATTTTTCTTTTAGGTAATCAATTATAATTTTAATACTAAACCATCACTTGCCCTAGCACAACCAAAGGGCTTTTGAGTTTAAAACCCCCTACCAGGGGGGTTCGAGTTTAAAAACCCCTACCAGGGGGGTTCGAGTTTAAAAACCCCTACCAGGGGGGTTCGAGTTTAAAAACCCCTACCAGGGGGGTTCGAGTTTAAAACCCCTACCAGAGCGGTTCGAGTTTAAAAACCCCTTCTAGGGGTTTTGAGTTTAAAAACCCCTACTAGGGGTTTTGAGTTTAAAACCCCCTACCAGGGGTTTTGAGTTTAAAACCCCCTACCTAGGGTTTTTGCAGTTAACTCCCCCTCTTCTATAAAACAAAACAAAAAAAATGCAAACGAAAATCCCCTAATTCCAAGAGCACAGTTAAGGAAGATTTTGATTTTAAAACCCCGTCTAAAATTTACGATAAACCCCCTCTTTAATATAAAAAAAAGCTAATTACGCACTCAAAATGTTATGAGCGTAGCTAAATGGGTTTTGACTCAGTTTTGAGTTCAAACCCCACTTCAGGTAAAAAATACCTCTTTAATAATTAAAAAAAAGCAAATTATACATTAAAAATGTTATGAGTGTAGTCTATGGGGTTTTGAGTTTAAACTCCCCTCCAGTGGAGTTTGAAGCTAAAAAGTACCTCTTCAATATAAATAAAAGAAAATTACTCACTCTAAAATCTATGAGCGTAGTCAAAGGGGTTTTGAGTTTAAACCCCCCGCCATCTTCAGTGTAAGAAAAAAAGCAAATTACGCACTCAAAATGCTATGAGCTTTGCCGAAAGGGGTTTTGAGTTTAAACCCCCATTCAGAGGGTTTTGGTGCTAAAAATACATCTTCAATATAAAAAAAAGCATATTACACACTATAATTATTTGAGCGTAGCCAAGCCAATCGGGGGTTTTGAGTTTCTTCTACAGATGGCTTTTTTTTTTAAAGTTTAAAACCCCTCCAGATGGTTTTAAGTCTAAGATTCTCCTACAGAGCATTTTGAGGTGGAAAACCCCCAACAGAAGATTTTGACGATAAAACTTTTCTTTTCGATATAAAATCTAAAGCAAACTACAGTCACTTAATTCCAAGAGCGTATTCAAGAGAGGTTACACATTTTTACCAGTGGCAGGGCTCCATTAATAAACTGCAGTGAATAGTCATCTGCCGAAATTGAAAAACACTAAATGTGGCTCAACAAAGATGGCTAAGACAGATTTTAGGAGTCAGTTATAGAGATCGGATCTAAATCAAGGAAATCCTATGCCGAACTGGGAGTCGACCCCTTAGTAAGATTGTGAGAGAACGACGCATGAGGTTTGCGGGATATGTTCTCCGACAAAATGAATTACGCATAAGAAAAGTTGCAATGATATCCTAGTACAACTTGACGCCACTCATTCATGGAGGTCCTCATGGTAGGTGGGAAGAGGCTTCAGACATTACCAGTGACAGATTTTTATGGAAACTGCTTGACGTCAAATGCTCCGAACGGCGTGGAGGGTCTAAGTCAGTAAGAATAGCACATTAGGTTTTTGAAATAAAACTTTTTAATAGTATTAAAATGGACTGTAGATACCTCAGAATATGCATTTTGTTGGCTTTCAATACCAGAAATAGTGCTTGGCGGCGGGGCTTCGCCCCGCGCTGGGGAGCTCCTGGCGCTCCCCCAGACCCCCTTGCTAGTAATGGCGGGGAATCCACAATTTTATGGAAACAGCTTGATGGCAAATGCGCCGAACGACGAGGGAGGGTCTAAGTCAGTAAGAATAGCACATTAGGTTTTTGATATAGAACTTTTTAATAGCAGGAAAATGCACTGTAGATACCTCAGAATATGCATTTTGTTGGTTTTCAATATCAGAAATAGTGATTGGCGGCGGGGCTTCGCCCCGCGCTGGGGGAGCTCCTAGCGCTCCCCCAGACCCCTTTGCTACTAATGTCGGGGAATCTACAATTTTTTCACTAACTCATGGAAGAACCTATTCTAGGGCACAATAAACGTCTTCGGAAAGAATGAAGGGTCAGAATGTAATACATATAATTTTTTTTTCGCGGTGGGGGGGGGGGGAGAAAAAAATTCACCCCCCCCCCCAAAACCCCCCCCCGAAAAAAAATCCTGGCTACGCCCATGATATATATATATATATATATATATATATATATATGCGGCGAAATTTTTTTTGGCGGCTCTTGATTGAAAAAAGTTTGCCCACCCCTGTGATAGATACAACAAGACGGACGTGGATATAATTTGAACTTTATCAGACACAATTGTCTGCCCCTAGTTCAAATCGATCCTTGCGATCTATAGGGTAGATGATGTTTAAGATCATTTGTTTCTAAGGGTCTTAACTCGTAAGTGAATGTAAAACAAGAATATCATGAGTTAATGCTCTTGGTAAATGATATATATGACAAGACGGACGGACGTAGATATAATTTGAACTTTATCAAACAGAAAAGTTTACTCCTAGTTTAAAGCGATCCTTGCGATCTATAGGATAGATGATGTTTAAGATCATGTGTTTCTCTGGCCAGCACAACAACCAACCGACATTACTTCCCCCAACTAAAGTCATGTAGCCATTACTGTTGTCGGTCGTTGACCAAAACTGCTATTAGAAAACTAAACCAATGCAGACGTACTCTATCGTAAAGAAGTAAAACTTGAAATAACTAGAATAACAATACTATAAATAACTTTTATTACAAGATAAATTCAACTAACATTAAAATGTAATGAATATTGTAGACTTTGATAATAACATAAAATTGTATTTTGAAAAAAAAAAATGTAACTCACTACAAAATCACGCTTTTGCAATCTGGCGAACCCTGGACAGCTGACAACAGTACATCTTATCTTGCATCATTCACACAACATAGCCACTAACCAATCGCTAAATTATTCTCATCATCGCCATAGAAACACACAAAAACACATGCAAATACACTCCATAACAAACAGAGTTGGATGGATTCAGGGGCGCCCTAAACATCCCAGTCTTCACCGAGATTCGAACCCAGTACCCCCAGGTTCGGAAGCCTCCTAGGGCCTTCAAATGGTGAGGGCAACGCACAGAAATAATTGTTTCGAGAAAATAGTTGCAAAACTTGGATCAAATCTTCACTAAATGGCTCTATGTCTACCAGTTTCTACTATGACTCATGTTTTATTTGTGGATGTTTAGATATTCTTGTTAATTATGTCAGAAGACCCTGTTACTAGCTATTGTGAACATTTCAAAACATTATTTCAAGTCTGATGCATCAAAAAGCAATACGATTGTAAAGAGGAGCTTTATTAAACTTTCGTCTCTCGTCAAACGCTCAACATTAACTTTTGATACTCAGGCAGTAGTTATGCGGTTCTTCTCCTTTAATGAGTTTTTGTTGTTGTTGTTGTTGTTGTTGTTTTTAATATTTAAAAAAGATTGTTTGTTGTTTATACTATCATGGTATTGTCGCTAAGCGATAAAACATTAACTAAAAATAAAAGAAATAAACAAAGGTGCGATCAGTTCTTGGATTGAGCTGGGAAATCGGCTGATGGCAGGAAAGACGATGAACAAGGAAACACAAACTTGTGCAAAAAGGGACGTCACTTCTGGAACAATGTTTGACAACGAATCATTTCACTTATGCAGTTTTGTTTTTGCTGAACGAAATTTAGCAATACCTGGCTCTATTGATTGATTGTTTGAATGAAATAAAGGAAATCGCCTAGTTTTTCTTTTCATGTTATTAATTTTTCTATTTCATATGCAGCCTCAAATTCACTTTGCCTTATATTTATGGTATACATAACTGTAGGTCCGCTCTTTTGGCTGTGCTGTTCAATTTGCAAATATCTACAGTAGAGCAGAAAATACAGGGTGGTTGGTCTATTATTTTAGGGAACCAGCTTTGGATCTGTTCTGGACTCAGTTCTAGTCTCGAGCTGCCTAGTTTTTCTTTTCATGTTATAAATTTTTCTATTTCATATGCAGCCTCAAATTCACTTTGCCTAGGGCCTACTAATACCTAAAGCAGGCCCTAAAGTGGGGGTGAGAAAGTAAGTAAAGGGTCAGACTTCTTAAACGGCCTTAAACTACGGGCTTCTTAGTTTCTAATCTATGTAGAGCATGTCATAAAATTAGATTGTCTAGCACGTTTCTGTGACAGTTTTACAGTACCACAAAAATCTGATAGCACTGAGGTGTGGTGGTTGTTATTACCCTAAGGAATTTTAACTCTTTATGTCTGCAAATGAAAAATCGTTTACAAAAAAAAAATCGCCTTTTTTTTCCTATTTAAACTTAGTGGGATCTGATTACTGGATGGAGGAGTATATCGCTTAACAAGTCCGGCCTTAGGCAAAGGGAAACCAGGCAACTGCCTAGGGTGGAGGCTTCTTAATGAACTAATTTTTTTTTTGTAAAAACATTAAACACCAGACATAGCTGTGCGCCTTTATGTTTATTGATCACATTCCTTAGTTCTTTAGTCTCTTCTATGACTCCCACATATTTTTGTTTTTACGAATGTTAATTTCTACTTGTTCAACTATCTGTATTAGAAAGCACTAGCTTCTACCTTTTGTTGAAAAGTTTGAAATGTTATTTCCAGTCTGTTGCATCAAAACGCAAACGATATGCAATGGAGAAGGAGGCGTTTCTTACAACAGAAAGATTTGTTACATTACAGCAGTCGCAGTCATATTAGGCAGCATCAACTTCGCAGTCACATAAGGCAGCATCAACTTCGCCGTCACATAAGGCAGCATCAACTTCGCCGTCACATTAGGCAGCATCAACTTCACCGTCACATTAGGCAGCATCAACTTCATCGTCACATTAGGCAGCATCAACTTCATCGTCACATTAGGCAGCATCAACTTCACCGTCACATTAGGCAGCATCAACTTCGTAGAGACATTTGGCAGCATCAACTTCGCCGTCACATTAGGCAGCATCAACTTCACCGTCACATTAGGCAGCATCAACTTCGTAGAGACATTTGGCAGCATCAACTTCGCCGTCACATTAGGCAGCATCAAATCGGATACTAAGTATGAAAATTTTACTTGTAATATTTCATTCGTTCCTCAAAAGTTACTTCACTGGTGTCTCCAAAATACTACGCATAGGGCCTCCAAATTCACTTCACCAAGGACCTTTAAATTCACTTTGCGCAGGGCCTCCTGGTTTCTAAGGCAGGTCATGATACTAGAGTTCTTAATAACGATTGGAGATCCACTAGAAATCTATAGAGTACACGTACACTTTTTGGAGTGTGTAGGGTAATAATTGTTGCCACGAACTCATTTCAATCTGAATAAAAATTGAAGCAAGAAACGAATCAACTGCATGTTTGATGTCTGCCAAATAGATTTTTCCATTTAGGAAAATGAGTTATTAAATTGAATACACTTTCTTTGTGATTTTGATTTCATCTCGAGATCTGGAAAAACTATTAAAAATGTAATTTTCATCTTTTATGGTTTGTAAAGTCTCATCTAGCCATGCATATTAATAAACGACCTAAAACTCTGCTAAGTTTTTGTTTTTCCTGACTGAATTAGGCAACCCATTCCAACTTCTTATGACATTAAAAAAAGAAAATGTACGTGTAAGAATTAATATTGCATTAAAAACTGCCATCAAAATATGATAATCTTTTCTCCAGACAAGGTAAAGAGCTCTAGATTTTTTTCCCCTCCTAACAGCAAACTCTCTGAAAAAAAAAAAAGAGACCATAAATAGTCTATGTAAATATTTACTACACTCTTGTAATGGCTAGAATAAAATCAGTACTTGGCACAATGCAGAATGTTTCGTGTCAGAGTGTCTTTGTGATTTTATTTGTTTCAGTATGATATTGTGTTACAGCTATCTGTTAGCACTATGTCCTCGTTTCAGTTTTTATTGTTCTTTTCATTCTTTCAATTAATGGTAAGTATATTGCATCAGTAATAACAGTCTTAGACTTATCTTTCACATTTTGTAAAGGCTATATTTCACAATATACAAATTTCATCAATGACACTGTGTATTACTAATTAAATGATTACATGAGCGAAATGGTCTTGTTCAAGGATACTGGGCGGTTCGTCTTCTTGCTGGCCACATGACACCCTCGTTAACATTGGCCACGGAAGACATTTACATCATTAGCCCTAGAGATCGCAAGGTCTGAAAGGGGAACTTTCCTTCACAGTACATTTTGCATTATGTAATATCGAGTTATTTCATATATTTTGAAAATGTAGAAGTTATTGTTTTATTAATAATATGTTTAAGTAGGATAGTTTCCAAAAACTTCCCATTATATTTACTACTCAATCCCATACACAAAAAGGGGAAATAATCTCGACGGTTTATACTTATAGTGCACAATCTCACCACCCTTTTTGGCTACCATGAGACGTACAGTTTTCTAACAAACAAATAATAGAAAATACAAATGTCATCAATTCCTACTTTATATTCAAATAATATTGTAATATTGTGAACGAGGCATTCATATTTTATTGTCATTGAAATTGAAAAAATAGAGATTATAAAATAATCAGGACGTTGGGGCTGAGGGAAGAGGCGCTTAGATTCGAAGCCAGAGGTCTCTAGTTTCAATCTAGGTGAAGACTAGGATTTTGAATTTCGTGAGCTTTAGGACGTTCACATAACTCTAATGGGTACCTGACATCAGTTGCGGAATATAAAGGTGGTTGGTGTTTCTGCTGGCGAGATGACACCGTCTTTAACTAGAGACCTTAGAAATAGATGACCCTTACATCATCTGCCCCAAAGTGGTCTGAAAGCGATACATAGCTGCCTGGTCATGTGATATGACCTTGTGACATGTCATGTCGATGGTTTGTGGTTGGAACCCTACCTGTCGCCTCAATCCTCCGCATATCTGTGAGAAGCTTGGGCTAGGATGTGGTCATCTTTAATACTGAAGGAACATTTTAAACATGTAAAACAAATATAAAATGAAAAGTTTTTTCCCAAACCATGTGATAAATGTTCTCCCATCAACTAGATTCTGACATAGTCGCATTCGTGTTTTGTGGTCACGGCTACATCAGCCATTGCCAGTTTACTCTTGCCATTGCGAGACCAGATGTCTAGCCCAAGGTCGACTTCAATCACAAGGTTACGAAAGTCAATTCTACAATATGCTGCGAGAAAAGAACTGTCTAATGCGAAATGTTTGCTCATATTCAGGAGACAAGCAGGACTTTATTTATTGGGTGTGAGATTAAGCTTTAAATGAATATGTATATTTTGTATGTAAGCATGGAGGAATGAGGTTGTTGATAGTTTTTAGTTGCTTGTAGTACTGTTATTCTTTTTGAAAGAATATAATCAACACCAATAACAGTAAACTCAGGTGTACCTCAAGGAACAGCCTAAGGTCCACTACTATGTTTAATTTACAGAAATGGTTTACCAAAATTGCAATAGTTCAAGAACAAAAGTCAAATTATTCGCAGAAGAGTGCATAATATATAGAACAATAAAAACAACACAAGATACAGCCAGCCAGGAAAACCAGTGACTTGGCTGAATTGAAGTCATTAGTTAACATTTAACATGCATGACTAGATGCATGACGCAACATTTAACATGCATGACTAGATGCATGACGCGTAGGACGTAATCATCTTCCTTTTTTCAAATAACTTGTGTATTATATAAGATAAAATAAAGAGAAAGAGAAATAAAAAGAGAACATGGCTACCTGGTCGATGATGGCTGCATGGTAGTGCGATATGCGCGTTGGACTGCCATCCCACGTCTTCCTGCGGGAGGATTAGCCTAGGATGTAGATTATTCAACTCCAAAGGTACATCCGAAACACATAAAAGAAACAAACCAATTGTATCCAGAAATTCTTCAATAACTTAAGGCTGATTCCATGATAAATCGCATACATCAAAATACGGACTCTAGTCTACAGACATGTACTTTGTAATCCAATTTAGTTTAGGGGGGGGGGGGGGGGGTATCATCATCATCATCAACTCCATTTGACTTGGGGCTTGAGAAGGCTTGACAGGCTCAAATTTTCTCTTGCACAACACCTGAACAAAAGCCCTGTTGTAATGTGTAGTGAATACATGTCACCATACAGGTCGAGAATTTTTAGTTTCCCAGACCTGTCGGGAAGTGATCAGTAAGTCTAAGACTAAGACTGCTTTATTAATCCTTATAGAAATTTGTTGTGATTACAAGGACTCTTTTCTCATATATAGACAACACAACAGAAAAATACAGATAAATAGAACAGACACAACATAAAGAGTTCATTCAGCGACTACACACAGGAATCTTGGTCATTTTCATCTTTTTTCTAGGGCAGTAAAAAAAATGAGACATGGCTTCCTCTTCTTCCTTGCAGCGGAGGCACCGTCAATCAAAATTTGGCTATAGCCGTGAGAAATATGAGCCCTTAGGAGCCCACTGTACTGTGCTATAATAGTTTGCAAAGGCCTGGACAGCCTCTACCAGTAGGAAAAGCGGTCAGGGCGTCTCATATGCCCCTAGACTGCACGGGCTTTTTGGGAATTGAAACAGCACTCAAACCACTTTTCCATTCATTTTTTTTTAAACTATGGCCAGAGCAAGGATGAAAACTCACAGCCTGCTAAGTGGGTGGTGTTTGCCCTTTCTGGTGAGCAAAGAAGTCTTCAATGGTGTTGCCAGTCACACCTATGGGACTCGGTACCCACTGCATTTTTACAGGGGTGCAATGGCGTTGCTTTATGTTGGGTGAAGCCATGATGACAGTGCAGATATTGGGGGGCCATGGTTCAGGGTTTTGTGAAAGCATTTTGCTAATGTTTAATTAATAATGTTTTATTTTATTTTATAATATTTTATGTACCCGTAATAAGAAACCCCATAGACAATCATAGACAATGTGTTTTGTTTGTTTTCCAACAGATACATAAAGTTAATAGTAGTTATTGCAATACAACCAATGCGACATCTTTAACGCCGTATGGTCAACCTTGTTCAAGCTCTTTGAATTGCATAACATCTTACTGTTTAAGCAGCCTGTGCCTTTGTCCATCGGGTACTTACTTTGACCAGTGCAGTCTAACTTGTCAAGTCAGTAAGTTGAAGTAGCTGTCATCCATTTGTCACTTTAATGGAATTTAATTGAAGCCGTTTACATTTATTTCATTTAAAACAACATTAAATAAAGATATTAAGGTGGCTAGCTTTACACTTTGATCGCTAGATTGGTGGCGAAGGTATCGGAAGAGTCATTCTGTATGGAAAACTCTTGTCCAGAAAAAAAATTATCCACCATCTCCAACATGTGGATGTATTCAAAATGGTCCTCAAAGCAGTGGAAAACTGGGAATACATAGCCTCTAGACCACATTAAGAGCAGAGATCACCCCTTTTGAGAGGGAAGCAGCATCAGCCTCAGCTCTGGAAGTGACCAAAACGAATGCCATCTTAACCTGTGTTACAAGTGGACGGGAAATGTCTCTCCAGAATAGGGCCCCACAGTAACATGAAAAAGTGCTCTACGAGATGAACCCTAATCGTTTCGCAACTGTAGGGAGTCAATAATGGAATAAGATATGTGTCCTTATCTTTGTCTTTTTGGAGTATTTTTTTAGGCTGTTTTTTTGTGTTGTTATTTTTTTTTTTTTGTTTTTTTTATGTATTATCGCTACTTTACTTTTATGTCTTATTTTTATAGTCTCTTTATTCTTTTTTTTATTTTAATGATAATAATAATATAATAATATTTATAATTATAACACTAATACATTGTCTGTAATAATAGCTTACCCTGTAAACACACTCTCTTAGAAAACCCGAAGCGACCCACTTACAACATATGTCTTACAAAGATATAGACAGAATTCGCGTTTGTGTGAACATACTTGAATTTATAACGTGACCTTAAACTGTTGTTACAAATATCAACTGAGTTGATATAAGCTTTGTTTAAAAAAATTGCTAATTAGTGATTGAAGCCTTGACGTCAATTTTACTTACAGGATGCAATGCAACTTTTCAGTCATCGAGCATTAGAAGTGGAATCATTTCAGGAGTAGATTATCCATACAACTTTGAACCATATTCCTGTACTTGGACCATACAACCATATTGGAGCAGCCAATATGTCACTTTTACGTAATGTTTTTTTTTTAACTAATCTTTTATCAGCTTATATTGTCTGTCTGTCTGGTAAAAAGTTTGTTTTTCTCCCACTTCCCATTTTCAGAGCAAGTTAAAACTTTGAGCAATTATTTATGGAACCTGACACTACATGAATCAATTTAAAAAAATACAAATTAGTTAATTACAGTTGGTGATTAATTATTTTCTTTGATGTCGAAATAAATGGAATTAATGCTACTTCACGAAAGAAGTGGATGTATATATGGTTTTAATCCCCTTATTACGTTTTGACACTTTTTTTCTCAAACTCACCATTCATGGATTAACATTTTTCATAACTATTTATAGTTGAAGAATAATACGCAATTAAGTAATTAGTTAATCATTTAACACTCATTATTCTTTTACATAGCAGCAAAGGGAGCTAAACCCTGTATTTTTCAGATAAATGGCAGTAATTAGTGGTTCTTTCCCTAACATAAGCTTTGTTGTGTTTTTTTTTTTAGTTTTTTTTTTTATTGCTTGTTTTTTTTTTTAATTATTTTGTTTGTTTCGTATTAAAGTGTTAATTTTTTTTAATTCTATATTTATAGTCTCAAATTTAGCAAATAGTTCTTTGTAATAATATTTAGATTAGCATTTTCTATTGCTTTTAAAATATTTTTATTGTTTTAAATGCTTTGTTGTAGGCTTACAGACGTACATCTGCTAGGCTTTGGCTGTAGCTATGGAAGCATAGAAATATATTCTTCCTCTACCCGTCTTTACTCTATCTGTAGCTCGTCTCTGTCGGAAAGATTTTTCGTCACTTTCTCGACTACGCTACGAATTGTCGTAACACTGAGGTACAGCGGATATAGAGGTTTCCAAGGACGCTATTCCATCCATGGTAATACAATTAGAGCATTGCGAGATACACACACAAAAAATATAATCGAGTTTAGGGGATGCTCAACCTTCGCCACCCTGAGGGCAAATAGAATTTCCCACACACATATCGAGAGCCACATCACCACAGATTGGGATATAGCGATTACTATTATATTAGTCGAATGAAATTTAATGTAAAAAAAAATGGATCTATACATTTGGTTTCACTTCCTTGCAAGTATTGATGTTTAATGCCTCTAATTCAATAAAATGTACGGAGCTGACATAAATACCACATAGCCGAAGGTCTATTCTTTGCCACTTGCAGTTTAAAAACAGGTTTTGAATTACTACATAACCCTATAGCACTTTTCTCTCCCTTTCCTTTATTCGACCTGCCCCCCCCCCCCACCCCACCCTGCCGGTCAAAACATTTGAATTTTAGTATCCGTTATATTTTTTGCCAGTTAATTCGATTACAATTATCACTTCTCCCCCCCCCCCCCCCCCCATCCCAACCTGCCAATTCTACGCATTAGAAAATAGTCTCAAATTTAAGTCATTGGTTAATATGCATGACTAAATGCATGACGCGTAGGACGTAATCATCTTCTTTTTTGAAGTAACGTCTGTATTATATAAGATAAGATAAGAAGATAAGATAGTCCTACATAAAATATCCTTAGACTTGCCAGATTTTTATCGAAGTATTTGAAAGGCTCTCTGATGCTTTCAAATATGTGTTGTTGTTTTTTTTTAATTTACATTCGAGGTTATAGTTTCAATTTTTTTTTTTTTTTTTGTAGATCGAATTACTAGCATTAAATTGTGAAGTAAAATTACTATTTAAAAAATGTATAAAAAGTATACGACTTTTCCATTACATAGTAAAAATTCAGGGTGGGCATTGCGTAAGAACTTTAGGATATAGTTCTATTTTAAGAAACTTATCAACTAAGTATTAATCATTGATCGCCGTTAAGAAAGTATTCACTAAATTATTTATAATGCTATAATGTTTCTTTCAAAGATAACGTGTCAAGTCGCAATGACAGATCTGGTATCATTGCTAATGTTGGCTATCCTTGGTTATATACTTCTGGCACTCTGACCACATGGAACATTATTGCCCAACCAGACCACATTGTAACATTGAAGTAAAAATCTTTTAATTACATTAATAGCAAGTTATATTTAGCACAATCTTTTTAGTAACCTATCTTTCCTTCTAATACACTTTTCCTTTAGTTTCTTAAATCGTAGGGGCACAACACATGATCTATCTATAGTCTTTCACTCCATCCTTTTCTGACTTTTGTCCTGACTATAACGTATTTTGATGTTAGGACCGTCCCTTATTCACATCGCTTTCACTGTCTACTTCTTCTTCTTTACTCTGGCACTGTTCAATCTGGAAGGTCTTCGCGAATCCTAAAAACTTCGTGATAATGCCTGTGTTGAATGGTGTAACGTTGCAGAGTGCGAATGTCGTGTAATGCTGGGTTCTTGCCTCCTGAAGTACTTTTGTGACAAGACAAATAGTATAAACTGACGTAAGTCCGTTTCAGCAGACAAATATAAAGTTTATTTTACTACAATAATAATAATACTGCACTCCTTGTTAGTGCTACAAGTCAAGAAATAATAAACAATCCTATCCGCATAACAGCGGTATCAAATATATATCCAATGCGTTGAAGTCTCTAGATTACAAATCATGTCCGCATCTCAGCGGGTAACAATAAGAACAATTACTACTAGGTACACTGCAACTCCAACTATAGATATCCATTGAAATACGAATAATACTTTAATATTCAATAAGCACATAAGAAATCAACTCTCAAATATTATTAATCCACAATCACCAGTCCATGGACTTTCATGCTATATACATATATAAACACCAGTCCAGGAAGCAACGTCCAACCTTCTTGGACCGGGAGCAAGACCTTACTGACTTGACTTGACTGAACTCTCAAGTCAACTTTATTCATTCTACTTCCTGTTTTCTACATCAGGAAGTCCACGTGTCTTTTAAACTCTTAACATGACATAAAATCATGCAATGTCAACTGAGACTGTGACAATGCCACACAATTTTAGTTTCTTTATTGATAGTGATCAGCAGTGGGCTGTAATTGCCATGTTGATTCATGTTTTGTAGGTGATACCTAGGATCTTTCTATAGCATCTCGATTCCATGGCGAGGAACCTCTTCTCTAATTCTACATCTAGAGTTCAAGATTCGCAATTATAAAAGAATGTCACAATTATGCCTTTGTCTTTCCATATTGTCTGTCCTCCAATACTAATGTCCATTTTATGCGCATCACCAAGTCAGCTAGATATTCCTCTGTCCATGTCAAAATAAGTATGCCGTTCGCTAATCGCAATTTGGTATTCTTGTTCTGTCAAAACTTACAATACTTTCGTAAGCTTCAAAATCATGCTGTTTATCCATTAATGGAAGAGAATTTGAAATTCAATGCAATAGGTGCCTGATCGTAAAGGTTCTGGATTTTTGCTTTCAAATAATATTTGACGTGTATTAAAAGGTCTGCCTACAAAAAACATTGTCTACTAGGCAGTGGTTCTCTCAACCCCTCTATATGGATCTGAGACATGGGTACTTGACAAAAAGCAACTAATACTTCTTAAAAGATTTCATCAAAGATGCTTGCGCTCCATCATGGACATTTGGTGGCAAGATTGCACTATAAACGGCTATGTTTTCACGAATTGCGTATGGAATGCATAAAGGGCTTTTTGTAGTCCTGCATAGACGCTGGGCAGTGTACTTATCTAGTATGGGGGAACGAACGTATGACAAAGTCTTTTTTTGGCGAGCTGAAAGGTGGTCGACGTAACAGAGGTGTCCCATGGAAATGCTTTCAAGACCAGCTTTCTTTTACTGACATAGACCACCTGGTTGGAGACTGCTCCTGACAGCTGGAGATCAGTTACAAAGGCCGCAGGTTACACATTTGCGACGAAAAGAAAATTCACAGCCGAGGGCAGACGTGGACGTCGAAAAGATAAGCTAAATTGACTACAGATGGACATTGATTATGTCTGCACTGCAAGTGGCAAAATATGTAGGTCAAAGCTGGGGTTGCGAGGCCACTTGAAATACTGCACTGCTCATTATTAATATTCAGATTCAATGACATGTTTTATTATTATTACTAAATTGCAGTCAAGTTGAAGAAATGATTTGATTTTAAGTACCATTAAACCATTAGATAGAAAGAACTGTTTATTTGCTTTTTGCATGTTCCTTCTCCCGGGACGGTGTGAAACGGGTTCAAGAGTATGACCTTTGAGATTGCAATCCAAAACTCATGCCACATGACTAGCCAGCCAACCTTGTTTATCGTATCTTATAAAATTCAGACGTTACTTCAAAAAAGAAGCTGATTACGTCCGACGCGTCATGCATCTAATCATGGATGTTGACCAATGACTTAAATTCTTTCAAGTCACTGGTTTTTCTGACTGGCTCAGGCAACCCATTCCATGCTCTAATAGCACTACGGAAGAAGGAGCATTAGTACAAGGCTTGACCTGTTGACATTCTCTCTCCATTCTTCACTGTCTTTCGCCATAACTAGAATTTCTTTCAATAACAGGTCTGTTAAATCTTTGATGTCGTCTCATCGCTTCTTCTTCTTCCTGGTACTGTTCCCTGAAGGCAGGTCTTGGGGGAGCCTTGGAGACCCCATGATGTGGCCATAGAGTTAAATTTACTTTTCTCAACTGCATCTTGATGTTTTATCTAAGAATGTTAGCCATTATGTAGGATTATAATCAGAGTAATATCAGCAAATCTACTGGCGTGGTTTAGGAAAAACTTTCCCTTAAATCGTTGTAGGCCTAATATTATTTTGCATTGTAAGGTTGTAGTATGTCTTTTATTTTTCTTACGATCCTAGGCTACACTACATTCATTATATTTATATGTATCGGATGTACGTTATGAGATGTCTAAAGTAGTATTTTAATTATTTTTTCAGTATAAGTTCAGTGGGTTATTCATATTTGTATATAAATGGTGGAAATGGAAATGTATTAGTAAGCTATCCAACAACTGTGGTTTCCACAAGAAACTCCCTTCTGGTTAACTCTTTGAATCAATACAACACAGGATTTTTTTATGCCACCTACATGACTCATGGTAAGATCTTCCTTATTCTCATATAAATTACACATGAATTCCTTTATTTTCTAAAATAGAAAAGCAGTCTAATTGCTTCTAAACAAATGTTTAATTTTGTAATCTTGTAATTTTTTTCCTTTATGTCATGAAAAATAGACTGTATCTTTTTTAATACGATGGTAATATGTTGCCAAATATTTATTTCCACAAAAGCTATATAACATTTTTTTCATGTTGATATATTCCTTTTCATTTCATATTGCGTAGACTTTAAAATCGCATTGGCTAAGACACATTATTATACAGAACTGTAATCTATCTTGTTACATAATTCATTTTTAGTTTTATGCTACTAAAAGCTGGATTTATAAAGACAAAGGCATATCCTTCAAATTTTGAACATACATTATGCTTTTCTTTCTTTCCAGGAAAATTTTATAATGAAGTCTGCGCCTCAACAAATCAATGTGATTTTGGGTTGGTCTGTTCTGGCAGTAGATGTGCATGCTCATCTAATGAATATTACGACCAGTCCTCCAAGACTTGTCTGTTAAGTATGTTTTTTTTAATACTTTTTTTTTTTCATATAAAACACGAAAAAAAAAATTCTTTTAAAGACAATGCCTCCTTTATACGAATTATAGAGCGATTATTTCGATCTTAAAAACAAATAATGCTATATGTAAAGAAAAAAGGGTTCATTTTTAGCGGCCCCCGAAAGGGGAAAAGACGCTATTAGTTTTGTGTGGAAGGCCCCTTAGTAGGGGATAGAACTATACACCATATATTTAACACATTTATGTAAACGGTTTTAGAATTTTGGTCAAAAATTATTATTTTTTAAATATTTGTATTGCTAAGTGTCACCGTGTTATTTTATATGTTATGAATGTGGCTGTGGTTATCAATGTAGGCGTGGTGGTGACATTGGGTTCTTGTTACAAATCACAGAATAATGAAATGACGCTGGGTGTAGCAGACACAATAAGTTTAATATAACACCACATAGTGAATACACCATACATACTCGACCCAGGAATGGTCAGTATTAATCCAACAGTAATATATGAATATCACAACTTAGTACTTATTCTATAACCAACTACTTTAAACATCTAACTCTACTGCTTATATATTAAGTGACTCAATACAAGTGCTTGCTACAAGATCTCTATATGGACTGACTGCCTTTAACTCCCTGGTTCACCTAAGGTCAAAAGTGTTCACCTTAGTGCAACATGGGTTGTGAATAAGATTCACAATATGGAATTAACATACACAATACAGAATTAGGGTTTCTACTCTATGGCACCAACTTTGAGGTGGTGACATTACCTATCACCCCCCTTTTGAAAAAAATTTTTGAAGAAATTTTTTTCAGCTTGACGACATAATTATCATAAGTAGGATCAATTGGAATTCTTGGGGTCTATGAAATGTACAATTGCAGAGTTCAAATAGAACTACAAACTTGCAATAAAATATATAATATGACAGTGTTACACAAAATATTTGCTGAATCAAAAAAAAAAAATTCATACAAGGGCAAAATTCTCTAATTCATCATATTCTTGTAAGGCAATTCAAATAATTCTCTGAGTCAAATACTTAACATCCCAAATAATTCTTTACATGTAGTTCTAATATATACATCAATATTCAAATGTGTTCAATATTTACAAGTCTTTTTCATAATAATATGTGCAAAGTGTGACAAAAATTTCAATGACAATCTCCTATGTCACAATGTGAAAAATTAATACAAGTTTTTATTCACAATATCTATTTATAAAAAAATCTTTGACACTATAGAAATGTTAGAAGTCTGGGTTTTTTTTAACACCAATAGTACAATATGTACAAATCATGTAGAAAATGTTACAAGTAAGTCTCAATATGTAAGTGATAAGTATAGAAAAATTCAAAATATATGTGTGTCAAAATTCAAGATCAAATTGATTAATGATCATTGTTACAAATTCAATGTATCTGTTTACTTCAATATGAGGTTTGACATTTCCATAAAAAATTGTTGTGCATTAATATTACACAAGTAAATATGTATAATTCAAGTATCAAAATATTTGCTCAAAAGTATGAACATCAAATCAAAATAATAAATATCCTTCATAGTGTTTGTTACATGCACCTTATGTTTCAATTAAGTATTTCTCTATATGCCAGTTCAAATAATTCGTAGGTAGTAATAACAAAAGTTTAATGTTACATTGTTTATCAAATAATTATTGAGTACAAAGTTCGAAAAACTCTTTTGTCAAAAAAGATTCAACTGAGAAAATGTGTCAGTTGTGATACAATCTTTGAGTTTACATTAATTTGTTCAAGCATATATATACAAGCATAACATCCTACTAGTTTAGTTGTATTCATTTTAATCTGTTGTGAAAAAATGTGTAAGTCCAATTTAAAAGAATAATATCAAGTGTCTCTTTCAGTACTTGAAATATCAAAAAGTTTGTACAACAATCTTCTTGTTTACATCAATACAAAAAATATAGTCCATAAGAATAGTTTGACAAAAATGTTTTCAAAAAATACAAGTGTATGTCAATATTTGATTACACTAATTGACATTAAATAAATAAGTTACATTATGAGTCAATCTCCTTTTTTCAATAGTATTGAAAAATGTGACTAAGTTATATAATTGTGATAAATGACATAGTAAAAAAAATTGCAATCTTGTTTACAATAGCTGTAGAAAAAATTTCAAAGTTGATCTCAATACAATGAGAAAAAATAATGTTTACATTGCATGGAAAAAAATTAAGCTAGGTACTGAATAAGTTTGGAAAAAAATTCAATGTTTGTTTACATTGTTGAGCACTAAAATGTTATTCTTGTTGACAAAAGAATGTGAAAAAATTGTTGGTTACAATGTAGTGATCAAATTCCAAAGTTTGTTTACAAATAGAATTTTTTTTTTTTAAAATGAAGTCTTAGTTCTAGTTCAATGTTTACAAAATAGTACTCAATGTTTACAAAATAATGCTCAATGTTTACAGAATAATGCTCAATGTTTACAGAATAATGCTCATAGTTGGTTGTAAAAATAATTGTGTTTACTTTAAGGTGTGAATCTTAAATCTTTGAAATTTACAATGGTGACTTTAATTCTTTGACCTTGAATAGTGTTTTCATACATCTCATGCAAAATCTTCTTGTATTCCTCAAAATCTTTGTTATCTAACCACATAAAATAGCCATATTTTGGATGCTCTTCAATACTACTATAGGTACAATTACTAGATACATTTTCAACACTAGATAAGATATCATCCAATGAACAATTACCAGGCAATTTGTATAGACATAGATTAGTTCTAATTTGTGGCTTTTCCCAAGGTTTGACCAAATTTGGATATGCTCCAATAATTATTGAACAGATAGTGTTTTCTAGAACAACAACCTTAAATTTCCCATTTATCCATGGTGATGTAATATCTACCATAGCAGTTTTACAGTGTATGATTTTACTATTGGGCATAGTAACAATAGCTATGTCATTTAGATAATTCTCTTGCTTCACTAAATATTTATCTACAAAGGTTGTGGTAGATTCTTCATCTATTATGCACTTAACATCACGTTCATTAACTGATGCACTATAGAGTTCTAGTTGTTTACTATTTTTAAATGTTAAGGCCATTTTCTCATTAGTAGTTCTGTATTGAGGTCTGAATTCATCTCTATGAGCATTTGTATAGGAGCATACTTCCTCTGTTTGTATCTCACTAGTTACTTTTAGTGTTGTGCTAGAATCTGTTTGACATTCTATATCTACTTTATTTGTATCTGCAATTGACTGATTATGTTTAGTTGCTTCATGTATACTGACATTGTTGTAATCATGTGAATTAGTAGTTGATGCTAACTCAATGTTTTCTTGATTCACACTATTAGCCCATTTTACTAAGGCTTCTTCTGATAGTTCAACTATATTCTCTATGTTTCCTATAATTAGTTCTTCAGCTGGGTTGTTCATTACTATGGCTTTGTATTGACCAGTGAACCATGGTGATTCAATGTAAACTAATGCTGTTTCACATACTTCCCATAGATCTTTATTCGCATAAGTCAGTGTGACCTTGTCTTCTAGTATATGTTCAGGTTTTACTAGTGATTTCTTTACAATGATTGAGGTGCAGCCGCTGTCACGTAATGCATATACCTTAATGCCATCCACATAGGCAGGATACACTTTTAATTAGGCTACCTTTGTCTGTATATATGCTACTGTTTCATATTCTATTGGTCTTTCAGTTGCTACAGCTGCCATGTTTTGTCTGGTATGATTGTTATTGTGGTAAGTATGTTGTCTATCTTGAAATTGATCTCTTCTAGACATTCTGTTGTTTTGCCATCTTCTGTTTGTTTGATGTGATCTACTGTTAGTTGGACTGTAGCTTTGCCATGTTCTTCTGTTATATTGTTGTTGATAGGATCTATTATAGTTAGGACTGAAGCTCTGGAAAGTTCTGTTATCTCTTCCATATTTATGGTTTCTATTTACATATTGCTGTTTTTCTGATGCCATTCTCTTTCTGCACTCTGCTTTGGTGTGACCCAATATGCCACAGAAAAAACATTGTATGCTCTTGGCATATTTAAATTTATTTGTAGTTCTTTGATGGTTTTCTGTCACTGTTGCAGCTACATTGTACAATTCCCTTTTGTCAATGGTGATGTTTGGGTGTGAGTCTTTGTATGTTGTTAAGTTTGATATTAATTCAGCTTCATTTTTTATTTTTCTCTCCTTCAGGAATGAGAATGCTGCATCTGTAACATTTATTAAGACATTCTCAATGAGAAAGAAATCTAAGATCTGTTTGGGGTCATCTAAGTTACAGTTTGCGAGTTGTAGCCACTTTGTCATGTTCTGGCGCATGTCATGCACTGTTCTTTTTAAATCTGTATTCTTTGCTAGTTTTATTTCCCTAAAAAGTTTTTGATAGTGCTCCTCCGTTTTGCCAAAATATTCAATAAGTCTTTGTTTTACTGTGTTGTAGTCTTTTCTTTGCTCCATAGTTAGTGTGTCGATGATGTTTAGTGGTTCACCTCTTAGGTTAGCTAGAAGTTGTTGAGCCATTTGTGCACTATTCATATTTGCTGTTTGACAGATGTATTCAAATTGAATAATGAAATTTTCTAATGTGTCTTCTTTTGGATCAAAGTTCCTAAATTTGCTATGATACTGATGATGAGATGAAGTTTTATTTGCTGAATTGTCTTTGTTTTCCTTCGCTAGCTTGGCCATTTTTTCTTCATGTTCTTTTAATTTTATTTCATGCTGGCGTTCTTTTTCTTTCTCTAAGTTTTCTTGTTCTTTCTCTCTCAGTCTTCTTTCATGTAGCCTTTCTTCCAGTTGCTTGTCTTTTTCTACTCTAATTCTATCTATTTCAATTTTAATGAATGCAGCTCTATCATCTTCTTTTAACTTTAGTTTATCCACTATCTCTATTAGTTTTTCATACTCAGCCATTTTCAAAGATTCAAATTAGTAATATAGTTAATTAATAGATATGTGTACACTAGGTAGTTGTAAATGAATATTGTACGATAAATAATTATTATAGCTCAAATAGTAATTACAGGTAATAGTAGATATATATTTTGTGCGAAACAATTGAGGTTATGAGGTATCTTAAATTATTCTTGGTACTTTGTCTAGTTCATAATGTAATATTTTACTGATCAATTATGTGATTATGTATTTTTAGTATCTCCACTTGCAATGTAAAAATTTATTGCAACAAATAATTCACAATTATGTGAGCCTTATTAGTCTGATAAATAGTGATCAATGTAATATGTTAACTTTCTGCATTTTTTTACTAATCAGTGTCCATACAAATAGTATCAAAATAGTTCAATGTGCTCAAAGTATATATTATATACAATCAATCTTGTCACAATTTCAAATAAAAGTATATCCCATAGTGTATCAAGTGTGTAGTGTAGTGTTGATAATAATAAAAAATAGGTTGAAATAAGAAGTAAAATAAATATATATATTAATAAGTAAATAATTAGACAAACATAAATACACTATAGATACTAAACAGTCTGCTTTAAAGAGACATTACAAGATAGTAGAAATAGTAGACAAAAGAATTACAATGAGTAATAACAATGACGCAAAAGAAAATTCAACAGATGTAAACAAGACAATATCAATACAAGAGTTTAACAATATGATAGATACTTGACGAAATACAAACTTAACTAATACAGCTATACGATCAAGTATTTACTTTATCTAAAGAGTCCCTACCAATACCTGGATGCTTACTTGAAAAAAAATCTAAATGCTCAGACTCAATAGATAATTAAATTTAGTCCCTAAAGTCAAATGTGTATATAAATACAAATGTAAACAATGAAAAAAAATTGTGGTGTAGTTCAAAGAGAACTAATCAATATTCATTAATACTAAAGGGTAATTAAAGTTACTTCCCTTAAATATTCACTTGATGCTTGACTTGTACATAAAGTTCCGGTGATGCTCCACATAAAATATGTCCACAGTACAGTTCATAAGTAATCCACTTGCTAAATCCGCAGCACAACGGTACAGTACAGTTCATAAGTAATCCACTTGTTAAATCCACAGCACAATGGTACAGTTCATAAGTAATTCACTTGTTAAATCCACAGCACAATAGTACAGTTCATAAGTAATCCACTTGTTAAATCCACATTACAACGGTACAGTTCATAAGTAATCCACTTGTTAAATCCACAGTACAATGTTAAATGATACGGTACTCAAGTCCTTGAACAATAGTAATCCAATAAATAATTCATGTGCTTGATAGGTAATCCACTGTTTCGTACAGTTGCTGAAACAAATATAAATAACTAAAAATGACCTTAGGTAGTGACGACAAGAGAGGTCTAAGAGTAAGAGCGCTCTCTTATTAACTGTGCTGTTAGACAGCGACAATAGGAGTGTGTCATTAGAATTATGACGAGCACTCGATGTAGATGATTCTTGAATATGTCAGCTACTTCGACTGACCATATATCAGCTGTCTTCAAACGATGACTTGAATGACTTGTAGTACTAGATTTTCACCCACACCGGTTGTAGTATCACGGTTGTCTAGTTTCACCCACACAGGCTGTAGTATCCAGGTTGTCTCAGCATATCATGTTTGATCTCTTTCGCTTAGGATGTTAAAAAGTAACTTTGAACAATGCTGTGCTCCTAAAGCTATCTCAACTGGTGTAAAAGTACAACCACATAAATCAGGCTTCCAGATAAATGACACTTAGGACAGTAGTCAACTGGAAAAGTTGAAAATACAGCTCAGACAGGAACAGTTCAAATTGTTCATTTCATCACAGATGAAAAAAATAGCTCGCTAACGGTAACTGTGTCATGGCAGGTCAATGTGACATGTAGTAGTAGATCTAGATACCAAGTGTGTAGTCAAAAAAATTTAATAAATTCTGGATTAGTTGCAATTCATGTAAAGTTCAATCTTGAAGTACAAGTTAAAATAGTAGGCACAGTTAACTTTTAATTTCAGCTCTGTTTTTTGTTAGTAGTGTTAGACTAGCTGAAGATAATAATAATGTCACTCTTGGATCACGTGAATCTCACTTGAAAAATTGTGTGCTGGTCTCAATAAATGTAGATCTAGGTCATCTCTATAATGTTGAATGTGTCGCTGAACGACCAAATGAGAAAAATTGTAGAGTCTATAATAATCAGGTCTTAGCTTTCTTGCTCGTTGAGTGGCGTCATGTGTAAACAAATATTTTTTAGAGTTACTTTTTCATGTGTTAACTAAATAGTTCACTTGCCAACTTCAAAAATATCCGTATAAATGTTACTGTAAGTAACTGTAGTATTAAAATACTTCTGACAGCAATAGGAAAAAAATTCTTGACTTGTTCCTCTGGTGCTCATAAATCCTTTAAGTTAGTAGATCTGACACTTCTGATATCATAAAATATCGTTTGCTGACACTTCTGACACTATTCTGACACCAAAGATGTCATTTTCTGACACTTCTGACACCATAAATGTCGTTTTCTGACACCACTTCTGACACCAAAAATGTCACCGTGTTATTTTATATGTTATGAATGTGGCTGTGGTTATCAATGTAGGCGTGGTGGTGACATTGGGTTCTTGTTACAAATCACAGAATAATGAAATGACGCTGGGTGTAGCAGACACAATAAGTTTAATATAACACCACATAGTGAATACACCATACATACTCGACCCAGGAATGGTCAGTATTAATCCAACAGTAATATATGAATATCACAACTTAGTACTTATTCTATAACCAACTACTTTAAACATCTAACTCTACTGCTTATATATTAAGTGACTCAATACAAGTGCTTGCTACAAGATCTCTATATGGACTGACTGCCTTTAACTCCCTGGTTCACCTAAGGTCAAAAGTGTTCACCTTAGTGCAACATGGGTTGTGAATAAGATTCACAATATGGAATTAACATACACAATACAGAATTAGGGTTTCTACTCTATGGCACCAACTTTGAGGTGGTGACACTAAGTTAATTAAGTTATGCTATACTAACTACTACATTTACAAAAAAGAAATGTTTACTTTTTTAAGAGAAAAAATCTATTTAGTATGTGTTATGAAAATGATATTCTGTATCGGTTATAGTTCTTATGTTTACATGTGCTTGTAACTCGTCCGTAAGAATGTGTTCACGAAAAGTGTGTTGTGTAGTCATTCAGTGTATTAAAGTCATACTATACAGACATGGTTTTCGACTCATAAATAAGAACAATCTGGTATAAACTTTGTCACATGTAAATTATGAGTGTGTCTGGTGTGAATGTACACTTTGGTTTCTTATAGTTATGTTTTTTGTTTGGTGTAATGCACAAATTGTAAGACAAATTTCCTTACGGATAATAAAGATTATTATTATTATTATTATTATTATGTTCATAACTATATGCATATAAGTTGGACATAATTTAAAACAACATTTAATAAGTAATTTTTCATACTATCTCATGAACTCCAGAGGTATAATGTAACATTGAAACACTGAACTAAAGGATTTTTTTTAAGGAAATGTTTTTACATCGAGGAAGAGACGTTTGTCCTTTTACAAAACAATTAGAGCAATTATATATTCATTATAACACATTAATTAGGCCGGGTTCACATCTAACTTCACATTCACTTTCACCTATTCTTTGGTCTGTGGACCACTGGGGCACCACACAAGATCCGTCAACCTTCTTTCTCCATTCTTCTCTGTCGTTTGTCTTTGATAGGATTTCATTCTGATATTCTTTCTGAAAATATTGAAACCTGCCTTTTTACCTGCCTGGGTGGACCACTTCGGGGGGCCGATTTTGAGTTTGTGTCTCAACACAAACTGTCATTGTAACCTTGTTTATGTAGGCGTACGTAACTCTTTTTCAAGTTGTAAAGGAAGTCACCCCGAATTTAGGAAAATCAATCTTTTTTGTCTTAGAAAAGTAATGATCTTTAGTTTTCAAAGTTTAGAAATAATGCAAAATCATTTCTCGGATTTTCTTTAGAATGGGCTATTAGTCACAGCATTACATTTTCACGCAAATATATGAAACAAAGCCATTTCCTGTTAGGTTCCATTAAGATAATGTTTCAAAAATCCTAGATTGAAATAATTCATGTCTGTTGATTTAAATCATCTTATGTACAATTGAATAGATTGATTACTTAGATTTTTCTAGATTATGTATCTAAAAATTGCAAAATAATAATTATGAGACGATAGTAAGCTTATTTTTTATGTTAAATGACTAGATCTAGATCTAAACATTAAATTACATGTTACATAGGTTAGGGTTGAAAAAAGAAACCTTTACTTCTTTTGACTACTTTACAAAACAACGCCTTGTTTCAGCTTTTAAAAACATTTTCAAATTTACTAATTTAGTGTTTTTTTGTTTTTTTTTTGTAGTGTTAAAAGATCTCCATATGGCCAGTCTAGATATATTATATAGAGAGCTGTGGAAAAGGGCCTACATCTGGAAAAACACGAAATATTGTCCGATATTGACTAGTCATCAAGCCAAATTTTTTTTTCTTTTTATACTTTAAAAAATTATAATAGTATAATAGTCAAACTAGACTCTAGAGTTTTCTCAGTTTGGCAACGAGCTAGTCATTCTTTTCTCATAATACATCAACTTAATTTTCTTGGAAATCGTTAAAGCCGTTCTCGAGAACCGTGTCCACTGCCCACTCCAAATGATCGACTTAAATAGATATAATGTAATAAGGAGTAGCTATGCCTGGCACATGATAATCTAAAAGGAAATATCATACACATATGCATCCTGAAGGTTTAAATCTTACGGTCAGATGGTTATTATCTTACGGTAATGATCTTACGGACAGATGGCTAAGTTCTTACAGGCAATGGTAATTTATAATCTTACAGGCATCTGTTTATGAGCTCATTACACACTAAAATGTACACAGTTAAAGTTTTAATGCTCTTACACTATCAGTGATATAAATATAAATCTACTAGCATTACACACAGGCTACGCCTGTTGATTCGTTCCTACGCTTTATATTGGCCATCCTTTCTTTTAAGTTTCAATTATCTGGTCACTTTTTAACTGTCCCCTCTTATACTAATTTGCCCGTAAATTATTGTATCTGATACAATTAAATGAAACGGCTTTCTCTCTGTCTCTCTCTCTCTATTTATTCTTAGGTATATCGATAAATAGATATATAAATATATAGATAACTTTAAAAATCAGCGTTTTGCGAAAATATAGAAAATATAAATGCAAAGGTATTATAGAAAGTTGTGCGTTCATTTCAGAAAAATCTCATGGCGATACATGTTCAACAAGCGTTTCTGGAATGTGCATGACATACCTGACTTGCAGGCTTGACCGATACAGTGTTTACAGGTGTCTCTGCTCATCGTACACGTATGTTTATTTAAATACCTGTCTATCAGGTGAGTCTCAGTCTCAATACATATTACATACTGTCTCATGGGGCAAGGTTTAAAGATATACCAGAAGTCCAGAACATATTCATCGAAACGGCAGACATCAATTTAAATGACCAGTGTCTACTGTCACTAATTTGAGTCGGATGCCGCCAATTCCAAACAGGTCTAGGGTCTGTCACTATCACACAAATATTAGGGACGTCTAATTTTACATTATCAATATAAAAATCTGGGGGGGGGGGGGGGGGGGTTTGAGACTCGGGGTTAGGGTTTAGTTTTGCGTTCACTTCAGTTGGACTCGCGGACTAGAGACGGTGCCGGAGGCCGCGTACACCGTCACTCCTGTCATTTTCCTTTGATCTACCAGGCTAAACGTGCGGGACTCGCCATTTATGAACCGGCCCCTTGAGGGATGGCGCCTGGACGTTGACAGATCGCTGTTGGAGCTCTTTTACATCCCCGCACAGTGCAATGAAGATACTCTCATATCTTCTTAGGCACCCCCTTGCTTTGCTACCCTTTGGCCTAGCCGTACCCTCTCACGACCGATTCCATCCAGGTGCCACTGTGAGGCAGGGTAGCGTGCCCGGGTACATTACACATCAAGCATCAGCTCTGAAACCATTGCCCACCTGGATGATTCACTTGATTACTATCCACTATTTGATGGAGTATTAGTTGCTAGCCTATATAAAACTTATTGGTAATGCACAGGAAGTTGGCTCCATCCAAGCTGAAGTTTCAAGTATTTGCAGTTGGCAGTAAGAAAGTGAAAGATAAACTTATAGATCTCAACTCTATGTTCATTGCCATGCTTAAATATGCCTCGAAAAGAAAGCTTCTAGTAGGCTTACAATATTGCATTGAAGCAAGTATATTCAACATTTAGAGTCTCTATGCGAAGAAATAAGTCAAATATGACTGCATCAGAATATTCTGCTATTAACAAATAACTGTGCTGGAAAGAAAGTGTATCTTATTTAGGTTTAGGGTTTATTAAGGGAACAGATTTTTTTTTTTATTGTTCCAATTTTAAAAAATAGACTTAAAACTTAAGGTGTTTGAGATAATTTTAAAAAAATATAGTAATTTTCGTTTCGTTCTAATAGATTTTCCGTTTTTACTTTTGTATATTCCTATTGTCTTTTAAAATTTTAAATATTTCATCTTTTATTTTCAGACAACAATTTAATTGCATCTGTTTCAACTGATTCTCTTATTGCAACAAATTTTATCTTTGTAAAGTTGAACAGTTCTGTCCAGGTCACAGTGACTTACAATGTTTCGTGGACATCACATCTGAATCCTACTGACAGAGGTTACAACATGACCAGTTCACGTGACGTTTATGCTGCGCCTCTCACTCCTGCTACTGACTACACCTTTATCATAACAACCATTTTACCAGCAGATAACTATTACCAGACCAAATCTTATCAAAACTCATATAATATGGCTACAAGTAATTTAGATTTTTTTGTTCTCTTGTTCTTGTTGTATTGTTTATAAAAGTTATTTAGGTAGTAACGAAGCCTATTTTTTTCCGCCTTTCTTTCTCTATTCATCTGTCTTTTGCCTTGAACATGATAAACTCTTTCAACGGCAGGTACATTCATTTATTTTGCCTCTGTCACTTCTTTTTCCGGTACTGTTCCCTAAAGGAAGGTCTTAGCGAGAAAATAAAAAACGTCGAAGTACGGAAGAACTAACACATTACAAGACAAAAACAACAGATGTTTATCTGATGAAAAGGATGTTATAAGAAGATATATTGAATACCTTTTGAAATAGTTCATACCCTTTCAGACCTTGCTATCTATAGGGTAAATGATGTAAAAGTCATCTGTATCAATGACCAACAGTTCACGAGAGTGTCATGTGACCAGCACAACGACCAACTGCTTCTATTTCTTCAACCCTAGGTCAGGTACCAAGTAAAGTTTGGTGAACTCAGGGGCACCCTTAAAGAGTAGTATAACTTTAACATCCAGGAGATCAAAATTGACTAAAGGTCACTGGCAGAAAACATCATTGACAAATATCATCTTCATCTCTCTGAATTCCTAAAAAAATTAGCCGGAGTTGATACCATTTTAGGTTAACTATAGGCTGAGCCGCTGAAGGAAAAATCATGATTAACACATTATTAAGATTTGGTACAACTAACGCACTATCTGCCTTATAAGCCATCCCAGTCATTTTATTAAAGATTTTGAAGGTACAGTAAGCATTGCAGGAAAAATTACTAGCATGCACTTGTAGACGACCTGGATGGTCTGGAAGGAAACAGAAGCGCTAGCTGATTTGATGATAGGCAAGACTTACGCAACATATGGTATAAAAATCAGAGTCGAAGGAAACACAAATTATGATCAATAGCTAACAGGAGTTTTAAATGGACATTAGTATTGGAGGCGAAAAGCTTCCAAGTTTTAGTAGTTATAGATACATCGGAGCTATTGACCAGATTTGCAAGATCCAGAGCAGCACTAGCAAAATTCAAAACAATATGGAAAGACAAAGGCATAAAATCAGACAGGTTTGATCCCTGGTCAGGGCCACATCTTTACAGCTTTCGAATCTTGTACGCTAACTGAAGAACTAGAGAGGAGAATCCTAGCAATGGAATTGAGATGTTACAGAAAGATCCAGATATCACATACAAAGACAGCATCACAAATAAAAAAAGGAGATAAAAACATAATTTTTTATTTATTTCCTTTAATCTGTTTACATTATATAAATATTAAATTCTATGTTATTTATAGAGAGACTACCTAGTCATAGATGCTAGAATAAAGTTGTTTCTTCTTGCAGAATCCAACACACTGACATGGCAATAATTTCAACAAATGTGTCACTAATTTTTATTTTCACAGGAAGACTATATGACAATGCATGTTCAACAACATCACAGTGCGATGAACGACTTGAATGTGTCAATGGCAAATGTGGCTGTCAGAGTCACTCATTTTACAACACAGCTACACAGACGTGTCAAAACAGTAAGTAGAATACAGCCACAGATCTTTTAACTATGTCTTCTAGACTTTCGATATAGAAAGTGTTACCACCTCAAAGTTTGTGCCATACATTAGATACCCTATTTTGATATTAGGAGTGTAATTCACACTTATGTTTCTGAAGATAAACACTTTATTTTAATCTTGAGGCAGTTGCTTGATAGCAGTCAATAACAGTAGTCAGTAAGGAACAGTCAGTATAAGTATGAGTTAGTAGAAGCCAGTTATTGTAAATGATCAATATAGAGTTATTAGTTGAGATTTGTACCAGTTACTAAGTTATTACTACATTTGTCAAGTATTTCTATAAAGGATTATTACTGTATGGTGATAGAAAGCTTACACAGGTAATTTATGTGTTTATGTTTTCAGGTCTATCTCACGGGCAGACCTGCTCACCAAGTGTTTCACGCATGTGCCAGACCCATCTTACTTGCAGATTAGATCGGTATAATTCTTACAGGTGTTTGTGCTCAACAATCACACATTTTTATTTGGGCTCTTGTTTATTGGGTAAGTCTGTTACAATAATCCCTTCATCCTGACAAAATCAACTTAGACGTGTATAAGTGGTCTTGTCTTTGTGCTTTTGCTAATCTTTGGATATTTTTTATTACATAATTTTAAAAAAATATAATTCCAACATTCATCTTCTAAAAAATTAATTATAAATTTTAGTGACTAGATGGTAAAGGAATAAGAACTTTCGCAAGTAATATGCTATAAACTTACACTTATAAGTCGTCCCACGCAGTTTGGCGCATAAGGCAGCAAGCTCTCTTAACATAGATCGGTCATTGGTGACTTCCGCAGCTTCTTTCCAGCTGGTGCCCACAGAATTTTAGGTCTTTTAGAATGTCCGTGCGGGAAAGAAAACAGATCTTTGAAAAAATCAATAACTTCTTTTTAAAACTGATTTTGAAGGATTTATAGATATAAAAAGAACATATTTATTTATTTTAAATAGTGTAAATTCATCTGTGTGTATTTTTTCTTTGATCATTGGGATATGATTAATAATTGATTAATGAGATATGATTAATAACTGTTCAATGAAATATGGTTAATAATTAATTTATCAGCCAATTAGCCCTATTCTCAAATGAATAGTCTTTAATAATTTAGGTTCAATAAAATTTGTGTGGGTAGCTAACATATATTATACAACTTTAGTGTGAATAGTTAAGATACATGAAACGTACATGAAAGTCAGGCACAGCCTAACATACCGTTAGGCAGCAAGGTGTCTCCAAAGACATCGTTCCTCTGCAGTAGCCTATCTGCAGCCGTTTCCAAACTGGTATCCACAGTTCTGAGTCTGATTTCCTTCACGAAGGTGTGGCACCATGTTACATGAGGATGTCCCTGTTGTAAAGTCCAGCAAACCTGATGCAATGCTCTCAACCTTGTAAAGTATGGTTAAGCTAAGCGGTTCAGCGTCTGTTTGACATAAGATTTACTCTTTTGTGACTCAGTCTTTGTAATTCGTAAGTGAATTGAAATCCGTGTTTAACATAATTTAAATGTTATTGTGCAAATTTTATTGATGAATGCAAAAAAAAACAAAAAAAAACCATTCCAATGAAAAATATAAAACAAAAGTTTAACAGGTGACAATTATTTAGCAATTGTTTAATATTTTATGCTTTGTTTAATCTAGACTTAAAATAATAGCTAGATCTTATAAGACTAGATCAATTAAAAAAATATATAATTTAAGCATTAATTTCTTGCTGAAAATATGTGTGTTTTTCAGATAGCAACTTGATTGTTTATGATTCCAGCGATTCTGTAGTTGAGCCAAAGTTTATGTATTTAAAGATGAACAATTCTGCCCAGTTCAGCGTGATGTATAATGTGTCATGGATATCTGTTCTCAATGCCTCTGACAGGGGATACAACACCACCAGCTCAAGAGATGTTTATCTTTCCCCTCTCACACCTGCCACTGATTATAATATCACCATCGCCAGCACTCTACCATCAGACAGCTACTACTTTGTTAAATTTATAAGAAATACAATTCTTAAAGCTACTAGTAAGTTGGTTAGTTTGTACAAAATATGGAGCGATATTAATGTATCGTGACGAAATTATTTAAGTAACAACTATAATGATTTTATTGAATTAAAATTTTAAAAATTGAAACCTTGATTAGCAACTTACTGGATTTACAAACCAAAAAAATTACAATTCCACCCAATATATTAGCAAGTCTCTAATAATTGAACTACTAGTACATTACTAAAGTCAAGGGTGTACAATTAAATTAGTCCTTTGAATACTTGTAGAACATATTCATATTTAATAAGATAAGATTATTTATTAAAACTTTTACAATATGAATGGTCAAATAGAAAAATAATGTCTACAAAGTCAAACTGAGGTTTAATTTTAAGTTTTTTTTACAAACATAAACTTAGAAACTTAAAATCAATGTTTTATAACTATAAATTCCCTGACCACAGAGAGTTCTTATGGCTATCTATGCACAATGACTATACTATGTGAGAAGGGACTGGACTGTGTGAATGGATTATGTGGTTGTCTAAGTGACTTCTACTACAATGAACCTTCAAAATCATGTCAGAAAAGTAAGTATCTTTAGAATGTAAGCTATAAGGCTTATCTACATTGCTTTTGCATTTCCTGCATAATAATCATGTTTTTGTCTAAGAACTACACTACGGTTATGATTGCAATGCTACCAAAGAATGTCAAGACAGCCTTAGTTGCACAGGTGGAAGATGTAAATGTTTAACTGGACAATACTATCATACTAACAACCGTTCTTGCTATTCTTGTAAGTATTAAATGTTCATGTTTCACAGTTAAAACAACTATATCTATTAATAGACAATGTAACAAATAACTCAACCCAATTTAAAATATACCACTAAGTCTGATATAGAAAAGAGGGTTATTGATGATCAATGTTCTCTAATTATAAAAAAAAGAGGCGCTTGGCTTCCAAACTGATTGGTCCCTGATTCAAATCTTGGTGAAGACTGGGATTTTGAATTTTGGGATCTTTAGGGTGCTTCTGAATCCACATTGCTCTAATGAGAGTCTGATGGGTACATGGGATTATGATGTTTGGGAAAGTAAATGTGGTTGTTCATTGTGCTGGCCGCATGACACCCTCGTTAGCCATAAGCCACAGAAACATCATCTGCTCTTTTGATCACAAGGTTTGAAAAAGGTAGTCAACTATAAATAAACACAAAAATAGATTAATTAAATTCAAGTTTCTGTTATTGGTAAATTGTTCCCTATTTAAAACTCTTGTATTGATTTCATTTCAGTCTGTAAGCCAAATGACAATTTTTTTAAACAACACACCAACATATTTTTTCAGTTAAACTTTATGGTATGCAGTGTGATGCAACCATTCGAGACATGTGCAAAGATCCAGACTTTGTATGTACTTCAGACGCTCATGGACTGTCCAGATGTCTTTGCTCATTTAACACTTTCTATGATGGTTTTACCTGCTCGCATAGTATGTACAGTAATAATTGTAAATTTTTATGTCTAATATTAATCTAGGTACCATGCATAGAAAATTAGAACAATTCAATTTAAAGGTTTCAAAACATACAAAGTCTTGTATTGGAACCTGAATGAGTGTGTTCTTTCACATTGCTATGCAGTCCTTGACCTAATATCTTGCCCTGACCAGGAGAGATATAACTGTTGTCTGCTATTGGTCGGTTTAAGTTCTCTTTCCGACATCTATCCTGCTAACTTTGCAAGACATCCTCAGCTGTTTTATTTGGGTAGCACCTGCAGCCAGTCGCTCTGTTCTGTGTCAGTTAAAGCAAGCAGATACCTAGACCTTCAAGATATTTATTTATTTATAACCACCAATACCTTTCCCCAACTAATGTACCGTAAGGTACCCTTTAGAGCTGAAATGAAAAGTAAAGGTGGTTGGTCATTGTGCTGGTCAGATAACACTCATTAACTCTGGGCCACAGAAACAGATGACCTTTACATCATCTGCCCTGAAAGAGGAACTGTACTTTTTTACTATTTAGAAAGGCCAGTACACTTAATAAGTTTATCCCATTACAAAATCAATTGCAATCAAATCATCAATGGAATATATCCATATTTTTAGAATTTAGATTCTTGTTAAATAAGTATAGGTTAATACATGTATGGAAAAAAGAAGATACTTAAGCTTTAATTAATTTCACCCCTCATTTCTTCACCTAGTTATGACTCTTGTCTTGTCTTACAGATCTTGTAAGTGAAATGGAACTGTCAATCAATCAAGTCAATTTGACATTTCATAAAGCCTTTGGGCTGAGAAGCTTCAATTTGAGTTGGAGTGCTACTGGAAACAGTCATGATTATGGGTCACAGTTTATCAATGGGAATCTTATCAGTATACAGAAACTGACCCCTGGTCAACAATACATCTTCACAGTAGCTACTAGCTTAACTTCAGAAAGTGAATATGAAAATAACAAAACTCTACAGTCAAGGTTTTCTCTTGTTACATGTAAGTAAACAAAATGTATTTCTATAGAATGTCTTAAATCTGTAATTTATGTGGAGTTAATGGACTCCTTGGTTACAACTTGTAACTATTTTTGAGTTTAAATCATTTTTCTTTTTTAATCAAAATTATTTAGTTTAGTCAGAAAATAAATTTGCAAGTTGTCAATTTGTTTTACAAATTTAGTGCAACAAAACTAGATATTTTCTTAACTCTTAACAGTTGGACTCCTCACTGTGCAAGACCATGGATGAATTAAAGGTTGTTTTTTTTTGTATTCTGCGTCTGTCTTCAACAAGGGTTTTTCTTCAGGTCTTAAATGTGTATCACGCGGCCTTTTGTGAGAGTTCTCCAACTGTCTCTTTTAGAGGCCATCATCTGCAGGATACTTTCCTCAATACCAGTGAGTGTAAAATGGCGCCTGAGTTGATCTTGATAGCGCTTACAGGGGAGGCACCTCTGTTATGCCATTCAATGTGAATGGTCACTTCCTCAATGTTGTTGGGCAGCACAGTGTCTATAAATGTGTCCCTTTTTTGAGAAATAGATAACTGGCTGTCACCTCCAGCTAAGAGTATGGCAGAATAGATCTTTTCACCTAACAACAAAAATCAGTGTTTATAAAGAAGTGGTTCTCACCACACTTTTGTATGACTCTGAGACCTGGATGCTCTTTCAAAACCATATTAGGCTCCTTGAACGCTTCATCCTAGGTGCCTTTGCACCATAATGGGCATACATTGGCAAGACTACATTACTAATAACAACTAATAACTATGTTCTGCTGGAGGCCAGTGTGGACTGTATAGAAACACTAATTACCATTCAACAGTTGCCCTGGGTCGGACACTTATCCCCTATGCTGGATGACCACATTTCACAGGTGAGATTCTTTAAATTTCATCATACAAGTGAAACAACTATCAATTATAGTTTCATTTCAAGCCTTTTAAACTTGAATCTATTTGCTAGATCCAGCCAGTCCTGGTAAACTCTGGCTAGAGAGAAGTCAGTTAAACAAATCTCCTTATATCTTGAAATTCAACCAGTCACAAGGTGTTGTCAACAGTTATCAAGTCACTATCAAAACAGTGAACCTGATGCATGAAGTAATTATCCGCAGAGTCACTAACCCAGAAGTGATTACTTTTGATCTGTATCCTAACACCCAATACATCTATGAGATTATTGCTTACAATATGCTGGGAAATCAGAGTGCTGCCACTACAGGAAATTTCATGATCACAGCAGGTATGTTAATTTATATAACTGTATGCTAGGACAAATTTGTACAAACACTCCTTCTTCCCTAGTGCTATTAGAGCATGGAATGGGTTGCCTGAGCTAGCCAGGAAAACCAGTGACTTGGCTGAATTTAAGTCATTGGTTAATATGCATGACTAAATGCATGACGCGTAGGACGTAATCATCTTCTTTTTTGAAGTAACGTCTGTATTATATAAGATAAGATAACTGTTAACTAACATGCTAGCTAAACATGTACAAGTTTTCTTCATAAAGTATAAAGCAGTTCAGAACTTTTAAAAAGTGCATTAGTATAGCGCATCTTTCATGCTTATTATGTTCTACGCTCTAAGGTTCATTCTTTTTTTTTTTTGTGGACCTGTGATAGGAGAGCAAAGGTTTCTGTGCTGACTCTAGTTGGTCAAGGAGGCACGGTGGCTGAGCGGTAAAGCGGTTGTTGAACTTGGGGTCCTGGGTTTGAATCCTGGTAAAGACTGGGATTTTTAATTTTGGGATCTTTGGGACCCTCTGAGTGCACCCAGCTCCAATTAATACCTGAGATTAGTTTGCATTCTTGTTAACTGTGAGACACAGAAAGACATGACCTTTACATCATCTGCCCTATAGATTGCAAGATCTGAAAGGGTTGAAATTTTTACTTTTTCTAGTTGGTCAGTCAAAGCCACTCAGCTCAAACCAGAATTTGATCTTCAGCACCCTAAGGTAGCCAAGAGGTTTTATGTCTCTCACCCAAATTTCTTCATCAGTAGAACATTTGACCTTTTCATTTGTTTACCATATCGTAGCTCATGTATCAGAAGAAATGAATTTATCTTTTCAAAATGTTTTTTGTTAAATGTAAGATTTATTATTTAGTGTTCTTTAGTTATACTAGATAGCAAGTGTTCCCTGAAGATAATGATAATAAGTATAGACTTATTACATTTTGTTCCCAAAGGGCCATAAACATCATATTTTGAGAACTAAAACATTTTGTTTGTTCTTATTATATTCTGCATTCAGCTGATGATGATGAAGGTAACAGTAGTAAGGATTTTTTAACACCCTTAATTGTCCTGGTCAGCATTGGCTGGGTCATTGCACTGGCTGCTTGTGTAACTATATTAATTGTCTGTTTAAAGATTCGCCAACGCAAGCCCAAGTTAGGTTTAAGGTAATAACAACTGTATGTTTAGAATAATTTAATCTTCATTTCTCATCCTTATCAAACTTCAATGTACTATTTATAATGACATGTTTCTAGATTGTAAGTCCTGAAATCTATTTTAGGCTAATTGAGATCAACTTTTTTTATGGCTGTCATGTTTTATTTGAGTGAGTGTTTCTTGTATTATTATGGATATCTCCTCTGGTATGAGAGTGTTCTTTATGTATCAATTAAATATCTTTATCCACGCCACATTTGTTGTTGCCTATGTCTACCATAGTTACTGAGTAATATCACCACAACATATAGGCTCAAATACAATACACACTAGGTAGCAGATGACACTTTTATTATGATAAATAAACGGTTTACAATATATTGGCAACTTCAGCCATCAAGAAATCCGTAGAATCTTTCACATAAAAAATAGTGTAATCCAAATAAATTCATCAAATACATAGCTAATAATACTTTCATCTTAAAAACAAGACATGTCTGTCTTCTACTTCTTGGGTCTACTAATTGACTATATGATTAACAACCCACAATTCAACTTGTGAATTCTTGTCTCTCACGTGAAACACAACAATAAGTTATACTCGGTGATTCACACTGCTTCATGTCACAAACAATGATGTGACAATGGCTTTCTAGTACTTTTAGCGGAAATTCCTCCACAATAGCTATCAATGTTTGTTTTTTTTTGTTTTTATGCTCTTCTTTTTTTTAAAACTTTTGCTTATGTACTCTCATATTATTCTGCCTTAGAAAATTTTCATAGACTACAAATATAGTGTCTTAAATTTATTCCAATCAGACTAATTTTATTGACGATTAACTTATATAGAATCTGTTAAACATTATGAGTAACAATAATTTTATAATATTTTAATGTGGTTATTCTTCTTGTCCAGTCCTAAAGACAGTACAGCAAGTGAACTTTCAGCAACTAGATCTACTAGAGGAAGGAGCCGCAGTATAATATTTGAAGATGTGATGGTCAATGATTACAATTCATTCCCGCAAAATGTGCAACTTGAAACAGTAAACAACAATGGTGAGATCTTATTTCTAGTTTTCTAGATATATAGATAGTCCATTGAAATAATAATTTCAGAAAAATTGTTGAAACAACAAAAAAAAATCCATTTAATTATATTAAGAAATATATTAAATAAATAAAGGATTTCTTTACAGGTAATCAATCTTTGACTAAAAAAGTATACAGACAAGTATTTTCTCATTTATTTTAAGTATCATTAATTATATATTAGCTAAAAAAATATCAATTGTTTTTATCATGAAACAATAAACATATTTCTTTAATAAGAAGAGACATTTGCATAGGCAATGAATTATTATACAAGTGTTCAATAGGATGACAATAAACTACTTTTATATTTCAACATTTTTTAAATCATAAAAATAAATTTTAAGTTCATTTTCTTATCTCAAATTTTAAAACAAACTAATTGGAAGCATAAAACTTTACTGTTTAATTTTAATAATTGTTAAAAAAATAATTTTAGTTTTGATATAGCGAATGTTACAAAATTCTTACTAAAATGTTACAAAATTCTTACTAAAATGCGGCTGGAAGACTTTGACAAGTTTTTGTTACATAAATACTATTTCAATAGCCATACAAAATACACATAACAAAGCAAACAAAAAAAAATGTATTGGTCGTTATCAGTTAGCTATCACAATTGGTGTGTGAAAAAAAAAAACGTATTCACATGAAAATCATGGACAAAAATGCAATTAGGTAAAACTAAAAAAAAAAAAAATTTTGGTCAAAAAGAACACTAAATTTAATATATGTCATTTTACTATGCAATAATGTTCTAGTGGAATCCCTGTCATGTGTCACATATAAAATAAATGTATTGAATTTGTGCCATCAAAAGTATTCATTATTTCTTTTTGTTTTGTTTTAGAAGACAATACTTCCCAAATAGCCAAGGAAGACACAGATCCTCCAAACAATTCAGTTTATGTCAATGCTTGTATCAAGCCTAACATCCTAGCATCTAACAATATTTACGATGTCATTGGAGATATTAATCCTGCATTGAGGTTAAATACTAATTAAAGTGAAAAATTACATGGAATCAGAGAAAGTTTTCATTTAGCATTCAGCATTTAACCCAATAGCTCCTATTTCCGGTTCAAAAAAACCCTTTCAAAGTCCTAAGCAAGGAGGGATAACTCCGTATTTAAAAAATCCTAAAAAATATGTATTTTGCAAAAAATAATCAAATTGAAGATCTAGTACAAATAAACAAACAGATAACTTTAAAAAATAGAACTATATGTCTAGTTTTAAAAAATATATACGTTTAATACCACTAGATTATAAAAAAGTTCAAAAATACTCATTTTCCCACGTGGGGGCTTATACACTGGGGCTATGGGCCTGTTCGTTTGAAAAATTATTTTAAAAATAAAAACCTTCCCAATTTTATTATGAATAGAATCTGTAATCTCCAAAATTATTTGTAATCACGCTTGCAACGAGTCTAAAAGAAATCTTTTTTTTTTAAAGTTTAAATCAAGTATATTGAATAGGGGATTTTAGAAACGGTTTAGGACAAAAACTGGAAAACGTTTCCAGCTGCAGAAGGAGCTAATGGGTTAAAGACTGAATACCATATTGTTAATATCTAAATACTGTATATTATCATTAAGAATTTAAGATACTAATATTTAAAATATTACCGAGATACATTTCTTTCAATTTTGCAAGTTTGTAAACATATTATATAAAGTGTAAACAGCCATTGACCATTCCATGCTCTCAAGACCTAAAAATAAGTTACAATCTTTTAACTTTTTATAAAAGAATGAACTTGTAGTAAGTAACATTAAAATACTATTTTTGAAATTATATATTAATTCTTTAAACATAAGTCATTCTCATGTTGATTATTATTTTAACCAAAAATCTTTTAATTTATTGAGATCCATTAAAGATATGTATATATTCTTTCTTTTTCAACTAAAATCTTTAATTTGCAAGTATATGTATACAATATTCTTCTTAGCCATTTTGTATGTTCCCTAAAACTTTGTTTTCTTCTTGAATAAATAATGCTAATGGAATTTAAAAATTTACATCTGCTTTACAATACATAATTAATGTAATATTATTATCAAATTACTTGTCTCTGTGGCATTTTACTATCTATTCCTTTGCAACTTCTCACGTGACGAGGCCAATCCAACTTATATTATTTTTATTTCATGGATCTGAGAATCCTGGGATCTGTTCAATTAATGCCAAGTTCTACTTTTGATTAATTCAGTCTGTGTGTCAAATCTAACACTGATGAATAGCTCAGTGTATTTATTTATTAAAAACATCAGTATGTTATTGATTGTTATAACTGTGGTGGTGACAAAGGTAACAGTGTGTATGTACTAAGAGCTGATAAATGGAAATTTGAAGTGAAGTTTTCAATGCATTTACTGAGATTCTTCTTTAAAAGTTTAAACCTCAAATTCTCAGTAGGGTACTTCTTAACGACAGCATTAGTGACAAAAGTAGATGGAAATCATAAAAAAATAAACAGAATTACCACTGACGAAATCTGGAGGGTGAGGTCAAGCGTGATGCAACAAAAATAAAAAAAAATTAAATGAATTTCTGTGATTTTTATTCGTTACTATGAGGATGGTTAGAAAATATGGCAGGGTAACAATAAAATGAAATAAAAATATAAATAAATCATTTTAATTAAAACCCAACATTTAAGCTGAATTGAAAAAATACCCTGCAAAAAAATATTATTTAGGCAATGTAATTCACATATGAACTTTAAATAGAATTAATTAGAAGAAATTGACTTTTTAATGTGCACAAAATGATATGCTTTGAAATAAATATCTTAAATAACAGTTTGTATAAATAAAAATGAATGGAATCTTTGATACTATCCTCTTCAGGATGTCATCTCAGACCAATACTTTTTTATAAAAAGTCAATCAGTCGACTAGAAGTCAATCACTCTCTATAGATAGTTTTCAAACATACTTCTGATAAATAGAAAGAACTGATTTGGGACTAGGTTAAAAAAAATGCACTAAGGATTTTATATTAGAAAATTATATTTAATAAACATAATCTTCTTTTCATTATTGTCTTCACACAAATCATTTTCCGATGCCTAGATCTCAGCAATCTTTCCATTGAATCAATTGGCTTAACTTTCCAGTGTAATTAAATTAAAAAGGAAATTAGGAAAAAAAATCGGTGTAAATTAATAGTAGTCTTTCCGTACTCACAATTAGGAAGTCTGTAACTTAGCTTTTATTTGCCAATTTTATAATTCACTTTTTGTTTTTGTATTTTTATTTAAATATCTCTTTTGGATTGTAATAGTACTAATAAACAATACATTAGTATAACACTATGAGTGTAAAAAGTGTTAATGGAACATTTGCATAGAAGGTTCAACAAACAGGCATTAAGTTTTGAAATAAATCTCTATAAAGTAATTATAATATACACTGATAAAAATTTAGAGAAAGCTGAAACCACGACTTCCTTTGAATGAATGTAAATTATGTACATCTTGTAGGTGCCATGGCTAAGTGGTTCAGCGCTTATCTTCCGATCCACGGGGAATCCTAGTAAAGTATGGATTTTTAATTTCGCAATCTTTAGGGCTCCTCCTGAGTTCCCCCAGTTCTTATGGGTACCTGACATCAGCTGGGTTAAAGTAAAAGCAGTTTGTCATTTGCTGCCTTATGACACCCTCGTTAACAGAAAGCCTCATTAACAGATGACATATAAACCACAAGGTTTGAAAGGGGAATTTCACTTATGGTACATCTTATGTTTAAAAATGTACAAACCTTAACAAAGTGATCAAATTTAAGGGTGAGCAAGAAAAACCTTAAAGTAGTATACAATTACTTAGACAAAACATTTCCAAAATGTACTTTTGTAAACCGTTTGATGCAAGATGATGTGGTTGTGTTTTTAATAAATGTGTAATGAAATTTCAGAGTGTTTTGCTTTAATCTTAATGTGTGTTCATTTTTCAAACAAAATTTTGTAACATTTTTATGAATTTTGTTTTAGTTTGAAGTAATGATAGTCAAAGACTAGTTACCAAATCAATGGTTTGTTACTTTACAAGTGCATAGGCTAGTTCTAAATTACCATACAATGTTACAGAAAAGTGTTTCGGGACAATGGTTTTGTCTGCATTGAATGTGGTAAATATGTAGGTCACAACTAGGTCCACATAGTTTCATAGACGAGAATTGTTTTTTAAAGCATTTAAACAAGTTTCAACTTGTTCTATAGGTACCTTACATTTCAAGTAATTATCATTAAATGTACCTATATTAAGATCACAGTCGTTGGGGCTTGTCTCAAACCTTATACAGTCTGAGGTTTTGGGGAATATCTCAAGGAAAGTGTTCTTGGTTTTAAACCCAGGCTCGGCCAAAAAAATCAACAATACATTCGTTTTGCTGTCTGCTTGCTGCTCCTGCGCCAACCTGGCCAAAAAATAATTCTTAATGTTCTTGTTGAAAGTGCCTTGATTCAGACGTGCTGTACCTTCTTTATGGACGTAGCTGTCATCCCCATCAGGATGCACTGGGATAAACTCATCAGGCTTCAAGGTGACAACTCTAGCAGTCATGAAGTCCTGAAGCTGGCGCAATCTTTCTTTGTGTTTTGGGTGAAAGTTCTTTTTAAGGTGGACGTATTCATTTTCTTCTGATTTGAACGGTTGAATGGCCAGGGACTCGCTCGATTTGTCTAGGAGAAAAAATATTAACATATGTTTGGTTGTTGTTTCTTAAAGTATAGTTACGATAAATATATTTGAGCATTACTGCATTAAGGGATTTATTCCAGTCTCATCGAGGCACCCGCTTGGAAACGTCTGTTACTGGATAGAGATATGTTAACAGCAAGCGCCCAGGCCCGCTTACCTCTCATCACCAGCTTGTTAAATTTTAGAGATCACACTATTCTCTGCCTGATACCGGGGGAGTTCCGCGGGACGAACTTCTTGGCCGCACCCAACATAGCTGTAGCTATCTCGACCTATATTTAGTCGACATCACTGAGAGTTCTACTCAGGTATCAATAATCCACGATGCATAATTTGTTTATGTTCAAACAAAATAAATAAATCAAATCAGATCGGATCTAATTGGATTGGATTATATCGGCCACATTTTTATATGCTTGCAAGTCTTGGACGCTGACTGCAGAGCTAGAGAGGAGGATCCTAGCAATGGAACTGAGATGCTACAGAAGGATCCAAGGCATCACTTTCAAAGACCGCATCACAAACCATGAGATTAGAGAGAGGGTTACTGCAGCGATCGGACCCCATGATGACCTGCTAACTATTGTAAAAAAACGCAAGCTTAAAATCTATGGCCATATTACAACATCTACGGGGCTCGCAAAGACCTTCCTTCAGGGAACAGTACCAGAAAAAAAAAGAGGCAGACAGAGAAAGCGATGGAAGGACAACATAAAATAATGGACTGGCCTACCATTGATAGAGACTTTAAACAAGGCAAAAGACAAGAAGGACTGGAAAAACACGGTCGACAAATCTTGCTTGGTGCCCCAACGGTCCAACAGACTAAGGGATAGGTAAAGGTAGGTAAAATTCCCTTATGGGAAACCGAAGCCACTACGATCGGGTTTTTGGTGCGACGTTCGCCATGGATATTATGTGACCAGCAAAACGACCTACAGCCTTTACTTTCACCAACAAATATCAAGCACCTATTAGATAAGGTGTCAGTTACACCCGCAAAATCCCGAAATTGAACATTTACAGCCCCCAACGCCCGGCTTTCAAATATTCGAACTTGGGACCACTGGGTGCGCAAGCCAAACTCTTTGCCTCATCTGCCGCATGCATCATAAGGTCTGAAAGGGAGACAATCCTATTTATGTCTATTTTGTAGAAAACAAATCATCTTTGTAAGTAGGTGTACTTCCTAAGCATCATTCTCTCGCAGTAGGCTTTGTGTCGAACCCCCCCCCCCTCCCTTCCCTACAACTAAAAACCCAAATTGTTTTGAAATTACAAAGTCAAATGTCACACTAACCTTTACACTTTACACCAAATAACGAGTATAGTCGCCATTTCATGTCTTTGTATTTCCTTTTGAACATAGCTTTCTTGGTTGATAGAGATTTTGTTTTTCAACGCTGTAGATCTATAGCTGAACCTGTTTGAAATGCACATCCTACACATGTACATAAATGTTGACATGACCACCAAGCAAGAAACTGAGACCAAAAAAAAAGAGATAGCATCTCTCCTTTTGTTATTACTTTGATTTTTATGGACCATTGATAGTTTTTAGGCTAGAATGGTTAACAAATTTTGTATTGTCAACAATATTCAGGAAAAAAAATAACAAGGTTACAATGATAGTTTGTATGTAAACCCAAACTCAGAATCGGCCCCCGAGGTGGTCCACAGGCAGGTATCAATATTTTCATTATGAATACCAGAATAACCGCAACCCCATCTTCGTTCATACAGAGAGAAGAGAAGTGTGCGTGTTAATCTCCGTTCATACAGAGAGAAGAGAAGTGTGCGTGTCAATGTCCGTTCATACAGAGAGAAGAGAAGTGTGCGTGTTAATCTCCGTTCATACAGAGAGAAGAGAAGTGTGCGTGTCAATGTCCGTTCATACAGAGAGAAGAGAAGTGTGCGTGTCAATGTCCGTTCATACAGAGAGAAGACAAGTGTGCGTGTCAATGTCCGTTCATACAGAGAGAAGAGAAGTGTGCGTGTCAAGCTTTTGCAGTTCTTATTGTATTGTTAGGCCGACTCAACATTTGTATCACATTCTAAATATCCATGTGTATTGAATGAGCTGACTGATATGGTGATGTGGTTCTTTGTGAGCCTGGTCAGACTGGTCTTACTGAAAATCATCAACTAAATGGTTTCGTAGAAGGCCACACTCTCTTTCAAGGCCTTTAGAAATAAACTTTTCCATGTAATTTAATGTCCAAGTGTATATTGTTTACATTTGAGATCCATTGGTATAATATGAAACACAGCTTATCATTTTCTTGTTTTAAACTGGGGCCTATATTCGACTACAATACATATCAAATGCTAAATGTAAGTAGCTAGGAATAATACTAGTATGACAGAAAATAATAACTTAGTAATACAATTATATTTTTTTAAACATCAATTTAGATAAAAACCAAAACCATTTGCATCAGACTCAAAAATACATTGCTCATTTGCTATGCTTAGTAATGTAGTCTCATGTGTTAGTTATTATTAATACTGAATATTTAAAAAATGAAATATTTTTATGAAAATAAAAACAAAACAGCTTCATATTTAATGTAAAAAACAAAACGGTTTGTTTTTAGGAAACAAAAAAAAAAAGCATTTGTATTATAACTTTGTAACATCTAAAATATCATGATATATCATTTTCAATATCTTTTCTAGTTTCTGCGATTAAGCGGGACGGACAGACGAACGGACTGACCGACGGACAGACAGACTACACAAAACTAATAGCGGCTTTTTCCCCTTCCGGTGGCCGCTAAAAGAAGTGTTTCTAGCGTCTTCTTTTATTAGAAATAATTTTATATCTTAGCAATTGTGTTCTAATTTTGTCAGAAATAGTGTAATAGCTTAACAAATGTGCTATATCAACTAACTCTGTCTCTCTGGTAAAAAGTTTGTACACGTTATTTCTCCCACATCCAGTCTCGGATCAAGATGTAACTTTCCAATATTATAATTGGCATAGACAATACATGAATCAATAAAAAAAAATTAGACAACTAATTACTGGTATATTAATTATTCTCTTTGATACCGACAAGGGAAATTAATCCTTCATTATTCACAGATACGGCTAAATGTGTATGGGTTCGTTCCCTTATATAATTAAACACTTTCTCGGATCAAGTTAAAACTTATATAATTATTTATTGTATCCAACAATACATGAATGTAGTTAAAAATTTTATCGATTAGACTATTAATTATTGGTATTATTTTGTCTGATATCAAGTAAGGGGAATAACTTCTATATTTTTAGAGATATATTTGTAAGTGCTGAATTCTTTCCTTCGTATAAGTTGTTTTTTTTAAAGGATTTTCTTATATTTTGCTTGTTATGATAATCAGAATTAGTTTCTGGTTAGCAACTGTTCTTAGCAGAATGTCAAGGGAGAAGCCAGTCCATTCTTTCACATTGTCCATCTAGCTTTCTATGGACGAAGGATTTGACTTACTTAACTATTTTTTTAAAGTAACGTCTGTATTATATAAGATAAGATAATCCTGTGCGCTTCCAGGGGAGCAGAGTGCCGCAACCGCACCTCTCCACCCAACTCGGTTCTGAGACGCTTTCTTCATCTCCTTCCATGTCATTCCAGTACCCTCAGCTTCTTTGATGACTGACCTCTTTCAGGTTTGCTTGGGTCTGCAATTTTCTCTTTCCTTGCGGACAGTGTTAGATAATAAAAGCGGCATACAATGGACACTAACACAACATTTAGAGGACCTGGATTTCGCTGATGACATCTGCCTCCTCTCCCATACACAACAAAATGCTCAGACCAAACTCACCAGACTCTAAGAAATAGCGAAAAAGACTGGATTTCTAATCAACAAAAAGAAAACAGAAGTTATGAGGATCAACAACAGACAAGAGAACCCAATCATAATACAGGGAGAGAATATCCTTGATATGGACCACTTCACATATCTGGGAAGTAAAGTTGGTAAAGACGGCGGAGCTGATGATGATATACTAATTCGGATCAATAAAGCTAGGCTTGCCTTTTCAACTCTTCAAATAATCTGGCGCTTTAAGTCATTATCTCTACATTACAAGATACGAATCTATAGTACAAACGTTAAGTCGGTCCTCCTATACGGTCCAGAGACATGGAGAGTCACTGAAACAAATATGGAAAAGTTACAGACCTTTGTTAACAGATGCCTTCGCCGGATATTAGGAATTAGGTGGCCAGAAAGGATAACTACACTGTCAATTTGTGGGAGAGAACTAGACAAAAGCCCATAACCCAAGACATCACAAAGCGAAAGTGGAGCTGGATAGGACATAACCCGCAAAAAACATTTACCAATGTTCCAAGATTGGACGAAGGGCTTAGAAATTTATATGGGCATTACTGTTTATACCAGTGATGCCCAAACTACGGCCCGCGGGCCAGATTCGGCCCGCGACGTGGTTCAGACCGGCCCGCCAAAACATCAGCACAAAATGTAGAAAATATAAAGAAAAAGGTTTAAAAAATTTATTTCCTCTATGTTAGGACTCTCACGTTTCCTTTGATGTATTTCATACTAATCTATGTCTTGTTAGTTATTCATTTTATTATTTTTTTCTATAAGAACACAAATTTGTTTTTTTCAGCGACAAGAATTGACAGTTATTTTTAGAGTCTTGGACGATTCAGCGGCTGTCTTGAGCTAGCTGTGTCCTTGACATCTCATGTGTATAACAAAGCGCATCTTTTCTGCATCATTTTGGTTCGGGTATACTTCTGACATCAACATGATAGGTGCCATTCCATGTAACATTTGTACGTTTATGAACGAAGAATTGAATGTTCCAGAACAAGTGGACAAATCATTATTAAATGTAAATTAACAAGACAACATGTTTGATTTGTACTGAAAGTCTGGCTGTTTTAAAGAACCAATCATAAAAGGCATTCTAAAACAAACCATTACAAAAATATGGAGGCATTGTCGGCTTGAGCCGCAAAGAAAAGAGTCGCTAAGTTACGTCTAGAGTTGAGCGAGTGACGAAAATATTTACCAAGAAGTCAAGAAACTGAGTCGCGGCTGTAATGGAGGCTACAGAGTTGCTCACATTTTAAGAAGGGAAATGAAGCATAAAAAAGTGCTTGCTAGAAGGAATGGAATAAAATCGGCCTGAAAAAAAATGCATTTAAAGCTGTCAACATTTCTGGCATGACCATTGCAAAACGAGTGGACCATTTGATGAAAAACTCCATTCAAAACTAAATGACAGAGCAACAGATTTCGAAATTTCGCTGAGGAGTGTCACAAACTGGAACTGATTGACTTACAAAGCCAGACTTCCCAGTTTGAGAAATTTCTAGCAATACAGGCAATAGATTTCTTCGCCGTGTTGTCTACATACACCTTGCACATTTCCGAAAACAATTGCTGTGTAGGATCACAATGTTTACACGCACTTAATTTAGTAGAAAAACTGTTTCAGTTACAAGACACTTGAAACACTTGTTACGTAATTGACTTAAGGCTGGATCCACAGGATTGTTATAAAACTTTTTAAAATGGTTTAGTCTCTATTTCATTATTCTGTATCTTTTCATTAATGTGGCCCGCGACACGAGTGTCGGAAATTAAAATGGCCCGCAGGCTGTATAAGGTTTATACGATTACGATATTGTAGATACGTAGCTGCAAAAAAAAAACTAAAAAAAACTATGTAAATTATTATAACTGATCATGTTCATAGTGTATCACGTACCGAAAATACATACGAGAAAGAGTTTTTCTTAATGCATTACACCTGGTAACGTCTATGTTTATTCTTTCCAAAATCAAACAACTTAAAAACACCTAAATTTAGGCTGACACCCAAAATTAGGATGAAGTTTCAGGTTTTTGGGTAAAATATAACTTTTAACTAGCTTTAACTAGTGCTTTGAAAACATTGGGAATAACCAAAAGATTTTTAATAATAAGATGGTAAGTACAAGAAAATCCGATATTATTATATGTAGATCATAATGTTTTGACTAGTGAAGATCTGATGTTAAAAATAGAATAGCCTACACTAAACATGACGGTTTTTTTTTTTGTTTTTTTTTTTCAGAAATAAAAAAAATCTATTATATATATATATATATATATTATCAACGCGATGCGTTTTAAAAGACTGTTAACACTATTCTGATATTTAACTTTAGGTCTATTTGTGAAGCACAAAAAGAGAGTAGACTTTGGTTTATACATATAGCCATTTAAGAACAGGTGTAATAACTATAAAAGCAACACATATATCTAGTTGGACATTTTTTCTAGAAGTTTAGTTTATCTATTGAGCCTGTTTATAATATATTACACCTTAGTTTAACTAACATTTAAAAAACAAATATAGTTTAACCTGCTTACATAGATCTCACCACTGCATCTCACCACTGCATGAAAAATTATTAGATTTAACTCAGTCACTAAAAAATTATTGTTATCGAAGGTAGCCTATGTCTAAACTGTCTGTTGTTGTTTTTTTTCATGTAGGTCACACACCTATACTGCGCGGTAATTTTAGTAAAGTTTTTACTTCCTCTTTCCCGCAAACATTTTGGACTTTTTTGTTTATTTTTTGAATGATATTTACAACATTATGTATCTTACCTTGATAATGTTTTGTAGTTCTAGAAGATAAGTTTAAAGAAACAACACTATTACAAATATTAATATACCACTTATCTCAAGTGTGCCTCACTCAGGTAGTGGTTAGATTAGATTTCAGTGGCGATGTGTCTTTAGGTATTGACACCCGCTAAATCACGCGACGAGGAGAGTAGATAGTTATTGCATCATAACAGTTGACTTGCACGAGCGCGTGGCGTGGACAAATTTTGTATTAGACGGCGCCTCTTAAGGAAAAAAAATGGAATCTTTATTGGCCTGACTATAAACTATAAACTATTTACTTTTATTTTCCTTTCTTCATATCCTTCAAACTGTAACGTAACAGATTCTCTGGTCCACTATTTTGATAAATATTTTGATATAGAGATCTAAGTTTTGGTTGAGTATGTTTTTTTATCCAGGGGTTCTCAACCTGTGGTTCACGACCACTTTGGTAATCGAATGACCATTTGTCATGGGTTACCTAAGAACATCTGAAATTTGGGCTTTCGGTGAACTCATCATCGGAATTTCTTTTTCGTTTCTAATAAGCATATTTGTACCATAGTGGGTATACAATTTCATTTGTATTAAACAAGGGGACATCATTACTCCGATTGATACCATTCTAATAAATTATGAAACGATCGTCAAACATAAATTCAATAAAATAACAAGTGGAGCAGACATATTTTAGAAGACGGATATTTTGAGAGAGGATACAGATGGCACTTTTAAGTTAGTGAGTGTAACATCATTGTTTGAAGTATAGTTTTTTTCATTGATAGTTACTTCTTGGTAATGAGTTTGATGCGTTCAACCTGTTCAGCTATTTCCCAATGATGTGGCGAATTTGTCGAGAGGCAAATTTCTATTTTTTTTTTTAAATATTTAAATATTTATTAAGAAGTTGTTGTTTTGTATATTAGAAATAGAAAAATACAGCAAATAGCCAACCTGGTGACATCTTAGTCACCTTGAGTCAAGTAGTATCCTTTGGTAGTCGGGTAGTATCTTTTGGTCCGGTACGGACAGTAGTGACTTAGAGAGTCAAGTAGTAATTTTGAGTTAGGTAGTATCTTTTGGGCAATCGAAGCCAGTGGTCACTTGAGACATGTATTTCTAGTAGTTATTATTCTGTATTATTATTATTGTTGAAGTATTTGTTACCCTCTGTGATGCGGACGTTACTTGAATTCTATTTTGGAGAATTTGGCATGTTGGATATATTTGATACCGCTGTTATCTTATACAATACAGAGGTTACTTCAAAGAAGAAGATGATTACGTCCAACGCGTCATGCATATTAACCAATGACCTAAATTCTGCCAAGTCAATGGTTTTCCTGGCTAGCTCAGGCAACCCATTCCATGCTCTAATATGCTCTGGTGTTATGCGGATGTGACTTGGTTTCTTGTCTCGGTTGACAAGGATATAGTTAGGTACCATTAATCTATGAACGATCGGGTTAAGACTACCAATCTAAAGAGTCGCTTTTGTGTATTGTTATCTCTAAATAGGAGAAGCTTGGTCGAGAATCTAAGTACGCTTGTGGCTTGGCTACCTATGAAGGGGGATCAAGGTTCGACACCCGACTCGGGCAGAGTTGTGTTTACTGAGCGCCTAAAGGCAGCACGGAAAAAACTTCTCCCAGATACCCCCCCCCTCCCCTCCCCACTGGTCCACAAATAAGATTGGACCATAACGCTCATAGCATGCTATTTGCATGAAAGTAGCGCTTTATAAAAGCACCTTGTAACAAGTAGAATGACACATTTTTTTCCTAAGAGACTTAAAAACATTGTGTTAGAAGCCTATTCTAAAGAAGCGTTTCCGTGAAGCATCTCTGTTACGCCGACCATCTTTCAGCTCATTCAAAAAGATTGCCCTTGGCATATGTCCATCCCGCATACGGAATACGTGCCCTGCTCAGCGTGACAGATCGTACCGGCGTTTTACCGAGGTTTATAGTTAAATCAAAAGAGGCGGCAGCGTACGCTAATTCGTTGACCGCGATCTAGATATCATGTTCAATGTGAGAAAGTAGGGCGTAGAGAAACACTTTATAAAGCCTTTAAAACACAAATACATCGGCAAATTTGATTTCATTACATGTATGAATATTTCATTGGCCTTCTTCAGTCGTAAAACGACTATAGTTCTTCTCGCACACTTCCTCTTGTGGCTGTGGAGCCCTATTTTGGAGAGACACTCCCGTCCACAAATATCACAGGTTAAGGTGGCTTTTGCTTCGGTGGTAGAGGAGCTGGCCATTTTTCGCATTGTCCGTTTTTCTTACAGGGCTGAGGCCCATGTTCTTTCGCTATCCATAGCTTTCTTGGTCACTGTCTCTCTCCATCTGTTGCGGTCTAGAGCTATGTCTTCCCAATGGTCAGTATTGATGTTCACTGATTTGAGGTCCCGTTTTATTACATCTATGTAACGGAGATGGGGGCCACCAGTTTTTCTTGAGCCAGTCGCCACTTGTCAGTAGAGGATGACTTTCGGGATGCGTTTGTCTTCCATCCGGCGAACATGTCTAAGCCAGCGCAAGTGGTGTTGTCTGAGGGCTGTAAAGATGCTGGGAATACCTGTTCGTGCAAGGATCTCAGTATTGCACACTTTTTCTTTCCAAGTGATTTTCAAGATCTTACAGAGACATCGCAAATGGAATGAGTTAAGTTTTTTACTCTTTTATGAATATAAATACATACATACAGACAAGAATTTCTCGCTCAATAATGTAGGATTTCCGTTCGAACTTTTAAATGTACCGTCGCGCCACTAAGGAAATACCCAATCAAACCCAACTTCTACGCGTCTTACTATTATTACAGTATGTATGTGTATGTATGTGTGTATGTATGTGCGCGTATGTGTACACATATCTGAACACAACTGAAAAGACCAGAAAGCAATAAATAAATCGTCTGTTGCCTGACGTTTTGATCTACAATCGCTTAAATCCCTACTCAAGAAGTTGTGTGGGCGGTACGCTTCACATAAACAGAATCCAAATCGATGTGAATGGGTTAAGCAACAAGACATGATCACATTTGTGAGCTCTTCAGATTGTGAGAAGTTTGTTTGTTGTACATGTGTCGGATGTTCCTTCAGAATGGAAGATTACATTCCAGCCCAAAACTCCCGAAGAACTGGGGGTGGGGGGGGGGCGTAAGGCAAAACACGGGACCATTGAGACCACAGCCCTAAGCTCATACCGAAAGCTAAGGCAGCCACTTTAAATTATGTTGATACATTTTTGTTTAAACGTTGATTTTAAAAAGTACGTTGACAGTACTAATCAACCAGTAATGTTGATGATAATCGCTGCTTTTTTACAAAGATTATATCAACTCACTTTGTCTGTCTGTCTGTTTATTTGTCTGTCTGGTAAAAAGTGTGTACAACTTATTCTCTCATATCCATTCTGAGATCAGGTTGTTACTTCGCACAATTATTTATTGGTATTGACAAGACATGAATCAATAAAAACGAAAAGTAACTACGTAGACTACTGGTAGCTACTTATTTTGTTTAATACCAACAAGGAAAACTAATACTTCAGTATTTGCAGATATGGCTAAATTTGTTGGGTATAGTCCCATTAAATAATTGTTAAAGCTATTTCTGTCTCACGCGTTCTCCGATCAAGTTGATACTTTTAAACAATTATCTTTTTTTTACCTAACAAAATGTGAACCAGTTAACAAAAATACTCAATTAGTATAATTAATTATTGGCAATTTATTATTTTTAGGATATCGAATAAGAAAAATAACTTCTACATTATTGATAGATATAGTTTTAAGGGTGCAGTTCTTCCCCTTTGCATTAGCTTTTTATTTTTATATTTTGCTTTTTTTAAAGATACATCTTTCTAATATACTTATCTATACTTGGCAAGATTATATTTTGTCCGAATGTGGGACACTAAATTTAGGTAAATAGGTCAACCATTTCGATTTTCAGTTTTGACCTAATTTAAATAGCCCAACCATTTCTGGACATAAAAATATTATTTTCATGATTGGCAAATGATTACTTTTTTTTTAAAATATTTATTGTAAGTTATATACAGCTGTCTCTTTTCCAATTTTTCTTCGATTTTTTCGATTTTCTCAAAACACTATTTCTATTCACTTTTTGTTACTACTCCTTCACTAATTCTGCATAGAAATCAAACTTGTCCTGCTTATTACTTACACCATGTACAACAACTTCTATAAAACATTTTCTAAGTCTCAATTAATATTTTGTCTTTATTGCAATAAAATATTAGAAAACAAATTTAAAATATGTTTTTCTTTAGCAAAGTTAGGAAACTAATTTATAGAAATTGTTCTGAAATGATTGGTCTACACATTGTAGATTTTTGTTTGGCAATAGCTTAAATAGTTTGAAAGCCTTAGCGATTTAAAAACGATAAACAATAATCCAATATGGCGGCCGTTGCCATGACAACCATTATAAGAAAACATTTTTAACCACATTTTTTTTTATGGTTATTCATAGGGAGTATACATATAAAGTTTGGAGTAATTTGATTGTTGTCAAGTGTCTCACATAGCCTAACTGATCAGGAATAACGCCTTTGATCATAACACAGCTGTTGACAGTGTGACTCGTATCGGATAGGTACTTTAATACGAAAACAACCCATCAGTTATTGTCCGTGTTTGTTCTGCAAATTTTTTTTTTTTACAATTCCCAACTATGCGTCGACCATACATTTATTCTCGTTCACTGCCTCTGTAACTAACTGAGCTTTGTATAATGTTATAGAATCGTAATCACCGTCACCTTTAATCGCTAAATTAGTCATTCTCGGGACAGCCTTTTGGGTAATAGCACAGCGATTGTTAGATTCTACATTCAAGTCTACATCTCTAAAACATTTGAGTGTGAAATGTGAATGGGCTTCCGGTAAGCACAAACGAAATACCAGCTTTTGAAAGTGTGAAATTTCGTTCGCACGCATGCGCAAATGTTCTTTCAGAGAAATTATCATTGCATCCGATTGTCAGATTCAATGTTAATTTCCTCATGAAAAACGTAATCGTTTGTCTGTCTGTAAATACCAATAAAACCTTGCCTTTAACAAATCCTCATTAAATTTATTTTAACGTTTTGTTTCTTGAAAGTTCCATTTTCACGAGTTGTTCCATAATGAAAATATTACTATCAATTATATGCACTGCGAAACGATGGCGTATTTTTTTAAAATAATAAACGATAGAGAGTTTTAATTACTTGCGTTAATCTTCGTCATATAATTAACATCTGATACTGAATGGCGTAACGTTGCGTATTAATCTGAGAGGAATAGAAGGTTTGAAACTATTCTGACTCGGTTGTCTGTAACTTTTATCATCGAATAACAATTATAGTAAAAAAAAAATAATTAGGCCCTACTAGTGAAAAAAAAAACAGTAAAATTACTGGTAGAAAAACAATGTAAAATTTTAAAAGTTATACAGACATTTAATAATCCAATGCTCTTAGGTTGAGAACCGCTGAGTTAATCTTCAATCACGAAGGTTAATCAATACCATTTACATAACTACAAAACATGTTTGGACGAGTGATTAAAGTCGTGTGCAATGTAGAAGTCGTGTGAAAAAAACACAACAAATTGAACTGCCAACTAAACAAATCAGTGGAGTGGCACAGCGTTCAAGTGATCTCAAACTCTGGGACGATGAGATCACTTTTGTTAAATGTTTGTAGCATTTACTACATTAAACGTAATTTTTTTAAAAATTGTGAATAATGTAAAAAAAACAAACTTTTTTATGCGTGAACACTTATTTTTCGGTCGATACTTTTTTTTGTTTTTCTTTGACTTAAAAATATTTCTATATTGAAACATTTGGGGCTAAAGGCGTTTTGCATTTTTTTAAAGTCATCATTAATGTTAGCATTAAACTTTGCAAAGTTAAAGTAATTTAAAAAGCTGCTTTGCTTATTTCTCTATTTCACGATCAACTGAGCAATGTCAAGGACGCTAAATGGAACTTCGATGTTGCCAACTAGATAAAAGATGCGAAAGAACATTTAATTCCGCAGTGCAAGACACTGCACACAAATAATCGCACAAACAACTGTATCTACACTTTATCTTTATTGTGTACACCGGTTACACAATATGAATGAATGTATGAATGTATGAATGTCTCCAATAAAGAATAAATGTACTAGAAAGAAATTAAGGTTCTGTTTTTACCATGATTTACCATTTTGAAGTAACGTCTGTATTTTATAAGATAAGAAGTAGGCCCCCTATTTCTTCTTTCGAATAAGGATGCCATTCAACCCATAGGCTTTCGCACATTGCCAGCAGTAATTCGACTAAAAAAAAAGTGTTGTCAATGTTACAACTAATTATACGATGAATAAAATAGAACAAGTAAAACATAAAAAAAAATATTAAAAAAACAATACCTCCATTATAAAACTTAAATTCCAATGATATAGATCTATATAGGCTTTAAAAACTACGTATACAGGACTTGTGCAAAATTTTCCTGAACATTTATTTATTAAACTCTTGAATCAATAAAAGCCTTACATTCGGAAATTCCCGAACGCGATAGTCCTTTCAAGTACGCGATAATCCTTTCAAAACGCTACATCTAAGTCTAGTACTCAAGCCAAATTTACATTTATTTTTTATTTTGAAAAAATATAACAGTCCAACTAGAGTTTTCCCCATGTGGCCAAGGAGCTGGTAATTCTTTTTCTTTGTGATCTACATCAACTGTTAAATGTCTAGGAAAATCTTTCGAGCCGTTTTTGAGGACAACGTCTATGCAGCTTCCAAATTTTGGGTTACAGGTTTCATGAAGTACTGACTTGAATTGATGTAATGTATTGGGTGGGTGGGAAATTCGAAAACGGCTCTAACGATTTTCATAGAAATTCGACAGTTTGTGTCTATCTTTCGAAACAAAATACTGGCTAGTTGGCAACACAGGGAACACTCTGTGGTTTTTTTTTTTATATAATTCTATTTAAAAATCATCTTAAAATTAAACTTTTACGTCAGTGGGAATCCCATCATGTATTCTATGAAGTGTTAACCCTTAAAAATCGTGTGGTAGTTTAGCCTCTAAACATCAGAATTGTAATTTCGTTTTGTATGCACTCATTGTAAAACAGCTCAGCACTTTAAGGGTTAAATAATTAAAAGACGTTAAGAAACATTTTGCGCACCGTCTTATTTAGAAATCATTAGATGGGCTGCTAGAAATAATGCGTGACAATGTATATATATATGTATATAATAAGGATTCTCTTCGAGTCCGAAGATTAACTGGACCTACATCTGTTGCCACATTCACCGCAGACATAACCAGTGTTACCTGTGGTCGATTTCTCTTTTCACCAGCAGGAGGCAATGCATGTGTATATAATACTTAAAACTAAAACTGTTTGCATAAATGTGTTTAAAATATGGTAAATAATGAACTCCCTTACTAAATAGCTTCCCATGTTTATTACTATTAATAGTGAATAGTTATAAAAATGATGTATTTTTATGACAAAACTGCTTGCATAAGTGATTTTAAAAATTAGATTTTTCGTTTTCAGAAAAAAAAAAAGTAGCCGTTGCATCTGAACTTTGAATGGTCTAAAATATTTTGATGTCAGATTTTCACTATTTTTTTCTAGTTTACGAGATCTAAACGGGACGGACTGACGGACGGACAGACCACACAAAACTAATAGCGTCTATTCCCCTTTCGGGGGCCTCTAAAAAGAGTTTTGTATGTTACTTTTTTTGTATTGGAAAGTTAACAAGAAACCACTAAAATTCTATACAGAACATCAACTTACTTGTATTTGGCACTTAAGAAACTACAAAGTTTTGTATTTTTAAACCAGTACCCAAAAAATATTTCAGAACCTTCATAACCAAGACAAGTTTAGGCGGTATTTCGCGTCTTGCTAGAATTCACATCCTGTTCTATAAACAGTCCTGCAAGTGTACGCTATGTGGATTATTCAAAAAAATCTGGTAAATAATATAAAATATCTCTTTATTTTTTTTTTACCTTTATATAATTTAGATTTATATTTCTTCTGCTTACTTTTTGGTTACTTCTTGAAGTAACATAATGATATCCTAAATACAAAGAACGTATTGGAACACAAAGTGGTACTAGCACAGCAACAGATAGATAGATCCAGTGGCTATAATCTAACCTAATAGGGCTTACAACGAAAGCTTTTGTAATTCATAGTCTACATGCTATACTAGTAATAATGAGCAATATGTGTAAGAATAGTTATGTACCTGCATACTAAAACCAAGGTCCCCTTAAATAATTATACCTCTATAAGAAAGAGGCTGATCTATAATTAGTTTGCCCTGATTAGTTTCTGCCCCCCCCCCTTCTATTTTTCTACCGCCATATCTTGACTTGCTCCAGTTTCCTTCATTATATTACTTGAAATTTTTAGTGCAGGCGTCAACCATATCCTGGTTTAAGACGAAATGTGTATGGGTGTCTGCTAAGGAGAGCTGGGCGGTCTGTGATATGTTGGGGTATGGGGGTGGAGGGGCAAATCAATGCGCGATTCTTGGCTCTATTTGGATGGCTGCCTGGCCGTATAACATAGGTTTGAATTATTTTCGCTTCGAGGAAAAATATAGTTCAATAGGTTATATCAATAACACGTTAATAATAAAAAAGTAAAAACACACATATACACAAAATAAGAAATAGATATGTCCGTTTCTCTATCATTCACTTTCGCCTATACATCTATCCAAAATAATTAACAATAATAATAATAATAGATTATATAGAGCGCCAACTTTCATGCTTATGGCAAGCCCAGAGCGCCATGGTCCAATCCCATTTGTGGACCAGTGGGGGGAGGGGGGTACCTGGGAGAAGGTTTTCCGTGCTGCCTTTTGGGGCTCAGTAAACAACAACTCTGCTCAACCCTCGAGCCCTCTTCATAAGAAGCCAAGCCAAGTTCAAGCGAACTTAGCCTCTCGACCACGATCCCATTGCTATGTTAGTGTTATAAAAATAAAAAAAAAAACTGTAAGCTAATAGTTCTAATAGTGTTAGTATTTGATACATACATACATTATATATACATTTACATAAAAGGAAATATACAAAACCACACATTAATTAGAAAAGTATGCATTATTGTTTACCGAGAAATTAAGCATGCATTATCACATTAATTTACTTTAAAAGTTTTGCGAAGCATCAAAAAAAAAAAAAAAAAAGAAATATATAACAATTTTAATAATAATACATTATAGCTTTTATATTGCGCTACTTTCATGCTTATAAGCATGCTCAGAGCGCTTTGGTCCAATCTCGTTTGTGGACTAGGGATGTGGGGTGGGGGGGGGTGTATTTGGGAGAAGGTTTTCCGTGCTGCCTTTAGGCGCTCAGTAAACACAACTTTGCTCGAGTCGGTGTCGAACCTCGAGCCCCCTTCATAGGTAGCCAAGCCTAGCTAAGTTCAAGCAACCCATTGCTCTGTTAAATAATATAGTGTTATTTAAAAACATTTTAAAAAAGTTTGTAAGCTAATAGTTCTAATAGTGTTAGTGTTTGATACATACATACATTATTTACATAAAAGGAAATATTACAAAACCACACATTTTAATTAGAAAAGTATGCATTATTGTTTACCAAGGAATTAAACATGCATAAGTGCATTAATTTACTTAAAACGTTTTGCGTAGCATTAAAAAAGTTAAAAAAAAAAATATAGGCCCTATAATAATTTTAATAATAATAATAAAATAGGCTTAATAATAATAATGATATAGGGTCTACAATTCATTATTTAAAAAAAAAAACTATTCCAAAGAATAAAACAATAATTATTTTTAAAAAATACAATTCACACAGAAAAAAAATCATTGTGAGATGTGTGGGACCAGTGGCGTTGCTAATGTGAGGGAAAAGGGGGAATTCGAAAATTTGCCCGGCCTCCCACTTGATGGGCGCCCCCAAATGAGTGTTCGAAATAGTTTTTTTACATTAAATATTAAGCAAAATGGAGGGCCCCCCAAAGAGGTCATGCCTCCCGGGCACCCCAATGATTGAAAATTCCTAGTTACGCCACTGTGTGGGACAAACCATTTTATATCGGTTGTTTGATGACGGGATAGTTCACCTTTTTATAATTATCACACAGGAGTCTTTTTAATATGCGGGATTCGTCCATTCTGCAGACGTGGCCAGCCCATCGCAGCTGAGACTGCATTAAGATTGTGCGCAGGGGCGTAGCTAGGGTAGTGGAAGGGAGGGGAGAATTTTAAAATCCCCCGGGCCCCCACTTGAGAGGGGCTCCAAATGTGTTTTTTTACATTAAATATTACGCAAAATGCAGACGCCCCCGGAGAGGTCACCAAATGATGGCAACTGGCTAGCTACGCCACTGATTTTTTTGATGTTTTGCCACCATTTTACTACCTAACTGGCGGAGGAGGTTGAGTTGAGATGTGTCTTTCAAAATCTCCTTTCCCACCTCACAAATTTGACCACAGTTACTGAGAATGTTACAGCAACATTATAGACAAAAAGCAAAAACAGCAAAATTATAATAATTAATGTCATTCTGACATTTTAAAGTGAGTCTTTCTATATATAATGAAAATTGGAGACTTACGTTTTTAAATAAGGGTTAAATCAATCGTAAAGGGGCCGTAGGTTAGTGTTTCTCATACTTTTCCCAGTGGCATCACCCGTTCACGATTTTACTTAGCCAGTTTGAAGTCTGATGGAATGTTCTAGACTCCCACACTGGGATCAGTGTTGGTGGACAAACTTGCAGCCAAGCGTTGTCATGCCTTTTTAGCTTCAGACATTCATTCTCTTCGCGTCTACAATACATTTTTTTTTCAGTCTTTTTCTCATAGTAAATGGCCACATGACACCCTCGTTAACCGTCGGCCAAAGAACAGATGACATTGACATCATCTGCCCTATAGATCAAATGATCTAAAATGGTAAAAACAAAACAAAAACAAAAAAACAGCGCATGCCTAATAAAGGTTAAAGTAAAAAGGGGCGTGAAGGCCAGAAATTTCTTGTTTTCTGAGCAAAGTATTTTTGTGGCAACTAGAGCGTACTATTAATTCTAATGAGAAAAAAAAAAGTATTCATTTAAATGAGGCAGCAGTGACTAATACTATTATGCGATGGAGGTTGAACGTATATAACGCGAACATCTCTAATGGATGTGAGAGTCTTAAGTAAAGATCACCTCCGTGTTAAGTAACGATACCTATCACTGATCTTTTTTTAACACACAAAATTCGCCAACATAACGTCGTACAATAAACTGGAATAAGTCATACACTATAACTAAGAAAGTCGAAAGGAATCGCGTTAGTGGAGACGTTTTAATATGTCTCCATGTCTATATTGTTACAGACTCATCTTACGAAAACGTTATATATTTTTAAAAAGGTCATTATCAGTAGAATCGACGTCTCCTACTTAAAATAGTTTATTTCTAAACCATCGGTAATAACGTCATTTTACTTGGTTACTGTTCAAAAAATGGGCTTATCTTACAACGAAAAGAAAACACTTGTTGTGTCCACTTGCAGAATAAATTAACCGACTTTGCCCCTTTCCATGTCGCTGGGGGTTTGAGACCCACAGCTTGAGAACCAAAGAAGTCCAACGTTGAAGATCTATCAAACAAATGTTTGTGTTTTCTTTACATTATTGGAAAGATACATAGTCGTAGTTGGCTTCCGAATCTGGAGTCATGGATTCAAATCTTGTTGAAGAGTGGAATTTTGAATTTCAAGATTTTTAGCCCGCCCCCCTCCCCCGACTCTACCAAACTCTAATGGGAACCTGACTTTAGACTCTAATGGGAACCTGACTTTAGAATCTAATGGGAACCTGGCTTTAGTTCGGGAATGTAAAGGAGGTTGGTCGTTGTGCTGTCCTATAGTCGTAATGCAAAGTTTGCGTATTTTTCAGCAAGGATGGAATTCCATCACGGTGCCTTGGCACCAGCGTAGTTAGTAAATTAGTATGTGTAACGTTTGCGTTCAAAAGATTCAAATAATCCTACTGGCTATCGTAAGAACGGCACAAAAAGTAAAGTAAAGTTCCCCTTTCAGACCTTGTGGTCTATAGGGCAGATGATGTAAAGGTCATCTGTTTCTGTGGCCTACGGTTAACAAGGGTGTCATGTGGCCAGCACAACGACCAGCCGCCTTTACTTTTCCCTAACTAATGTCAGGTACCCATTAGAGCTGGGTGGACTCAGAGGAGCCCGAAGATCCCGAAATTAAAAATCCCAGTCTTCACCAGGATTCGAACCCCGGTCCCCGGTTCGGAAGCCAAGCGCTTTACCGTTCAGCCACCTCGCTGGCACAGGTTATGGTGAAATCGTTTTCAGAAATTTAAACGTGGAAGAAGGACAAACTGGAAATAAACCGATTGCTGCTTTTTCCTATTTATGACCACCTAAAAAAAAAACAACCTTTTAAGATACATAAATCTTATTTATAAAATAAATACACACGCAAAATGATGCATGTACATGTCCTTAAAAAAATTAATTAAGTATAAGAAACATAAAACTTGATTTTCATTCCGCGAGTCTGCGACAAGAAAACTCAAATTGACTCAATACAAGTTCAGCTTGTATTATAAAAGCATGTTCCCTTCCTTGAGAAATCCTGGTTATTTTTTCTGAGTTTTCTTCCTTTCTTTCTTTCTTTTCCTCGAAAACTATTTTTAAAAAAGAAAAAAAAAAGGATAAGATTTTTAAAATTTCACTAAATATAAACTTTCATAGTAATTAAATTTTGTGTATTAAAAATCTATAAATGTAAATCCTTTTTGTGTATCTAGAAAACAAATACAGAAGTATTGATAAACTATTATTTTTTAAACAATTTCTAGCGGCCCCCGAAAGGAGAAAAGACGCTATTAATTTTGTGTGGATCTGTCTGTCCGTCCGTCCCGTTTAGATCTCTTAAACTAGAAAAGATAGTGAAAATCCAACATCATGATATTTTAGACCCTTCAAAGCTCTGGTGCAACAGCTACTTTTTTTTTTCTTTTCTGAAAGGGAAAGATCTAATTTTTAAAATCAATTATGCAAACAGTTTTTTTTTATAAACTTACACCATTTTTACAACTATTCACTATTAATAGTAACAAACACTACGTCTTTAGTAAGGGAGTTGACCCTGTATCATCTTTTAAACACATTATGCAAATGGTTTTAGATTTTTGGTAAAAAAAAATTTAATAGTAAGAAACACGTGAGACTATTTAGTAACTAAACACTGAAGGATTTTTTTTAACGAATTATTAACCTTGATGCTTTGAATACGCGATTGACCTTATACAAAACAGTTAGATCAATTAGATAATCATTATAAGACATCAGTTAGGCCAGGTTCACATCTTTCTACACATCCACTTTCACCAACCCCTTGGTCTGCTAAACAGTTGGGGAACCATACAAGATCTGACAACGTCCTTTCTCCATTCTTATCTGTCATTTGCCTTTGATAGAATTTCATTCTGATATTCTTTTTGAAAATATTGAAACCTGTCTTTTTACCTGCCTGTGTGGACCACTTCGGGTTTGGGTTTGTGTTTCCACACAAACTATCTTTGAAAGCGTGTTTCTTCCCTTTTAGTACGATAGAATCAAATTGAAAATAAATATAAAAGAAGAGCATTTAGCTTATTACATTATTATTATTATTATTATTCTGTTAGAAACGAACGAGTATTCATTCTTTGGCGTTTCCAGGGTCGAGTTTCGTTAAAGGGAAGCAAAATTCATCGTAGTCCTTTTAACATTGTCAACTGAGAAATTTTCTGATGATGTGGCAGGTCTGCAGCAGTAACGCCCTCTGAGAGGCGACGAGAATCTTCCTAAGAATGTTAAGGGCCTTGAAGGTGTCTGCGATAGGTCAGTTGTTATTATCCCCTCGGTTAGGGATATAACAATGGGGTATATTATTTTTATGTTAAACAACCACAAAGAATTATGTAGGAACTGACCCGCAAAAGGAGCGAGGATTCTGTATGTATATGAATGAAAAAAAAAAGGGCAGATTTGTAGTCGTGTTACTTTCAACAGCAGGAAATTCACAATTAATTAACCATGAATGAAATGTATTTATTTCACTATGAATGTAGACGATCTACTCACCACGCATTAAATACTGCACCGCCGTTTCTTCCAATCTTGAGTCTTCTGGCATGAGTGGCCGCTCGAGCGGAAAAACCTCTTTTTCACCAGTGTCCCTCAGACTAAAGATGAACAATGATCTCATCGACATGGGCTCTTTAGACATGCCCCTAACAACATTGCCAAGCTTGACATAGATTGTGTGCAGTTGTTCGCAGACGGCTGTGGGAATTGGTGGACTCAGTAAAAACACAGCGTCTGGCTTATCATAGAATTCCTTGACACGCCCAAGACACGTAACTGTTACCGGCCCTTCTGGAGATCTAAAAGTTAGCTCTGCAGACATACAGGAGACTGTTTGTATTTGGTTTGCGTTTGTAAGAAACTTCTTATATAGTTTCAATAAAAGTGTAGAGCTAGCTGGTTTACAGGAATGTACTTTGTTAGACAGATGTATATTATTCAAAAACCGTTTCCAAGTCTGGGGATCTGTTAAGGCCCCGGAGCAAATTACGGGTTGTGCTTGTCCATGAATATAAAGAGTTACTGTAACATTTAAATAAGTCCAAAGTATTGTGCAAATATTATGCAATGTACTCTCTTTTGAGTGGCCGAATTCTTCAAGAACATCCTCTTCCGATTTATTTGTTACGTCTAGAGGAACTATAGAAAGAGGTCCACCATGGACTGAATGGGTTGGAATTAGACATCGCCTCCCATTTCCATAACCCGAAACAGCATTGTTAATCACAGAAGAAGCTTGCCTTTGATTTTCAATATCCACGTTGAATTCCTGTGTTGAAGTGGTCGATCCATTTTGTGGAGTCTCTTTATGTATTTCAGAAGCACGAGACTCTTTCACTTGCTTATCAATCCCATGAATATGTCGAACTAGCGCTTCCTCACCGATTAATTCGTCATCAGTTACGGGCCCTGGAAGATTTTGAGACCCGGTCGTCTCTGTCAATTGAATATTTTCACTGTCTCCTGTAAGATCTTTCTTTGCCGTTTCATCTACGACAAGATGATCCCCTAATTCGATGTCTTTTTCTGCTGATGTAGCCATCGATGATGCAACTTTTATTAAAATATTAATTGGTTCTTTAGAGTCTGGTTTGTGTTACACAGACCCAAAGCCCTAAAAATGAAAAAAAAAATGCGTATGTTTATCCTAGACGTCTATTATCTTATTCAAAATGCTGATTTTAAAAGACATTAAAACGAATTTATTACAGCGTTAAGTTTTAGAAACTCGTTGTATTAAAAAATACAGAGAAAAAGTTAAAACAAAATAAAGTGCCAGAGAGGGGGGGGGGGGGAAGAGAGTTGAAGAGCGAAAAAAAAATGCGAGATAGAGAGACATTAAGAGAAAAAGTACAATTTAGAAAGAGAAAAACAGACACCCAGAATGAGGAAGAGGAGTGTGTGTGTGTAATAGAAAATGTTTGAGAAGTAAGGACGAGAGAAAGAGAGTGGAGAAAGAAAGACAAGAGAAAGTATACAACCTAGAGAGTGAGAAAGAAAGACAAGAGAAAGTATGCAAAATAGAGAGTGAGAGAAAGAAAGACAAGAGAAAGTATACAAACTAGAGAGTAAGAGAAAGAAACACAAGAGAAAGTATACAAACTAGAGAGTGAGAGAAAGAAAATCAAGAGAAAGTATACAAACTAGAGAGTGAGAGAACACAGAAAGACAAGAGAAAGTATACAAACTAGAGAGTGAGAGAACACAGAAAGACAAGAGAAAGTATACAAACTAGAGAGTGAGAGAACACAGAAAGATATTGTATTCGACATTTACTAAATGTATGTACATTTAATCATTTTCTTTAATCATTAATATAGACGACAGAAAAAAAAATTCAATTCTACAAATAATCGACCAAAGAAGTCAGTACTTACTTACGAAATGAGGTTGTCTTTACGTGACGGCTGAAACAGAAAATGTCATCACTATCATATTTGAAAAAAGAAACAACTATCACAGCTATTGTTATAGAGTCTGCCACTAAGTGTTGTCATTGGCTGATGAATTCTGATGTAACTTTTGAGTAGAATTGATGCTGACGAGGGGATTTTAAAAAAAAAGGGAGGCAGGGGGAAAGTTGAAGTCCGAGACGAGAGACAGGACCACGTGTGTTTATTGTATGAAGAAAGCACAAGCGAATTGAAGTCTTCTCATTTCTATTGGTCAGTGACTGACCACGAGGTGAAAACCTCAGTCAACTTGGAGTATTTGCAGAGCTAGGATGTACATGTAATTTCTCTGCTGTAATAACGTATATTGATTATGTACTTAGAATATTCCACTGGATTATGTGATACCATCTATATTCATTGATGACGAATTCGCCAGCATATGTATTTCTTATTTATATGTAATAAATGGAGAGTCTGCTACCAGTGTAGTTAACTTGTTTCTAGTGACACTTGTTGTGCTGTGCTATTAGCTGTAGACTTAGAGATAAAAAGTAGTATAGACTCAAGTAGAACAAGGCAACTTTAATCATACTAATCTGTTAAAGTAAAGATCACACAAGAGGAGGTGACATTTACTATATAGAATTATAGATCTATATTGAAATTCAAAGCTGAAGCACTGGCCGATCCAGGAGGGCGGTAGAGGCGATCGCCTCCAACTAGTCCGACCCCGAAGGGGCGGTCCAATAGTTGATATAGAAATCATGGCTAATTAACAGATTTAGTTTTATATATATGGTATGTTACATTTCAATTAGATCACTAGAAAATATAAAATGACAGAGGGTGGTAGGTACCAGGAAGGACCGAGGGAGTGGCGAAAGATGCAATCGCTCCCCGTCCTCCCACCGTACAGATCAATACTTTTTCGTTTGTATTTTAGTGAAAAATTTATTATTATTATTTATTTTTTTTTACAAAAAAAGTCACTTATATAAGTTATTGCTATATACAAATTCTTATATCGAGTCGCCACACCCCACCCCTCTATTCTTTAATGCCAAAAGCAATCATTAGCGATAATTATAGACTGGAGAGAGGACTCTTTCACGATTAATCGTTTTCACTCTACCGCCCCATCCCCTATTCCAACGGCAATATGACTTTAAAAAAGAATAGTCAAGAATGGCGACAGAGTGTATGTAATTGAGCATGAGTTCGTCATAATTATTTAAAGAAAGACTGTTTTGAAACATTTTTTAACAGCATGAATAATACGCTTTAGATGTCAGGAGAATGCATTTATGCAGTTAAAAATGAATGCAAGAAAACGCTTGAAGCGCTCCCCTAGCTGTCAAGAAAAGAGCTTCAACATAACTGTACTTTTTTTTTTTTTTGACGAAGTTCGAGAAACACTGCTCTAATCGTAATTTGTGTAATATATAGCATTTTTTTCACAAATATATATACATATTACTTTTTATCTTTACCTATCCCTTAGTCTGTTGGACCATTGGGGCACCAAGAAAGATTCGTCGACCGTCTTTCTCCATTCATCCCTGTCTTTTGCCTTTTTTAGAATTTCTTTCATATATAATGTTCAATGTAAGGTTTGTCTAATATATACATAGGGTTAGGGTTTAGGGGTAGGTTTTGGAAAAATAATCCCCCCCCCCCCTTTTTTCTAAAGATCTGGATCCGCTATACTGTGCAAGAAGTTTTCGAGCTTTTTGTTTTGTTTTCTTCTCTCAATTGTCATTGAATGTGGGGCACTATCACAAGGCGCTAGCAGTGTGCCGGCGCCTGCTTTAACTGGTCGTTGTCTAGGGCGATTCTGGCGGCCCGACTGTTGACGCTGGAACTGGGTATTTCGTGGTTTTAGCCCTGTCGCGATTGAGGTGTTTGTGTCTACACCTCACATCTAACACTGAACACCAGAATAATAGTTCAAAACACGTAGCGTATAACTTTATTGATATAGAATATAGAATCATCCAAAACGTTTAAATATAGGAACATCAATAAAACTGGCGACTAAACTAAGATCTCTAAATGACTGTGGACGTTAGATGTCACTCTAGTATTCTAGTTGAAAATATTAGGAAAAACAAAAAAGAAGCGGGGAATGAGACCTTCCGCTCTACAAAACCCACGCCAAGTGCCGCTTTGTTCCACAAAGTACACAGGCTGGCTGCCTGGTCGTGAGGTTTGCGCGCTGGACTGCCGTTTGGATTTATCGATGGTCGAGGGTTCAAATCCTGCCCGCTCCCATCCCCCGTCGTCCTGCGGGAGGCTTGGACTAGGAAGTAAACTATCTTCAACTCTGAAGGAACATCCGAAACATGTAAAACATTTTACAAACATTTTACAAACAGGTCACACCGCCTCGCTCAAGACCAGGTCACCTGGTCACGGGACAGTAAAATAAAAGAGAAAAATATACAGGTACTTTTTCCCTTTTTCAATAATAACGAAAAGTTTAATTTAATTCAATAAAATAGATTAGAAATACAAATAATTAAATTTGATTACAAATAGAAATAACAAAAAAATAAAAAATAAAGCGTTACAAAATAACTAAGGCCATGATGGCTGGCAAGGGGTCAGTTGGGTCAACATTCCATAGCCAGGCCCGTAGTGGACTGTTGTTCTGCTACACACACATAAACGGGTGTGGGCCGGCGCCTTCGTGTGGGCACAGGTACGTCAAAGTTATTCCGCGTGTTTCTTTAACATAGTGACGTGTCCTTACACTGTGCGGTACTATGGCCTATTTACATGCTTGCATTTTTTATGTTTATATAGCTATAAGCAATTCTATAATGTTAAATTAATTTCTCAACCTGTTTGTGTGTATGTGTGAATGTTGGGGATTTTACCCATGCTCTATAGTCTGGTAACAAGGCACAGAACTTCATTGTAGCCCGATTTAATGAAACAGATTAACCATCAGTTTCCATTATCAACCAACCAAAGTATAACAGATTAATTAAAAAAAAAAAAAAAAAAAAAGAAACTACATTTTTAACAGGTCCAAACAAAAACTTTTTTTAAGCTTTTGCCATCACCGCATTGGCGTCGACCATATCATGGTGAATTTATTGAAATAACGACACACATGGGCAGTGTAATGCAATTTATACAATAAGATAGGCTTAATGTAATATACTAGTAGTAGAGTTAAAGAACTTATCATAAGATGTATTATTTATTCATTAAGTTATAAATGAACTCACCATAAAGAAGTAAGTTAACATACAAAACCCTTTTACTTGGACTTTGATAGTGTTGAATTAGAAAGGTATGTGCGGTATTGTACATTGAAATATCAAATGCTGCAACCATCATCTTATATCCAAAATACACCTGAAGGATAGAACAGTATCATGGGAAAAATCACTGATATATAGATCATAATGAGCTACGTACAGATATGAAATAAAAGATACATACGGTACATAAATCGGCCTATATTGTAACCAATAATAAATCGGCCTATATTGTAACCAATAATAAATCGGCCTATATTGTAACCAATAATAAATCGGCCTATATTTTAACCAATAATAAATCGGCCTATATTGTGACCAATAATAAATCGGCCTATATTTTAACCAATAATAAATCGGCCTATATTGTAACCAATAATAAATCGGCCTATATTGTAACCAATAATAAATCGGCCTATATTTTAACCAATAATAAATCGGCCTATATTGTGACCAATAATAAATCGGCCTATATTGTAACCAATAATAAATCGGCCTATATTGTAACCAATAATAATTCCTTTGAGATGATCCCTAGTCGTTTCTCAACTGAAGGAGGTCATAAACGAAACGAATAATTCTCAAAAGTTTTTTTTTTTTTTTTCAGTGTTTTCAATTTTAGATCTTTTTTTTTTTTAAATTAGATATCTTTGCTATAAGCATAAAAGTTGGGCTATACAAAAGTAATTTAATAATTATAGGCCTATATATATATATACATGTGTAGCCTATATATGTATATGTGTTTAAGATATTGAGAGAGACAGAGAGAGAGAGATTGAGAGAGAGAGAGATTAATTGTATAGTAGTAGATAAAAAAGGAAGAAGTCTACTTCAAACAGCTTAATAACACGTGAAGCTCAATTAGTGCCGAAACAAATTAATGAGGACATAACCATGAAACATATAACATAAGCCCCATGTCCCAAGACTGTGTCATATTGCTCTACATCCAATAGTAGTAGGTTTGTATCTCACTCATCCACTAAAGACGTTTCAAATTGTATCTCTACGGCTCCCATCCCGTAAAAACCCGGCTCTTGGAATTGGAAACTCTACATACTATCATTGACGTACAATGTAATTTGCAATATATATATATATATATATATATATATATATATATATATATATATATATATATATATATATATATATATATATATATATATATACGTGTGTGTGTGTAGCCTATGTACGTATATGTGTGTGTGTTTGAGAGAGAGAGAGAGAGAGAGAGAGAGAGAGTGTGTGGTTAATTTCTAGGAGAGATTATTGTAATCGCTTTTAGCGTGCAGACTTACCCATAAAATAAAGTCCTAATAGCAGAATTTCAACTTCCAATGCTAATAATACTTCCAAGTATCTAACAACCTAACACACTATTACGACTGTCTTCTTTTCCAAGAAACACACGTGTCAATGAGACTGTATTAAAAAGAAAACAAAAATGTTTTTAAAAAGTATTACTGTGCATTAGTAAATGACTATTATAACCTTTCAGCGTTATAGCAACTGTTTAACTATGATAGTCATGTCTGCATTTCATATTTTAAATATTTCATTATTTTAATACGAATGGATAAAAAACAACGGGGGAAAAATGTCCTCAGATATGGCCAGTGTGTTGAGCTGAGACCGATTGTTAAAAATCTATAATCTATATTTATTACGATTGGTCTCGGTCAAGGCCCCCTCTAATCCTGTAAAATAAAGACCAATCCGAATCAGTTTTTTAAAGATATCGATTCATGTATTTTTTCCGTCCACCAACCAGCAGACGAGGTTTAATTGGGTCGATTCGTCTATTATGCGTTAGCTATACTTCTGCTATAGCATGTGCTTTGCCTACACGCCTGCCATAACATTTACTACACGTCACGTGTTTCATCTGTTTACATTAAAAGTACATACAGGTGATTGATACATTATAACTTTTGTTGCCATTATTATTATGAGGTATGTTAACTTCGCGAACATGTCAGATATAGTGAACTTTTTATTAAATAGCTATTCCTAATCGATATATGCTCAGTTGGTCTAGTTACGAGGAAAAGCAGAAGTGTAAAAAGTTTTATATTAAAGGTGAAGGCCTAAATCTCATCTAGATCTTTATTACATACCGTCAAATATCATAATCAAATATTATATCTTCGCATTTTTTCGAAAGCCATACAGTGTAATTTTTTTTTTTTTTAGAAAACATTTGAAATTCCAACTCTTGTAAATACAATAAACCATGGGCGTAGCCGGGTAGGAAACATAAGCAAACTATATTCCTCATTCCAAAATCATTAAGCTTAGTCCTTATACCCCCACCGAATAAAAAAAGTAAAGCAAAACTGTAATAAAATTAAAAATCTACGACCGTAGCCGTTGTGGGAAGGCGGCACGGTTGAGGTTCAACCTAACTGGCAAGAAAAGGGTATCTACTGTCATTCCACTAACTTCAGAAAGAACCTATAAATCCCTTATTACCAACCACGAACTTTTAGGCCGACCCATTTTTTTTTCAGCCCTCAATTGGCTAGTAAATCACAGTCTTAAAGAAAGAAGTAAATTCTGTATTTTATAAGATAAGATAAGTACATTCCACTTTTCTTTAAGTCGACCGTCGCTTCCTAGCAATGTCCCTCGATCATTTTTTACATTATACAAGTGCTGATAGATAAATCGCTGAAGCTTTGCTTTTTTCCCCGCGAGGCAGGTTGAAAGAAAGAAACATCACTGCTCACAATTTAGTCCACTCTATACACATTTTTTTGGGTCAGTCATAGATTTAGATAAGATAAGATAAGATAATTTTTATTGATCCAATCAAATGGAAATTCAGTTTGACAATGGACAACCTCATCGTAACTACTGTACAATAACAATATAGATGAAAAATTCGAACAACTTTCACACACGATCTAGAGATGCATCATATTTGGAGTAACGCAACCCAACCGAATTATACACCCTTCCCTTCAGAAAAAAAAACCAACACACTCACACTTTTAATATGCCTTTTTATTCTCTATGACGATTGTTAAGATTTTTATTACAAAGCTTATATCAACTGGCATTGTCTGTCTGGAAAAAAGTTTGTACACGTTATTTCTCCCACACCCTATCTCGGATCAAGCTGAAATAGTACTTGACACGAAATTTTGGTATAAGCTGAATTAGTTCCCTTTATAGGTCGTCGTCTGAGACTTAGGGAACACAAAACATGAAATAGAAACAATATATAGTTATACAATCTTCCATGTACGTTGTTAGACCCCTTTTTATATAGGTTAGTTATTTAGCGACGCACCATAGAAGACGCATATTGAACGGGACTAGTGACGTTTGGGATATGTTGGGTTAGAGACCGGAAAATCAGTTAGCGATAGAATATTCCAGGGTAACGACGTGTTTAGTGACAGAGACTTCTACTGTGGCCTTTTATCAGAATAAATCTATGTGAACTTGTTCATCATCGTTGACTACATCTCTTCATTCGTTACAACCGATGTGCCAGTTCTTGTTTGTATTGTTGTTCAACTACACGTAATACACCCGAACAATTACACCCAAACGATTGCAGAGTAATTGGTTGAAATCCAACGGTCATCCATAGTTGACTTCAAGACAGCCTGAACTAGCAACATCACAACGTAGACTCTTCGCTAGCAGAGTGGATACCGCGTTGGCTTGAGAAATCTGAGAATGTTTTAGCATACAAGTTAGAATTCAGGTCGTCCCCCCCCCCTTTTTTTTTTTTTTTAGAAAAAAATACATTTAAAAAGCTATCACCCAGATACCCCGTTCTTTCTCCCTCTACCCCTTTGCAACTGGTCCAGACAAGAGATAGAATCATAGCGAATTGAGAAAGCCAAAAGCATGAAATAGTGCTAAACAATAACAATTGGTAAAAAAATATTTCTAATCCAGATCAATTATTGTAAGTCTAGATTCTAGATGTATAACAAATTTAATGACATGACTGATCCAAACTAATTGATACAACTATACTTTGTATAAGCTTTCTTTTGTTTTAAACAATTTTTTTCGCTTGTTATTTGATGATAATTAATAGAGGCCTACTCGAAGATCAACATATGGTACTTCTAAAATTGTGCTACCGGTACTCATTATCATTAACTACAGTCTTAACATTTCAAACTGTAGTAATTTTCTACACACACAGACATACAAACACACACACACGCGCGCTTTCAAAAAAGATGTTCCTTTTTTTGTAAAAGTACATTTGACAATCACTCTGGTCTAAAATCGATCTGTCAACACAGACCTATGTATATTATATCTATACTAGAAAAGGGAAACAAATTTTATTCGCTGTTGATCAATTCACAGACCTATTTATAAAGAGAAATAAAAGAAACTCTTTTTCAAGCGCTAAGAGAAGTCACCCCGAATCTAGGAAATTTTGATATTTTCTGTGTTTAAAAAGTTATGGTCTATGGTTTTCAAAGTTTAGAAATAATTCAATACAATTTTCTCAGATTTTAATTAGAACGGGCTATTAATCACAGAACTATATATTCACGCATATTTATAATATATAGACATTTCCTGTTAGTTTCCATTGAGATAATATTTCGAAAATTGTAGATTTAAAAAATTCACGTCTGTTGATTTGAATCATCTTTTGTAAATTTAATAGATCGATTACCTAGATGTTTTTTAGATTTTGTATTAAAAACTGCAAAATAATACTAATAGTGCTGTTATTTTTTATGTTCAATTACTAGACCTAAATCTAAACATTAAAGTATATATTACATAGGATACTGCTGAAAAAAAAACTGTATGTCCCGGAGCTACTCTACAAAACAACGGCTTCTTTCAGCTTTTTGAAAATTTTCTAATTTTTTTTTGTAGTGTTAAAAGATCTCCGTGTCCAGTCTAGATGTAATATATATATATATATATATATATATATATATATATATATATATATGTCTGAGTCCGTCACATTCACTTTGACAATTAGGCCTATCTAGATCTAGAGATACACACACAAACTGTGCTTAAAAGGAAATATAATTTTGTACCTAAAACATTAAATGTCGGCTCTAAAAAATATTGGGTCGGCATTGTGATTAAAAAAATCGTGTTTGATGAAGTGGATAGAATCTTACCTGATAAACAAATTAGATCTATTTATACTCTCATCTTTTCTAATGTACTTACCTAACAGAATGTTTATAAACTAGTTAAGGCAATTACTTTTTTTTTTATTTTTACACACACACACGTTACAAAAAAAAAACGCGAGGTAAAAGCAGCTGATTGCGATCACCTGTGGCTTCACTCTTGACGCACCGACTATTCAGGTATCGTAAATGAAGCCCTATATCTAGTATCAATAGCTGATACCTGATTGGTTGATATTAGGACTTTTCCCACAGTGCCGACAGGAAACTGCTATTGGGCGTGGTTCCTTATAGTTATCATGCCAACCCCCTTCCCTAGCTTTTGGAGCTTATGGCTGCCTGGTCGTGCGGTTTGCGCGCTGGACTGTCGTTTGGATTTATCGTTGGTCCCGGGTTCAAACCATGCCCGCTCCCATCCCCCGTCGTCCTGCGGGAGGTTTGGACTAGGAAGTAAACTATCTTCAACTCTGAAGGAACATCCGAAACAATGTAAAACATTTTACACCCAAACATTTTAGTCTAATGTTTGTGAAATTGTGATTGGCCTCATTCTATAGTAAAACTTCTTCTATAACTAAATTGACTGATTGTCCTATAGTTACCTAGTCTTATTCTTTCTGCGGAAAAAAAAGAAACAGAAAGTGCATATTCTGGTACTTATAAAATACGTGAGATGTTTCCTTTTTTTTTTATAAAGACTCAAAAAACAAAGATTTACTGCTGCAGGGGTAAACGACTGTATAGAAAATACGAAAAACATGCATATATGTGGCCCAAACGTCCTTTGTTTTACTTGGTCCGGCAGGGTTACATATATGCATGTTTTTGTATTTTTTTATAAAGCATTTAAAAAATGAATTAAATACATTTATTTGATGCTTTTTTAAAAAGAAATTACAGCTGTTGTCTATAACTTGAATGTATTAAGGTACTATAATTATTAATGTATGTAACATAGTCTGTAGCATTCTTTCTACAACATACATTATAAAAATTGCCCAAAGTAAAATAAAAAAATTGCTTGTTCATCTTCGCACATGTAATTAAAACGTTAGTATGTTTCCTTATCTTTAGTTTAAAAAGTGCAGATACAGTAATTTCAAAATTAGTAGTTAGGAATTTCTTATCCCCATGGCAAACAGTTATTCTGTTTGCCATTATGTCTTTGGTGCCATCTCAACTGAATTGTTGTAAATAAATAATATTGGCCATGTATTCTTTGTAATACTAGTTACTGTGTAGATGACTAAAGGGTAGTTAGGGTTAAGGCATATACCTAGATCTTGCGATCTATTGGGGCAGATGATGTAAAGTGTTTCGATGGCCAACGGTTAAGGAGGATGTCGAGGGGCCAGCACTTTACTTTACCCTAGTAATGTCAGGTAACCATTAGAGCTAGGTGGACCCGCAGAGTTGGGGATCCTTAAAATTCATAAGATTAAAATTCTAGTCTTCAATGGGATTCGATTTCAATACCTTCAGTTCGGCCTTGGCCCTGTGAGTAGAGTAGACTGCATTAGAATAAAATATTTTAAATATTAAGCAGCCGACCTCTCTTCTCCCGAGTGAGTCGAGGCCAGAGCATGAGCTCCTCTCTTCTAAGTCGAGGCCAGAGGACGAGATCCTCTCTTCTTTCAAGTAAGTCGAGGCCAGAGAATGAGCTCCTCTCTTCGTCCGCGTAAGTCGAGTTCCTCTTTTCCTTCAACTGTCGAGGCCAGAGGACGAGCTCCTCTCTTCCTCCAAGTAAATCGGGGCCAGTGGCTTACAAATTAAGACACTTAATTCGGCAGGGAATGAAGGCTGGCGGAATTTGAACTCGGGACCACCACTCTTTCAATTATAGTACTATGTTTTGGCAACAATAATCTTTCAATATAGAGTCATTGAATTTATCGATTTTTTTTCTGTCAAAATTTCTCTTTTTCATTTTCTCAAGTTCTTATTTATTAGTTCATTATATTGCTTCCACAACTCTTCATATCTCTGTCTCTTCTTTTATTTTCTTCTTTACTGAATTTTATTGTAAGAAGAACGTGAACGGGATATTAAAAATCAAAGCGCAAACAAAACGTGGATTAACTTTTAGAGTGGTTAACCCCCAAAGAGAGTTCATGAAGTATAAAGAAGGGTAATCTAAATATGATTTTGAAGAAAAGACTATAGCCTAAAAAACATTTCCAAGCAATATATTCTAGTATATATTGGTGTATGCACTATTAGGGAGAGTGGCGCGGTGGCTGAGTGGTTAAGCAATTGGCTTTCGAACCTGGGGTCCTGGTTTCGAATTTCGGCGAAGACTGGTATTTTTTATTTCGTGATTTTTAGGGCGCCCCTGAGTCCACCCAACTCTAATGGGTACCTGACTTTAGTTGGAGAAAGTAAAGGCGGTTGGTCGTTGTGCTGGTCAAATGACACCATATCGTTAACAGTTGCCAAAAGAAATAGATGGCCTTAATATCGTCTGCCCTATAGATCGCAAGGAGTGTATGTGTGTGTTTCTATTTGACAAAAATTAGCGATTGGTTAGTATGCAGTGTGAATGATGCTAGATAAACGCCATTGTCTTCAGCTGTCTTAGGGTAGGCCAGACCAACGACTCCAGATTGCCAGAGTGAAAAGACGTGTTTTTGTAATGAGTCAGATTTTGTTCAAAATACCACTTTATATAATTACTAAAGTCTACTACATTTATTTATTTCTTCTCTGAAGTTAAAATTTATCTGTATTGTAATGAAAGTTATATATACCGGTAATATTGTTCACAAAGAAGTTATTCAAGAAGTTAATAGTTAAAATACAATACGACTAGCATGCCTACTACTGTTTAGTTGTCTACCAGCAGTTTGGTGCCATACGTCAACGACCGTCCACAACATTAATGCGCGAGCGTTTGTGCGCTTCTGTCGTGCAAATGGCTTGGGGAGGAGATAGTAATTATGAACTTGTTTTTTTCTTATTAAAATTTCACAACTTTTGATAGAATAATTTTATTGTTTTGGTCTAAACCAGTGCTTCCCAGACTTTTTCATTAACGGAACACTTCGTACATTCTTTTTTTTTTTTTAGAGAGATTAATTCACGTGGTGGCCTACTAGTTAATTATTCTAGCAGTTCTTGGAACAGCTATTCAAGACCAGTATTGAAAACACTAGTCTAAACAAATGAAAATTCAGTTTGACTACAGTTGTCGACCTTAGCAATGAATAATATCTTTATAGTTTTGTGCTTAGATTTAGTTATTCCTACAAAAAAAAAGTGACCATTACTTGGCAAATGTATATAATCTTTATAATTCTTATTACATATTTAATATATACATAGTCTCTCGAATCCCTCTCTATGGCTGTAAATATTGTCATTTTGTAATATATGTCAGGCATGTACAATTCAGCATTGAGAGTCAATTTGTATTTACGTAAATATCTCATATAATAGCTTTTAGTACAGCTATCACATCAGTTTTATATTTAAAATACGAATTTTTTTTAAAGGTAGCACATACAGTCCAAAATGTATTCTCTAAATCATATAAAAAATAATACGAAACTAAAATAAATTTCATGAAAAGAATGACAGTAAGCCTATATTAAAAATAGTAGATTTATACATACACATACAACCTTTTTTTTACCTTTACCAATATTTTATGCATTTTATGTCCTAGTTGTTAGATCAATTCTTGTTAAATGTGGTTTAAAAATTAATTTCAATGGGAAATACCTAGATATAGTGTCTATATGTGAGTACTGTACTATGTTAAATTGTTTAACCTAGATTACAAATTACGTTTCCTAAAGCGAATCACGCAGGTTTTATAAATTCTCAAGAAACCAAATGTAGGCCGCAGTAATACAAAAGTATCCAACCTGTCTCTTCGCCATTGCACTGACTGGAATTAATGTGACAACCCTCTTTTCAATCTACGCGTCGTATTCCTGTTGAATATTAAGTAAGTTAATTATAACTTACTCAAAAACTATTAAATTGAATTATAAATCTTAATAAAATATTTTTTCGTTATAAAAGAAATAGTTATAGAAACTATAGATCTACTAAATAATAAAAAGAAGATGGCGTAAAAAAAAAAAAAGGGGGTCATTTTTGGAAAATCCGGTTTCTATATTTAAAAAAAAAGCTAGATTCATAGATTTAGAATATCACACAGATCCAGGGTCGATGGATATTCATATAAATGGTCAAATAACAATAGGGTTGGGTTCAGAAGCTGCTACTGTTAAATGAAGAGTTCTTAATAAATACTTTTATCATCTTTAGACCATCTCATTTTGACTCCCAGTGGAGCAGAGGACCGCAACAGCAGCCTACTTCACCATCGGGCTCTTTTCAGGGGATTCCCCGCAGTTTAGATTGATTGCTTTTTTATTTTTTTCCCCTTTTCCTTTATTATTTGCATTGTATGTCCAATTCCGACACATTTGCTAGGACAATTAAATTGTATTTCTTTGCATTGACCAGAGCTTTCTAAAACGACAAGTCAGTCAAGTCCTAATCCCGATCTAGACTATAGTTAATACTAGATCTAGATCTATCAGCCATGATCATATGCAGATAGAATCTAGATCTATTTCGTGACTGACGTGACACAAATAAAAATACCCAGCTGAACTTGTAGTTTGAATATATTTTTAAAATCTAACTAGATCTAGATTTAAATAAATAAATATACTCTTGTAACGACTTTGACTTGTACACGAAGCTCGTACTTACACGAGACGCCTAGATCTATAGTCTCTTGCTGTTTTTATTACCTAAAGGCCTAAAGCCTAAAGCGATTTTTCATTACAGAATATCTATGTCTATATATAGATCTAGATCTAATATTATTTATTTTCGAATTTGAGAGTCGCTATTCATTTAATATATGTCAGGCATGTACAATTCAGCAGAGTCAAGTTTTATTTACGTAAATATCTCATATAATAGCTTTTAGTACGACAACGGGGATTCCCGATAAACTTTTGCTTCTGTATGTGATTGTATCGCAGTGGATCTCAACTTTTTTAGTCTCGTAGAGCCCCCTTTTTATTTTTTTTATACTTACCATGTGTTTTTAAGTTTTCGATAGACTCTTTAAAGTTAATTTTGTTGCATTTTTGACCAGTGTGCGGGGCCCTAATATATCAGTGCCACGAATATTATCTTATCTTATATAATACAGACGTTACTTCAAAAAAGAAGATGATTACGTCCTACGCGTCATGCATTTAGTCATGCATATTAACCAATGACTTAAATTCTGCCAAGTCACTGGTTTTCCTGGCTAGCTCAGGCAACCCATTCCATGCTCTAATAGCACTAGGGAAGAAGGAGTATTTGTACAAATTTGTCCTAGCATATGGAACGAGGAATGTGCCTTTATCTTTGTGTCTTTCAGAGTATTTTATTAAATTTTGTTTTTGTATTTGAAGATTATGGTTCAGTGTTTTATGTATTATTGCTACTTTACTTTTGAGCCTTCTGTCCTGAAGGCTTTCTAAATTTAGTGATTTTACTAAAGGTGTTACTCTAGTCAAATGTGAATATTCGTTTGTTATGAATCGCACTGCTCTATTTTGTGTCTGTTCTAGTTTCTTAATGTTTTCTTGAGTTGAGGGGTCCCAAACAGAGGATGCATATTCTATTATTGGCCTAACCAAGGTTAAATAACATTTTAGTTTTATGTTCTTATTTGATTTATAGAAATTTCTTTTAATAAATCCTAATGCTTTGTTTGATTTTTTTGTAGTTTCATCAATATGTGGATTCCATGACAGTTTTTCATTTATTATAACACCTAGGTATTTTGCGTTTTTAGTCTGTGTTACTGGTTTGCCATGAATAAGATAAGTGGAATTAATTTGTTTTAGTTTTTTTTGTTACTCTTAACAACTGACATTTTTCTGGGTGGAAAGACATGCTCCAATTTGATTCCCATTTCTGTAATTCATCTAATTCTCTTTGTAAAATATCTGTGTCTTGTGTTGTTTTTATTGTTCTATATATTATGCAATCGTCTGCAAATAATCTGACTTTTGTTCCTGAAGTAATGCAATTTGGTAAATCATTTATGTAAATTAAAAATAGTAGTGGACCCAAGACTGTTCCTTGAGGTACACCTGAGTTTACTGTTATCGGTGCTGATTTAGAGCCATTTATTATTATAGTTTGTTCTCTCCCTATCAGAAAATCTTTAATCCACTGATGCAGTGGACCATTAATGCCGAAATATTTTAATTTTTTAAGCAAACTATGGTGGTGAACTTTGTCAAAAGCCTTAGAAAAATCTAGTAAGATAGCATCTATTTGTTCACTATTATCTAAACCTTTTGAAAAATCATCAATTAGTCCTATTAGTTGTGTTTCACATGATCTATATTTCCTAAAGCCATGTTGATATGGTGTGAGGACATTATGTTTGTCTAAGTGGTTTATGATGTTGCTACATATTATGTGTTCTAGGATTTTACATGTGATGCTGGTAAGTGATACTGGTCTGTAGTTTCCTGGGTCAGATTTTTCTCCTTTTCTAAATAGGGGGGTGACATTAGCTTCTTTCCAGTCCTTTGGTACTCTGCCCTGGTTAAGTGAAGCCTGAAAGAGTATTTTGAACACTGGGGCTAGCTCATTACTTAGTTCTTTGAGTAATCTAGCTGGAATACCATCAGGTCCAGAAGCTTTATCTTATCTTCTTATCTTATATAATACAGACGTTACTTCAAAAAAGAAGATGATTACGTCCTACGCGTCATGCATTTAGTCATGCATATTAACCAATGACTTTAATTCTGCCAAGTCACTGGTTTTCCTGGCTAGTAACCCTTTATTTGGTTTGGTGTTGGCTAATAGTTTTTGAATTCCATTTTCTTGTACTACTATATCTTCTATGTTGTTCTATGTTATATATTTGTAAGATGGGCCGACGGTGACAAAAGATTCTATTTATTGTCCTCCTCCCAAGGGGGCCACCGCTGATCTCATTACATTTATGAAACAAGTAATGTTAATTAGAAAATGTCCGATATCCGCATGGTTAATATTTTTCTTTTAAAGTGAGATATTGAGCATCCAAGAACTCAAAAACTGTTTAAACGAGATGAGAAAAAGTCTAACTTATGCTACTTATTTGACAGTGTATAGGGACTATTGCTCCAATTCCTCGGCAAAGAGGAGTTTTATTATTGGGCTTGCCAAGGTTAAATAACATTTTAGTTTCATGTTCGTATTTGATTAGTAGAAATTTCTTTTAATGAATCCTAATGCGTTGTTTTATTTTTTAATAGTTTCATCAATACAGCATTTTTTATTCCCATTTCTTGGAATTCATCTGGAGGGGGTTTTAAACTTTAAAAAAGGCATCTGGCTTGGCTTGGTTACGTTCAAAGAATATTATATTAGTGTGTAAATTGCTTTTTTTTATACTGAAGAGGTATTTTTTAGCTTCAAACCCCAATTGGGGGTTGAAAATCAAAACCCCTTTGGCTACGCTCATAGAATTTTGAGTGTGTAATTTGCTTTTATATATTGAAGAGGGGGTTATCGTTAATTTTAGAGGAGAGTTTAAAATCAAAATCTTCCTTAGATGTGCTCTTGGAATTTGTTGTTTGCATTTTTGATTGTTTTGTGTTATAGAAGAGGGAGATTTAAATGCAAAACCCCCTTGGTAAGGGGTCTTAATCTCAAAACCCCTTGGTAAGGGGTTTCAAATTCAAAACCCGCTGGTAAAGGGTTTTAAACTCAAACCCTCTCGTAGGGGTTTTCAACTCAAAACCCCATGGTAGGGGTTTTAATCTCAAAACCCCATGGTAGGTGGATTTAAACACAAACCCCCATGCTAGGGGGTTTTATACACAAACCCTCCTGGTAGGGGGTTTTAAACTCAAAACCCCCTTGCCTGTGCTGGGACGAGTGATGGTTTAGTATCAAAATTTCACCTAAAATAAACAAAATGAAAGCAAAGTGAACCCCAACCCCCCCCTTCTGGCTACGCCCATGAGTCATATATAAATGTCATGTGTTGAGGTGTGTATTATATATTTCCAGCACAAGGATTCTTATTTCTTATGATATTTCCTATTTTTAATGTTATATAATGTCATGGCTATATGCACATCATTTATACATTTAAAACAAAGTATTTTTTTAAAAGATAAAACCACAGATAAATATATATTGTTACGATATCTCCTAATCAGGCCTTCTGTAAAAACTGCTAAACAAAACACAGCAGCACATCTAACACATCAGGAACATGACAACAAGAACTCCAAATAATCTGGTGCTTTAATACTGGTCAATTAAAACAGCCAATATGACACAATTGGCAATACATCAACACTAAAAATGCTATAATTTACATCACCGTACTAAACTAATAAACTCCTAATCAGGGTTTCTGTAAACACTGCTAAACAAAACACAGCACATCCAACACATCAGGAACATGACAACAAGAGCTCCAAATAATCTGGTGCTTTAATAATGGTCAATTAAAACAGCCAATATGACACAATTGGCAATACATCAACACTAAAAATGCTATACTAATAAACTCTACTGTCTCTATCTCTTCCTGGACTCGTACATCGCGTCGCCAATAGGGTTACAACAATATTTAAAAAATTAATTAGCATATTTTCAATTTTGGAATTCGAAACTAAAAATCAGCTTTCTTGAAGCGCGTGGTCTACGACTCTACGTGTAGGCCTAGTCCAGCTAATTTTTTGACAATATTTCAACTATTTCAAGCATTTCTTTTTTTTTTTTTTTGTCGACATAATCTGAGGTGAATAAAATTTATTTTCATTGAAAAATAGCTATAATAGCATATGTGTGAGTACTTTGTTTTAAAACATATTGGACAATTTTTATACGGTCTTTTGACTACATTTGCCAAGCAAAGGAAACAATGTTGGCAAGCCACACTCAGTTACTGTATAAACTGTATTCAACTTGCTTCCTTCCGCGCCATTTCACTGGATAGATTGTGGCGTTTGGCCACGCCCTTTTCAGTCTAAACAATTATATAAATCTAGATATATTAATTCTTTTGAAAGTTAAGAACCGTTCAGTACAAATACCATCTAATACAGTTTTTAAAACATACTAAAAGCGTATGGGGTGCTTATGCTATAGAAAAATATACAAAATAATACGAAGAATAAAATAGAAAGGTAATTTGGTGAAAATCCGGTTTGTATATTTATTTATTTTTAATATTGTGATGGGAAAAAAACGTGAACTAAGAGTTAAAGAGGATCTAGATCTACAATGAATAACGGCTTTTACATCTATATCAATGCCATTGGAAACAGTAATGTTTATATATTATACCCTACAGCCATGGGCGTAGCCGGGGGGGAGGGGTTCAAACCTCTCTCGAAATGAACCCCCCCCCCCCCCCCCGAGATCGGAATTTAGTGACTGCTTTTTTTAAATTTTGTTTATTTTAGGCGAGATTTTAATACTAAACCATCACTTGCCCCAGCACAGTGTTGAGTTTAAAACCCCCTACCAGGGGGGTTTGAGTTTAAAACCCCTACCAGGGGGGTTGAGTTTAAAACCCCTATCAAGGGGTTGTGAGTTTAAAACCCCTACCTGGGGGTTTTGAGTTTAAACCCCTCTCCTACAGATGGCTTTTCTTAAAAGTTTAAAACCCCTCCAGATGGTTTTGAGTTTAAAATCCCCCTACAGAGAGTTTTGATGTGGGAAAACCTCTATCATCAAAATTATTGTGAAGCAAACTAGTTACCAAATTCTATGACCGTAGGGAAATGGGATTTTGAATAAAAAAAAACCCAACTCCACAGAGATTTTTTAGTTTAAAATCCACAACAGATAATTTTGACGAAAAAACTTCCCTTTTCGATATAAAATCCAAAGCAAACTACAGTCACCTAATTCCAAGAGAGGTTACACATTTCTACCAGTGGCGGGGCTCCATTATAAAGTGCATTGGATAGTCATCTGCCGAAATTGAAAAAAAACTAAATGTGGCTCAACAAAGATGGCTAAGACAGATTTTAGGAGTCAGTTATAGAGATAGGGTCTAGATCAAGGAAATCCTATGGCGAATTTGGGAGTCGACACCTTAGTAAGGTTGTGACAGAGTGTCGCATGAGGTTTGCAGGACATGTTTTCTGACAAAATGAATTACGCATACTAAGGGTTGCGATGACATCCTAGTACAACTTGGCGCCAGTAAGGCATTAAGAATGAGTTTTAGGTTTTTGAAATAAAACTTTTTAATAGCAGGAAAATTTACTGTAGATACCTCAGAATATTCATTTTGTTGGCTTTTAATACCAGATTTAGTGCTTGGAGCTCCAAGCGCTCCCCAAAACCCTTGTAAGCAATGTCTTGGAGTCTACAATTTTTCCACTAACTCCAGGAAGAAACATTCTAGTGCATAATAAACGTCTTCCGAAATAAAGATCATGTACACACACACACACACATAGGCCTATTTTTTTTCCGCCGGGGGGGGGAGGGTGCTAGGGGAGGGAAAAAAATCCCCCCAAACCACCACCCCCCCCCGAAAAAAAATCCTGGCTACGCCCATGCCTACAGCCCTATAGTTATTTAAAGGCAGTCTTATTTGACTTGTGGAAACACACACGGGGAAGTTTAAGTCACATGGCACAGAGGCAAGTTGTCACAAACACTAGACTGTAGAGCAGTGTTTCTCAAACTTTTTTGTCTGGCGGCACAGTAAAAAAACTACAAAAATTTAGCGGCACACCACGAAGAGCAACAGTTGTTTTATAATAAAAAAGAAAAAAGATTTTACCTGTTTTTAAGTATCACATTTAATGTGAAGGGTGTGCCTGTTTTTGAGAGCAAATTCGATCTAATCGAGACTCCAGAGCCGACAAACAAATTCGCATTTCATCGTCTATTGTAAGAAGTCTTTCTCTTTTCTTAGACTTGATTTCAGTCAGTGCTGAAAATCCAAACTCACAAAACCATGAAGATGCAAATGGAAGAATTATTTTGATTGCTTTTAAACTGATTGCAGGATATAACTTGTTAATTGAAATCCAAAAGACATCCAGGCTTTTCTCGGCAAAACTTGACTTAAGAACTGCATCGTTTTTTAAATCTATGAGCTGTTCTGCTTCTTCAGTTGTCAGATTTGTAGCTTCATTGTTTCCAAATGGATAGCTGACCCATCCATATTCATTATTTCCAATTGTTGGAAAGTAATGCTGCAATGCTGACTGCAGGTGTGTCAAAGTGTCCAGAATTTCGGGGGTGATTTCTTCATTTGAAGCACATTCATTGTAAGTAGGAAAGCAGTCGAAGACTCCTTTCGAGATCTTACTTTGCCACAAAGACAATTTTTCCCCAAATGACTTCAGTTTTGAGGATGCAGTGATGATGGTTTCCGATGGTCCTTGAAGACTTAAATTCAATGAATTTAATTTATCAAATAAATCAGAGAGAAATGTCACCTTAACCCACCAGATCTCGTCATGAATTGAAAATCTAAAGTCTTTTTTTTCAGCCTCCAAGAATGATATCAACTCGGCCTTGAGTTGGACGACACGTTTTAACACTTTTCCCCTGGACAGCCAACGAACGTTGGTATGATACAGCAGACATTTGTAGTCTGAGTCCATTGCTTCACAGAGCTGAGAGAAAAGTCGGGATGCAAGCGGTCGAGATTTTGATAAAGTTTACAACTTCAATCACTTGATTCAGAACAGACATAAAATTTTTCGGCAAAGATTTGAAGGCAAGAGCTTCTCTGTGAATCATGCAGTGAACAACTAATACATTTGGATTTTCTTGACACACAAGAGTGACGAATCTCTTTCTTTTTCCTTTCATGGAAGGACAGCCATCGGTGCAAACGCTGACACAGTTTCTCCACTGTAGTTTGAAGAGCAAAATGTTTTCGTTCACCACTTTGAAAATATCTTCGCCTTTGGTCGTAGTTTGTAAGTCTTTTCAAAATAAGAATTTGTTGACACATTTTTCATCCTTTATGAACCGAATAAAAGCTAGCAGCTGGGCTTTGTCGCTAACGTCTGTGGATTCATCAACTTGAAGAGACCACAGCAGAGACACTTCATCGTCAGTCACGTCGAAGTCTTCAATTCTGCGCGAGATAGTATCATTTGACAAAGGAACTTTTTTAATTTTTTCGGCGGCATCGGGTCCAAGAATAGTTTCAACAACTATTGCTAAAGCTGGTGCAATGACTGATTCAGCCTCTGTGTGTGCTTTCTTGCGTTTTGCTAATAACTGAGCTATATTATAACTTGCAATTAATCCCTTTTCTGGCAGCTTTAGGTAGTAGGTAAGTTTCTTAGCTTGTTTATTTTGTTGAGCCCAGATGTTTTTCAAGTATTCCTTCGGTTGCACTTTTACAGCTGGATGTTCTGTTTCCAAGTGTCTCTTCAATTTGATTGGAATAAGCGCCTCATTCGATTGAGTTGCATTGCAGATCAGACAGAATGGCAATGGAGAATCATCAGTTCCCGAAGATATGAAACCATATCCGATGTAATCTTCTTTGTACCTTCGTTTGGTTCCTTGCTTTTCATTTAACGCTTGCGCAGTTTCATTCTTGCTAACGTATTTCTCCATGGATAACAATGAATAATGCTTATTGATAATTTGTTATTATTAAAATTCACCTAAACAATTTACATGAAACACATCGCTTATTATTTGTAATAGTAGGCTAGTACAGACTAACAAACACTTTCTTGTCTGTTGAAAGTTTAAATGCTGGTTTATTCAAGTTAGATCGTCCATATATATATATATGTTAATGAGCACATTCTTTCAACATGCCAGCATTGTGGGTTACTGGGTTACACTAACAGGACGGGGCTGACAAAACAATAACATTTACTATCACATTATTATCGTAACCAATTCAAGAACTGACGTGAGTCTGCTAAGGCGGCCTACATTTGAGTCATTATAATAATATTTGTATAGTGGACAATGCCATAACGGCCATAACCTGGAGAGCTAACAACCCTTTCCGTCAATATGGAGCGACCCATTACTATTACTGGTCATTGCAAATGGGGATGTCATCGCAACGTAAAAAAAAATTAATAGTAGGCAGACTTGTGTAACGCTGCACTTGTGGCTTTCTGAAAACTCCCGCGGCACATCTGCAAATCTTCGGCGGCACACTAGTGTGCCGCGGCACACAGTTTGAGAAACACTGCTGTAGAGCTAGATCTAGATCTGTCATCTAGATCAGTGATTACCAAAGTGGTCTATAGAGACCCCCAGGGGTCTACGAAGACTTCCAAGGGGTCTACGAAAGTGAAAAAATAAATTGGGGGTCTATGAGATCTCCACAGGGGTTTACGATAATGGATTTTTAAGCAGTTCGTCACTTTAATTTTCGCATCCCATTATTTAAATTATTTCATACTAAATGATTTGTACCTTATATATATATAGTTATAATCCTTCAAATACTTATCCTGTTAATCAAATGAAAAATGGTTGTATTTAATTTAAATACTTAATTCAATAGCTTAATTTTGTCTATGTGTAGACCTAACTATAATGTTTAACAGAAAGATATGTAGATTGTACAGCGTTGATTATTTAAAATTAGGAGTCATTCCTTTCTTGTCAAACAAGTGGTTGCCTAAGTGTCTTTTATGACGATATGACGCTCATTACGCTGGAGGATCGTTTGAGACGTTGCCATTCTAATAAAAAGATATAGGCACATATATATAGTTGCAAGGCAGAAGAGGATTGAATTCTGTTTTGCCTCAGCTAGCCTAGGTGGGATGCAAGTCAAGGCTGAGTCCTTAAATTCCTACCCAAAGCTTAAACTGGTTTAGGCGCCAATTATACGCGTTCGCCCAATATTTGAACCAGGCACGAAAGATCAAGAAATACACGATAATTAATTAATTAATTAAAATTTAATGTTTGTAGGACTACTTTATAGAACAACAAATTCCTATATGAAACATAATATTCATAGCAACGGAGGCGATGAACCAGCAAAAAATAAAATTTCCAGTGTGTTAGGTGATTTCAATAATACATTTATATTTTTATTTAAATAGGTTTAAATTTGAATTTAAATATCAATATCAAAAAAGGATATATCGCTGTAACTTAAAATGTAGCTTTAAATTACTCTTTCACTCTTCGACTCACTATACCTAGAAATTTATTTAAAAAATGGAGTTGATGAATTTGCAATAATGCAATATAAGTTAAGGGGGGGGGGGCTCTACTGAAAACCAGAAAACATGGCAAGGGGTCTACGAGACAAAATGTTTGGGAACCACTGATCTAGATGCCTATAGATATGAGTATGATAAATAATTTGATGCGCTAAAAATGCGAAACTACATTTGAGATTTTCAGGAAACATATGCAAATATATTCTAGTTATAAATAGATCTAGAATCTTGTATAATCTGTATATAGATGTATCAAGATCTTGATCTAGAATCTACCTAATCTATATAGATGTCAGATGGCATATATATAAATTCTAGATCTAGATAATTATATAGACTCTAATAATCTCTAAAGATCCAGATCAAGGCCTATTATACTCCTTAGTCTGGACTGTAGATATAAGATCATAAAGCCAAAGGTGATGTATGGACTTATGGATGTGATTGATGTCTAAAGTCTAAAGCCAACAAAGTGTTACAAAGCACTTTCACTTTTGATTGTTACCTGTAATGTATCAGTGTATAGCCAGAGTATACTAGCCCTAGTTACGGCCTAGTATAAGTATACTGTATGGGGCCTACTTTTGATTTTTATTTAAAGTAATATAATAAGTCTACAACCTTTTAACAAGAACACTTTGGCGTCTTTGGTAGTTTAGATCATTTCAAGAGTATGGCCTAAATTGTGCTGATGTGCCAAAACTCATAATCAAGATTCAAGAGTATGAAATTTCTGTATGAAATCGTTTCATGCTTTACAGATTTAATCTAGATTATATATATTTGGCAATTTTTTGGGCAGACACACTTATTTTCTGACATGTAGATCTAATTTGCTGGGAAGCTAGATTTTGGATATAGAATCTAACACTAACAGTAATTATGACTTAGAATTGTCAATTTTTGTTTCTGCTTAGTCATATATATATTGATCAAATATAATATAATTTTTTTCTTCTCTTTTTTTTTTCTTTTCAGTGCAAATTTTCAGGATTTTTTTCATGTCAAGTAATTAGTATACATCACAATTAGACTATATAATCAGCAGTTGAAGTAACTCTATTAATTATATAAATATAAATACAACAGAAAAAACAAACATTTATGAGTGTGATTGCCTTCTAGTTATTATTTGTTTTTTAATTATAAGGCTCAAGTTTGTCAAAATGACAAATGAATTTAATACTTCCTATTTTCATCGACTTGCTAGCTTCAAGCCATTGTCACTTAATGATTTCACAGTAAGCTGGTTGTCACTAGCACGTCATGGCTATTACTATACTGGACACGACTTTGAAATTGAATGTCAAGCCTGTGGGACAAAGGTTGACATTTGTGAAGATAATTCAAATTTTCAAGATGAGCTGAAACATAATAGAGGTTGCCATTTTAATAAAGCTGATTGGTGGACTGAAGAAGAGTTGACAGGTCTGAGAGCCCACGCTGTTGCTGCTAGTAATACTAGTAAGGTGATAGAATTTGATGGAGAATCCAATAAGCCTGCTTATTCTCAAAATTATATCAAAGGCACTTTTTCTTCAGATGATGCCACTGCGTCTTCTAATATACTAGGTTGTGTAATAACAAATTCTCATGATGACATCAAAGACACTTCTCTTCCTTCAGATGACACTGAGTCTTCTAATAAACCAGTTTGTGTAACTACAGATTCTCACAATGAAATCAAAGAGACTATTTTTCCTTCAGATGAGGTATCTGAGGCTTTAACATATGATGAGGCCTCTGGGGCTTTAACATATGATGACTTCTCTGAGGCTTATACATACGATGATACCTCATTAGCTTCATTTTCTTTGTCTGAGACATACACAGGTAAGACCTTCGGAGAATAAAACATGAAATACAAATTTTTTACAGATTTTTTACTTAATAGCACAATACTTGCCATTTCCTTTATAAATTTATAAATCGAAATTATAAAGCATGTAATATTTTGTGTATGACAAAGTAATTATATTTAAGATAATGAAAAAATAATCTTTATTTGCATTCATTAAATTGTTTAAAGCCAACAAATATTTGTGTTTAAAGAAATTAAAATAACAAGTAATCAAAAGAAAGCTTTTTTTAAGGATATCTTAGAATCCACCTGTTCAAAATGGATGACATTTGAAAAAAATAAAGGCTGTATGTCATTGTATTGGCTTCACAACACCTTTATTGATATAGGCTGTTTGACAGAGAAATAGATGCCCTTAACATCATCTGCCCTAGATCCCCAAGTCTGAAAGGGGAACTTTACTTTTTTACTTTATTAGAGGAACTTAAAAATTATTAAATTAAAACTTTTTTCTGGTATAATTACTAGAAACACTAGTAACTTTTATCCTCTTTAACTTGAGGATGAAATCAGATGAATGATAAAAGTTAATAGAAATATTGACCATTGAAACTACATTTTGTTGACTAGTAACTTAACTTAAACTTGACCTACTCTTTAAGGCTGATTATAAATATGCCTTGGATAAATATGTACTTAAAATATGAACTATATAATGTTAACATGTTAGGCTCAGAGGCACAGAAAAAAAGAATGATGTCAACATCATCATCATCATCAAGGTCTTCAGGATATCATTCCGATACAAGTAATGAAAGTGGTAAGTTTTCAGTGCAGTGTTACTCTCAGGAATTAGCTTCACTAATGCAGCATTACACTTAGCAGTTAATTTGGTTATAGTTTTAAATGTTTTAGATATAATGCACTTTAACTTTCTATTAAATTTAATTATTTTATAGTATCTTTATATCTTAAAGTGCATTTGTTCATCTTTAATGAGATTTTAATTAACAAATTCTGTTTAATTTTATGATCTTTTTATTAATATTGAAGGCTTAAACGATAATTTGATTTTTTATATTTTTTTCCATGCTCTGTTTCGTAAATTTTTTTTTTCTATACAAAAATATGCACTAAAAGTGTCGATAAATTTTTAAAGTGTATGTGTATCTCTTTCCCCTCTTCTTTCTAACACACTCAATAATCTGATGCTGTGATGACTTGCATGTGCTTCTTGCTGTGTTAAGTAGTGTTACAATCTTGATAGTCTTTCTGTTATTACTATTAGACAGTTTACCTGACGTAGTTTTGAATGTTGAAGTTTTTGTAGGATGGTGAGCAAAGTTGTCAAACGTAAGCATAATACATTATCTCTTCCTCAAAAATGGGAAATTATTCAGAGCCATGACGGTGGCTAAATTCTTTTGAAGTACAAATAAAACCTTTGGTAATGCCACATTTTCAACACCACCTCATTCCCATCATAGTTGGACTATCAATGGTCAACTATTATTTTTTAAAATCTTGTAGTTTGTGTGTTTTTCTATGATTTTGTATGGGCAGGTTATGACATACTACCATTTATAAATACAAAAAATTAGTCTAAAATTGTTTGTGAAAAGCTAAATCAGCTTGAAAGAAATACAATATTGAATGTGAGTAAAAAATTTCTTCTTAATTTTCTTTGATTTGTAGTACTAGTAAAAGTTAAAACTTTACCAACCCATCAATACATTGTTTTATTTTATTTTTTTACCTGACTCAGTCAGAAAAACCTATGACTTGGCAGAATTTAAGTTTTGATAAACGTGCATGACTAGATTGACTAGGAATAACCCACTAATAATCAAGAAGTTCATTCAGAAGTATTTCCTAGTTCATAGTTAAATTTTTATCAGCTTAACTTGTTTTGTTTTTTGCTTTTTCTACAGAAACATCACCATCTGAATGTACATTTATAAATGCTAGCCTTGCTGACGATTACGGTAAGCTTGTAAAGGGAATGTGAAGGATAAATATGGATTTTTAGCAAATGAGAAGTGTACATATTAAAACTACACACAAATGAATCTTGGTTAAAATTATAATTATTTTTAATGCATTTTAAAATGTCTATAACTCCAATCTGCTTAAAATGGTCCTGCATTAGCAAACAATCCTTTTACTGATCATAGCAAACTTATTAACCACCGGTAGGCTGCTTAATTTCAAATGGAATAATGTTGTATTTACCTGTCAATGTGAAATTATTTTTTTTTAATTTTCTATTTATGCTTAATAGAAATTTCAAATATGACCACAAAAAAAAAACCAACAAGTTTTTTATAATTTCAGATTTTCCAGATCTATTCTCTCCAGAATTTTTGTGGTTCAATTCTAGTAAAAAAGTTAATGTTTCGGATTTAAATGGACAAGACTGTGATAAAAATCCTGGACACTTTGCATATTTCCCATGGATTTCATTAAAATTAGAACAGATTCCATCAGCTTTTCGAGTCTCTGAAATGTCTGATCTGTTAAAACTTATGGGAGAGCTCACCGTAAGAATAACTGTGTCAACCACAAGCAAACTGAGACCAAGTGAAGGATTGACCAGAATCAATGGATGCAAAGCAAGGATTGGGACAGGCTTTGCTATCGAACATGCATGTCACGTAAAAAAATCTCATGGCAGTGAGCAGTCCAAGTACAAACATATTAAAAGATGGCTTAAATTAGGGAGAAAGAAGGACATTGGTTATGTTTACATTCAGACATCACGACATCTTGTATTCAATGACGAGGAAGCCCAAAATGCAGTTGTAGATTTTTTTTATGATACACTTGATGCTAAGGATGTTATCACTCTTGAAGGAAAGTTTTTGATGGTTAGTTCAACAGCTGGAGACAACCAGTGCCTCTTAGTCTGTGAATGTCCTGACCTCGGTTTTATTCATAAAATCAATCAGTTGCAGCGAGAATTGGTAGGGGTTGCACATAGGCTTCCCCTCAAAGCTAAGAAACGAATGTCTAAAAAAATGTTCATTATTCACCATCCACATGGAGGCCCCAAGGTTCTTTCTTACGGGGACTATGTTCGACTTAAATACAGATTCAACATTAAAGGAAAATGTAGAGCAACATTGACGAAACTGACAGCGAATGAACAAGGTAAGAGAAGTGTATATTGTTAAATACTAATACCTTAAGTTGTGGTCTTGGAATGAGTGCATGAAATTTCTTTGAAAGCAATCAAATGAAAAAAAAATTAAAACTATTTATTGGCTCTTTATGTGTGTGATTTGTTAACAGAGCTATGTGTATTTCATTGTGTGTAAGTTACTGTATAAACTATTAAAAATAAAGATATAGGTGTTCTTTAGTAATGAATTTAGTTTTATTGATATTTTGCTAAAGCCAACTTTGTGTAAATTATGAGAGAAATTGACTTCTACTAATTGTATCTTATAATTTTGTTTTAACTGATATTCCCTTATTTCTTGAAATAGAGTTATATGTTTCCAAAAGACTAAGACTGCTTTATTGATCCTTACGGAAATTTCTTGTGATTACAAGGACTCTTTTCTCATATAAAGACAACACAACAGAAAAATACACATAAATACAACAGACAACATAAAGAGTTCATTCAGCGACTACACACAGGTATCTTGGTGCATTTCATGTACTCTGATCAATGAGTGGCAGTGATAGAGTCTGATCGAGTGAGGTACAAACAAGTTTTTGTACCGCTCCGTACTTGTTTTGATTGACAGCAGTCGCCCACCTGACCTAGTTCTGATGGAGCGGGTGGCCGTTGTCTTCCATGATTTTTTCGATTTTTCTTGGGCACTTTTGTTCAAAAAGTTCCTTTAAATGTGGTAATGTTGTGAGTGTAATTTTTGATGCTTTTTGAATGATGTTTTCTAGACGTCGCAACAGTTTAGATGAGGCGTTGCCTTGCCAACAAGTTATTCCGTATGTTAACAGATTTTATATAGTCGTGCCGTAAAAACTTTAAAGTCTCAAGGATCTTCTTGTTTAGTTTAAAGCTATTGAGTTTGTATAGAAAAAAGAGTCGCTGGGCTGTTTTCTTTGTCAGAGTTCCAAGGTGGTCTTCCCATGAAATCTTGTTGTTAATAATAACGCCTAGATATTTATATGCGTTTACTTGTTTTATAGATGTAGTGTTTATTTGCAGTTCACGTATTGTTTGTTTTTTCTTTCTAAAATCTATTACAATTCTTTAGTTTTTGTGACATTCAGTTCTAGAAAGTTGTCGGTGCACCAGTTTGTAAACTCTACTATCGAGCTTTGATACTGAGTTTCGTCTCCTGAAATAAGACCGACTATGGCAGTATCATCAGCAATTTAATGAGTTTAACTGAGTCATAGATGCTTCTTGTGTCATTAGTGTAAAGAGTGTATAGGAGAATGTACACAACCTTGTCGAGCACCCGTACATAGTTCTCGAGTTGACGATTTGGTGTTGTTGACTTTAACATACTGGGGCCGTTGGGTTAAAAAGTTTAGAACCCATGCTTGTACGTAAGGGCTTACATTTAAGTTACTGAGTTTGTTTATCATTAGATGTGGCTGTATGGTATTGAAAGCCGAGTAGAAATCTACGAAGAGGACTCGTGCATATGTTTTGGGTATATCGAGATGCTTATAAAGCTGGTCCAAAAGCAATAGAATGGCATCCTCAGTTCCTCTAGCTGCTTTGTATGCAAATTGGTGAGGGTCTAGGCTGTTATTGACTTTTGCTACAAGTTGTTTAAGCATATATTTTCAAAACATTTCATAACAATAGGTGTTAGTGCTACTGGGCGGAAATTATTTAAGCAATCTATTTTTGGTTTCTTTGGCACTGGTATGATCTCTGAAGTTTTCCAGATGTGTGGAATTACGCACGTTTGCAATGACTGGTTAAAGATGTGACAGAAGATAGAAGAGATTTGCTCCGCACATAGCTTGATCAGCTTGCCACTGATTTTGTCTGGTCCAGAAGCTTTTGTTACGTCTACTCTTTTAAAAAACAAGGTCATTTCATCCTCAGTTACAAAATTGACGTAGGGCTCTTGTTTTCCTTTGGACAGAGTGTTGAAAAGTTCTTTGTGTAGATCAACAAAATCTTCTTTGTCAAAACGAGAATAAAAATAATTAAGTTCGTTGGCGAATTTCTCATCATCAGCCACTGAAATTTGTTCTCATTTTGAGGCTCAGCCTGTTATTTTCTTCAATCCTTCCCAGCATTGTTTTGAGTTGTTATTTGCAAAGAAATTCTCAATTTTTTCTTTGTATGTTTTTTTCCCTTCAATTACTGCTTTTCTCAGTTCATTTTTAGCATTTATAAACTCTTCGTTGCTAGCCTTATACTTTGTTTTCTTTTCAGTAATAATGTGTTTGATTTTTTTGGTCATCCAGGGCTTATTGTTTCCATAGACTTCTATTGTTTTTGTTGGAATTGTTAACTCCTCGCAGAATAATAAATATGAGTTCACAGTTTCTGTTAGTTCGTTTATGTCTGGACAATTCTCAATAAAGATTTCCCAGTTAGTTTTCTCAATGCATCCTTGTAGTTTTTCTACAGCCTCTTCAGACCACATCTTAACAGTTTTTATAACTCTCTTTGTAGTTTTAAGAGTAGGTTTGTAATTTGGTATAAGATGGAGTAGTACATGGTCAGATTCTCCAAGTGGGAGAAAAATATTGTATTCTTTAAGACTGATACTTAACTCTTTTTCTCCTAACTGACAATGCCAACGTTGATTCCACCAGAATGTAGTACATAATTACGGAGAGAAAGAGTTAATGTCAATCATTAAAGTTAAAAAATATTGACTTTTTATACTGTGATAAGTGATATTAACTTGATTCTTTTCATATTTAAATCTTTTCTTTTACCAGGTATTTTTTTTTTTAAATTACTATTCTAATATCTTCAAGTATTTATATTTAGTGAAAAAAGAAATTAATTTTTTTTTTAATATCTGTTCAAAAAGAATCTTAACTTGTTCTCTGCCAAAGTGCATGTTGTCTAGAGAAAATATTCTTATTTTATTGGCATTGAGATAGTTTTAACTAATACAAACTACCTTAACACCCAGTTACAAATATTTGAAATCTTATTTTTTCTTTTTAAATGATGCATTAGATAGATAAAAGAGCTCACTTTGTATATTTTCAGTTCCAGAGGAGCTGAGTATGTACAGGAAAGCATTGTTTTATGCTACTGACACTTGTCCTGGTTCTTGCGGTGCTCCAATCCTGACATTTTTCTCAAGACCCCCAGATGTCAACAATATAATTAATTATAAGCTTGACCTTTGGACTCATACTGGAGTTGAAACTACTCACAAACTGGGTGTTTCTGTGCTGAAAGGTATTCTTTTAACCATCTTCTATATCATGTGCTGAGTTATAAGCTAGTACCTTTGGATTCACACTACAGTATTATTTTGTATAGGATAATTAGACTTAAAATCCATGGGGTCTCTGTCGGTGGTTTAACAGGACTTCACTTTCATTAGATCATCCACAGCAGCTTTTCAAGAGTCATTTAGCCAACTCTGACATGTCCAACCAGTTATTCCTCTTCCAACCATTTATTAACCTTTTTTTTTGTGGTACTCTGAAGGATAATCTCTGTTAAGGATTAAGTTTATTAAATGTGTCCAAATATAATATGTATTTTGGTATAGAGAAGATATATATAGTCTAAACTTTATATATATTCTTTCTTTTCAGTCTGTACATTAGATGATATCTATCAACTCAGGCCAGAAGGTGCTCAGGGTGGTCGGTTGTCCATTACTGTAGAGGACAGTGAGGATGAAGACAGTCTAGGGAATCAGATGGTCAACTCTCCAGTTTATAAAGTCCTTAATGCCCCATGTCATCCAGAGTATAGCTTGTTTCACATTCGCCTTGACAGTTACGTGGAGTGGACATACATGCCATCCCCTTACAGTTTGGCTTCTAATGGTTTTTTTTATACAGGTACTGGCTTGGGAAAACTAAGAGCGAACATGCTATCATTAGTTTTGTGTATTGTAATTCTTTTCTTACGTTTTTTTATATTGTGGCTTCTATTATTTTTATTTCATCTGTTTTATTTTTTTTTGTATTGAAGATTTTAGAGAAAAAAGCTTAAATTAAATTTTAATTTATTTGAAAGTATTTTCTGGCTTATTGGCTTTTTAAAAATACATCTTCTGCTTACATTGTCTCAGGAGAAACTGACTGCGTGCGATGTTTCCAGTGTGGTCTTGGACTAAGGTCTTGGAAACAAGGGGATGATGTCCTTACACAGCATGAGAAATTCCGGCCAACATGTCCATTCCTGATGTCATTAGCTAAAAGGCGATTAAATGCTAGCACTGAAGCTATAGCCATAGCAGGTAAAGGGTTAAACTTTTTGCGTCTTTCAAACTTTTGTTTAAATTGATCTTTAAAATGTCTTATTGAAAAGCATACAGAGTAAACACTGTTATCAAGCCCTTTGTTGTTGTTTTTCAAAGAACACATCCATTTAATTTGTTCACAATTTTCATAATTCTCATATTGAAGGAATATCTTGTACTATAGTAGATATGATAAGTTATACTTTTTTATAGTTATTTTATATAGTCTGTTACTGAGTCTTTTTCTTTAGTATTTACAGTATTTAGAAGTCAAAAACAGGCAAACATTAATTAATTAGCATGTAGAAAACAATTTATAGATGAAGTCAAATCTGTACATTTATTTACATTCACACTCACATGTTTGGTTTGATAGTATCAATTAAACTAAGTTTCCCCTTTTAGACCTTGCAATCTATAGGGCAGATGATGTTAAGATCATCTGTTTCTTAGGCGAACGGTTAAGGAGCAGGGTGTCATGTGGCTAGCACAACGACCAACCGCCTTTACTTTCCCCAACTAAAGTCAGATACCCATTGGAGCTGAACTGCTTGAAATCAAGTCCCAGTCATGCTCCTTACATATATCTCCTGTTTCCCCTTTTACATAGATATATCTAATACTATTCTCTAGTTTTATTCTCGCAACTGCATTGACTCCATTGAAATGAGCTTATGGTTCTCAGATTTCCTTTGTAAAGACATTTAATATGTTTCTTTATTTTTTTTAAATATCCAATAATTTTATTTTGAGCATAAAATGCTTGGATTGCTTTTTTTTTTGTCAAAATATCTGTTCAGAATTCAAAGGATATTTTTGTTTCAAAATAATTTGCACTGAAAGAGATGAAGGCATTAAATATCTTTATTTTTTTTTAGATATATGATATAGGCTACTTTAAGCATTAAATACTTCCATTGCTTTTTTGTTTTCGAAATATATGTTCAGAAGTCTTAAGAATATTTGATAATTTTTAAATTTTGATCTTCATTAGACTCTGACGTGTCGTCATCAGAAGATGCAGACATTCAGTTGTTAGAATCAGAAAATAGAACATTGAAACAACGATTGATATGTAAAATCTGTTCGAAGTCTGAAATCAAAGATGTCTTTTTACCTTGCGGAGAATTGTATGCCTGTAGTGAATGTTCTAAATTGTTGACACACTGTCCATCCTGTAAGAAACAAATCCTGGCTACAGTTACTATCTACCTCACTTGATCTCAAAAGGTATGAAATCTTTTCTTTTTTTTTATTAAGGTAAAATGCCTGGCTTAGTAGATTTTGTTATATTGCACTTTTTATGAAATTAAAAAAACTTTATTATATTTTAGTGAAGCATAGACATCCTTATTCTGAGGCTGGCAGTTGACTAAGAGAATCGGATAGCTTGCACTGCTTAAGCAAGTAATTAAATTTATAGGAATTGAACACCATGTAAGTCAGTATTATACATATATATATTATATATATATATATAAAGACATACAGATATATAAATATATTTTATGAAGTTGTTTTTATATTTATTTGAAAATCTTTAACCTAGATATTCTCAAATTGGATTGACTTTTATATTTCATCCATATTATCCATTTTTCTAACTGTAAAAGCATTTAAAGAGTGTTTAAATTAGAAATATAATGAAATCCATCGCTTTATTGGCTTGAGTGATTTAGAGAACATTTTTGTCTCGGTTTTTCCTTTTTTTTTTTTTTTTTCAAAATTCCGCCCTAGCGTTTTTTTACTTACTAATTAATTTTTTATTTAATTTTTTCTTTATGCAGCTCCGATAAACTACACAAATGGTGTTTGTGGTCATTCATTCGTCCTGGATATCTACCCACACAGTAAGTATAACACCACTAAGATTTACTTACCAATTTATCCTGAACTACTAAACATTTTTATGGATAAAATTTTTTAAAAAGTTTGAATCGATTTTAAATATTTTTTTTATTAACAATTCAGGGTGTCGAAAATCTTTTTAATGATGACTTGATTCACATATAACAATTATGAATTTTTGTGCAAAAGTGGAGCTTTCTCTTTGAAAATACTACTATATCACTTTTGCATTTCTTAAAGCATTAGTCAGTAACTAAACAATAACTTTCTTTTTGTCAATTTGCTTTTAGAAGGCCTAAGAAAAGTGAATCTGGCGTGATGCTGCTGCTGGCTGTGTTGTCCAGAGGACTGCGAACCCAGGCATTTGTAATAAGTCTACTGCCACAGTTTCATAACTAGCGTAAAGTACATTGTTGATACTTTTTATCTTGAGTTAGTTGACATGCTGATTCTTGAATATAACCATGGAAGGATATTGCTACTAGGAAGTGGCTTTTCTACTAGTTAGTAGATCTTCAAATGTATAGTATGTCTTAGATAGGTTTAAAAATAATTAGTTCATGTCATCATTATTTTACAAATAACTAGCTTTTTTTTTTTATGTACTGCACAAAAAAATGTTTCTTTTGAATAGAAATGTACAGGGTGTCTAGTGATATGGAAAATTATGTTCTTAATAATTTTTTTTTTAACTTTTGTACATTGTTTCCTAATAAAATCTCCTGAATGTAAAGTACACTCTGAGAGGAGTGATGGGGAGTTGTAAAGTGTTAATGAATTTTGTAAACTATCATCTGGTCACTAATTCTGGGTATGTTTTATTTTTAATTGGGAGCGCAGTGGTTGAGTTGTTTAGCGCTTGGCTTCCGAATCTGAGGTCATGGGTTCAAAACCCGGTGAACACTGGGATTTTGAATTTCGGGATTTTTAGGGCGCCCCTGAGTCCAACTAACTCTAATAGGTACCTAACTTTAGTTGGTGAAAGTAAAGGAGGTTGGTTGTTGTGCTGGCCACATAACACCCTGCAGGTTAACCGTTGGCCTAAGAAACAGATGACCTTAACATCATCTGTCTTGCCCCATAGATCACAAGGTCTGAAAGGGAAAATTTTTTTTTTTTTTATTGTTAATTAAATGTTTAATTTTTGATACTTCAGATTATTAAGGAATTACAGCACTTCTTATGACATTCAACTGTAGAATTAGGTTACTATTACACCACTCAAAAAGGGAGTACCCTAGGGCAATTCTTTTTTTTTTTTTTTACAAATTAATGTCACTTAAGATATATACATATATCTCAAAACATAATAGTAGTCAAGAGTACATTCACATGAATAAAATTAGTTGTTAGGACACTCAAAATATAGCAACAGCCAATGTAGGTCAATCCAGTAAAACTAAGGTACAGCAATATTAATTAAGTGACTGTATCAGTGTAGCTTAAGTATCAATGAAGAAGAAAATATGATTTAAACATTATGAATTAACATGGTAGGAATAAAATATCTGATCTGTTTATTCCCATTTGTTACTGCATAGATCACCAATACTCCAACATATTTCAGTTGAGAACATAGACTCTCTACCACCTTATCACATTAAGAAGAAAGAAAAAAAAAAACAGCCACTACTCACCTCAACTTCCCATTTTCAAGATCAGATCTGCTACAAATACACTGAACAAGCACACACTACCTCCCCTTGACATCTGTGCAACAATTCATGTGCTTTCAACTCACATCTCAAAACAAGATGCCAAATAATCAAACCCTGCTCATTACACCATCTAGGTGTAAGGAATCCTTGATCTTGTAAATGATCCCAGCATGCAGAAATGAGGCATGCATTTTGTTTTCCAACATTGGGAGGAATATGGCTTTTTTTGAAAGACCTCATTAGATAGAATGGGGAAAGTATAGAAATGATGGGGAGAAAGTATCAACTTCTTTTGTCTCTTCAATCTCATTATCTAAATTTAAAGGCAATCACAAATTTCACTTGCATCCATTCCCCCTCATTGCCATCAGAATTGAGGTCTTCGTTTCGTCAGTCCATTTGGTCTCAGCTTAGTGACGGCATGCAAGTGAAGTTTGTGTGATTCCAGCAAGGTACTTAATGCAAATTATGTGTTGCATTCCAGTTTCATGATTGGATCCTACCTTTCTAACTTTGGGCTAAATTGATCGTAACCTGCAGGTTTTTAAATCTTTGATGAGTAGTAGGAACTTTGAAATAGACTTTTAAACTTCCGTGTTGCCTTATCAGTTAGAAACATGATGGTTATCCTATCCATCTTTATATCTTACTTTGTTGAGCTGATGAAGAATATTTCCAGTCACCTTAGAAAGCTCACATCTTTCTCTCTCCAGGCTCCAACGCTTCCCTGTATCAAGTGGAAGTAGGTGGCAATTAAGCTCATTTAATGTTTTCACCCTGGACTCACTTAATAGTAATATAAATTTATTGTTAACACAAGTCCGGTCAGCTATAGTGTTTTATTACTATTTTTTTTTATATAATACTTGTGTAACTCAGCCTTGTGAAAACCTAGAGTACACTTTAGCCAGATTATCAGTTGGATTAGTTCATGTCAACCTAAGCAGTTTGGAGCTCTGATATATAAGCAAACTTCTTCACCATTTTTTCCCCACCATTTCTGTCAGGAACTCTTATCAGTTTTCAAGTTCATACTAACTACTTTTGTGGTAGAGCTATTGATTTCTGTCTTTCTTCCCTTTTAAATCTTGCATGTTCTTCAGATTTCTGTTCTAAGTCTTTCTTCCTTTTCTAATCTTGCCTGTTCTTCAACTTTTCTATAAGAGCCATCTCATACAACTTCCATCTGCTACTTCACACACTACTGTAGTTCTTCACCTGTAAAGCCTAATGCCTGCTCATCAGCTATGAGTTTCAAATTTATTGACAACCTTGCCTCCATCCTCAGAATTTCCACAAAAGTAAAGTAATAATGGCAAAATCTTTTACCCTTAAAAGATTAAAGAGCATTACATGGCTTAAGAGTACCTTTGTACCAAATAATCATAATCTATATCTAATATCATTTCTAATGTTAACGCCATTGAATAATTTAAAAACAATTTAGTGAGCATTAAATAAAATTATAGTTTTACTTATTAATATATAAATGCTTTATTCCAATCCATGTTTAAAAAGGGGAAATCTAAAGGTGACAAAAAATAGTTATGATCCCATTATCAACTAACACACAAACTTATTTAGCTGATTACGAACAAATGAAAATACATTCTTTTACACTAACATATATGTGATGGGTTGGCACATAGAAGAATAAAGGACGAAGCCAACTCGTTGGCAGATTTAGATCTTTTTATTGTAGACTAAAGACCTGCATATAGCAAACAAAATAACATAGATAACATACGGGGGTAGAAACTCTCCAGCTGCTGATCCTGCAAACATAACAGTTATATTGCCCTTAGAAAAATGTATGGCTCTTTCTGGATGCTTGATCCCTCTTCTAACTCTCACTTTTTCTGACCTGGGTCATCGGTCAAATTTGTTTCATCGTAGTTTAATATATTTTCAGCACTAACACCCTCTAGAGACTTCCTCAGGTGTTCAAAATAAACATTGATATCATCATGGCTTAATGCAGCTCTTTGACGCTTGATATTTTGGCAAGTTCTCTGAGTTATCAAGTCTTCGTGTCGCGACAAAAAAACCTCTCACCCAATCATCTCCTGGGGTGTTGTCTGTAAATTTTTTAATTACAATTTTTTTCCATTTCAAGAATGCCTTTCACCCCAAGCTCTTGATATCTCTCCATTCACACTTGGCAATGCGCATTGTCCACCATGAGACTTACTATGCTGACCACCAACTTTATTTCTCAGAGTTCTATGAGGGATTTTATATATCTTTGCTACTTCAGCAATACTTATTCCTGGCTTTTTACAATCTTCTATAGCTTTTAGTAATGTTTCTTCCTCATAGTCCTTATATTTTCGTGAGCCCAGCTTGCTCTTATATATCCTTGGCATGGTTATCTGAAGAAAAAAAAAAAACCACATATCAGGGGGTGACTTTGCCACTGCCTTAAGCATAAAATCTATTAAGAAATTGTTTAATTAAAGTTTACCCACATAATTATAAACCAATTTACTATAAAAAAAAATGTATCAATTTACAGTATACATGTAATTATTAAATTAGATCCAAACTAAAATTCTAACTCACCAAAAACAGCTGAAAATGTTAGTCCTGAAAACCCTTGGTTATTGGTTTCAAAACGTGTGTATGGCTTGTTTAGCTTTCTACAGGAAAAAGGAAGTGTGTTAACTAAGCACTAACCTATATTCTTTCATATACATATAAAAACAGAAGGGAAACTACTATAGAAAATCATTTTAGAAACTTTTCACATTTTAAGTATAGAGTAGGCAAAGTCACCCCTTGAAGCAAAGTCACCCCATTTCACGGTACATTTAAAATGCGTTCTCAAATTAATGAAGTCTAAGACTAGCAGACTAACATATAATTAGACCTAGTTGTACACAGTCACACAGCTTATAGTCCAAATGAAAGCAACTCCAGTTTAAGAAATAAGAACTAATCATATCTCTTTTAAGAACACAAGAGACATGTGGAACATATTGAAATATTAATTAAATAAAAAACATCAATAATTAAATTGTACTTGAAACAAATTCATTGTTTCAAGTGTCCACTTTTAGTCTAGAACTGAAAGCCATAATAACCTCAAGTTAACCCAACTATCATTCTATGTGATGATTTACAAAATGCACACTAAACATCCTATATGTTGCAAATTTTACCCCACGTTGATATTCTGTTCACTGCTTGTCTGCCTCCACACAAAATTAGCAATTTATTAGCCTTGTCTCTGTTGTCATTTTTTTTGTGTTCTACCTTATCTGTCTTTACCACTGTTTCTTTGTTTATCTCTGTTAATCCTTTGGCAGTTTGTTCATATGTTTGGCATATTTCTATACATTTCTTTAATGTAAGGTCACCATGATCTAATAATCTTTCCTGCAGTCTTTTCTCCTTGAACAATACAATCTTAATGTCTCAAATCATCCTATCTATTTCCTTAAAATTGCATTTTTAAGCCTGAGCTCTTTCCATGTTCCAAAATCTAAAGGTTTCCAGAATTTCATCCCTAGGGTTGCAATATTCATGCAATTTCTTTAATAATATTTGTGGTCATTCACATCTTCATTTTCATCATATTGTAATTGCTCATAAATCTCTTAGGCCTGAGGTCCAGCACACTGTCGTATTATAAATATGATATATTATAAATATGGCTCTTTAAAATATGTAGCCTATTTATCAAATAGATTAATCATTCAGGAACTTTCAGAGTCTGGAAACATCTTAGTTCTGGTCTGGATCTACTAGATCTAGATGATAAATCTAGATCTAATTATTAGTCTAGATTAGTAGATATACTTTCATATAGAAAGATTAGATCTACTTGAATTTCATTCTAAAGATGTTTAAATAATTAATCCAGTGAAAGAATAATTGAAATCAGACCACACAAGCACGTGACACAATTTGAATGTTTCTGTGCACCCCAAGATTTTCAAAATGGCCGCTGTAACTTGGCGGGACTTAGGCTCATTTTCATAACACAATGTGTTGAAAAAAAACGCTAATAAAATAAGAGCTGTAATGAATAACTGTCTGAAACTTTGTAGAAACCTGAATTATATGTTTATCTATCAGACATAAGCTGCTTAACTTATTAGTAATATTAGTTATTTTAAATTTTTCATGAATAAATTACAAGTGAATGGTAACACTACTATATGGCATTTGTAATATTAGTTATTTTAAATTTTTTCATGAATAAATTTACCTGTGAATGGAAACACAAGTATACGGCATTAGTAAAAACTACTAATTGGGGGTATATCATAACGGTCGATAGTTTTATCGCCCAGTATTGAGTACAAAAATAAAATTTGGTACACATACAGAACCAAACAATATCTATTAGAAAAACCTTTTCTTTTTTTAGTTATTTTATATAGGACAGCTTATATAAGATTTCTAAATGATCTCAATTTTTAGCTATATTTTGCTTAATTGTGAGAGTTTAAAAAAAAGCCTAGCAAATAATGTTACTGAATATGTAAGGAACCTAAAACCTTTCGCACCTTTTATATTCAAAGCATAATCGATTTCACACCCAGGCTTATGTAGACATTAATGAAAAAAAAATTCTCAACTTTTCATGCCATTTTTTTTTAATTCGCATTTTCGGAATGCTCCCATACCTAGATTATTGCATTTTGTCTGCTTTTAGGTTTCTCTTCTGCCCCTATTGCCAATGGTAAAGTTCAACTAGTCTTTTCCAATAGCTGAAAATTGTCACTAATATTGCCATCTACCACGTTTTATTCTGTTGACTGCCTTTTCAATGTTCATTTAGCTCTCATCCATAGATTCTCAACGTTTTGAGTATGTCTATCACTGCTGTTTGGGTCTACTAAGTTGTCTGGATGAATTACTACAGAATAAAAGATGTTTCCAATTTCTTATCAATTCTTCTCCCCGCGTCTCTACGTCGCCTCGCTATGTGCCCAAATCTACCACATGTATAGCGATCTGTCTTAGATCTGTTATAGTAGATTCTGGAGTTTTGGAGTCCGTTGTGGCAAAAAGGCACTTTCTTGATCTCCTGGAACTATTTGTAAGCTTTCGCCTGGATGTGCAGCCACGTGTCGTTGGCATAGGTACAAGACTTCGTCCACATGTCTGGGCTTTCTTTCTTGAAGGAATGTGAACAGATTTTTCCCAGCCGACGAAATTATTTTATCTATTATGATGAACTGTTTCAAGTTCTCAAATGATTCCTCAATGCCTGAGGACTGAAACCATTTCTCAAATGTAGTTTTCACCTCGCCGACTAATTGTTTCATTTTGCCGTCGTTCGGTGGTTTCAGCTCGTGGAATTTATTTCTATAATCGTCCTCACTACACTGGTAAAAATCTAGTAGTGTCTTGTTCATTAAGGTGTAGTCTCTCACCTCCTTGTCATTCAGCACCTGCAGCGCATCTAGTGCTCTTCCACCCACTAGGCTGAGAAGTTCTCTGGCCCATTCTTTCTGGGATTCGCCTTCCAGCCTCATCAGCATTTCAAACCTGTGGATGAAGGAATCCATTCTGTCTGTCCCTTCAACAAACTTCTGCATTTTTGTGCGCCTTGTATTTCTGATGTTGGGTTCGTCGTTGGCTTCAGCTGTTTTGGGCTGCTTTGTGATTCGTGCTTTAGATTCTTGATTTTTGCTGCCACCTGCAGTTCCTCCATTTTTCTACTCAACTGTGTTTCTTCTTCCTGCATTCGGAACTTTTCTTTCTTCTGCTTTTGCATCCCTGTCTTCGTTTTGCAGTGTAACGAGCTGATGACACTCTTAATTAATACACCAAGAGACATTTGTGGTTCAGAAATACATCTCAGAGTATACATGTATTGAACTATAATTTGGTTCTCAATCTTTTTGTTTTCTAACTATGAATGCACTATGTTGTTCCTTTTTTTTTTATTTTAATTTTAATCTTTATTTAATTTAAAAAAAAAAGCTTCACAAAACAACAGGCAATCTGGATAGATATCATCTAAGGGCCAACATGATCACCACTTACACACTCTGTTCATTCCTCACTCTCATCAGGTCCTTCATTTTCTGTTTTCCCCCTGACTTCATTTAATTCCTTTCTGCGGAATCACTTTCATCGTCATCTGTTTCATCTTGGCCTTGATTTTTTGGACGCTTTACTGTCTCAGCTGAATCTTGACACTCGCGCTTCCTCTAATGTTTCCTTAGAACAATACTTCCTCGCCCCTGGAGAAAGTGTGGGGGTTACTTTACATTTTTTTTCCACATGAAGAGACTCCCCCTGTCATTGACCACATTTTCAACTTTATTCTTTATCATCTTTGCATTGGCTGTTGGATAGCCTTTAAGGGCTCTCTTAAAATATTCATACAAACCATCGGTGGTGAATCCATCAGGGTGCTCTTTTACAAGAGCAAAATGTAATGTACCACAGTTGATTAATTACAGTATTATCACAAGATAAGTCACTTATGTTGTACATTGAACCGGAAGGGGAACATTCATGTTGCTCTGAATTGTCAGCACCATTTTGTTTCCTACTGCGCAGATCTAGAGTATAAGCTAATCTAACTTATCTAGAAAAATTCAAGGCTTATAATTGGTTGTGTTAATTTGTTTAATTTTACTTGATCACCGATGTATTATCTAGTTTCTTTTCATACTGAACACTGGAGATGTGAAGGTATACAAGAAGTCTAGCACCATGTTTTCAAACTTACTTTGAGATTAGTTTTTTTTTTTTTTTAGCTCTTTAATGTTTCTTTTGTTGAACATTGCGTTTTAATTAATAGATATATACTAATAAATATATATATATATATATGTGTGTGTGTGAAACTCTTCTTTACTTATGTATATAAAAAGGAATAAAACAATAATATACGTTTTCACATTTGTTTCTTCTTTGTTTAACGTTGAGTTTGTGCTTAGAACTAGATTTCTCTTAAGTAGTCATGGTACCTGAAATATCATTGATACTTGACCATATTCATTGTGTCTGAAATATCATTGATACTCTTGAATAACATGCCTGACTGATGTGGTAAGAAGAATAAAAAGACAAGAAAAACATTTTGCACAAGTTATCCAAGTGCTTTAACATAAGTACCCAGTACTTGGGTGTTTTATATTCCAGTTTTTTGTTTTGTTGTTTGTTTGTTGTTGTTGTTTTGTTATTGTTTTTTTTTTAGGGGTTTGGAAATGTGTAGGATTTGTTTTTTTCTATTTGACTTCATTTTGACTGATAGCTCAGAAAGTCTTGACGGTTATTGTACTCCATGCCGACAAGACGCCACGTACAATTTTTCGTCCCAGAAGCTGAAAGTTGAGACCGTGAAATTTGCCCATGTGGAGCGTCACCAGAGAATGCCGGCCACGTCCTTCAAAACTGCGTTCTTCATCGAGAAGCCGGAACAAGACACTGGCCCCCAAAACACCCATAGAGAAGGGAAAAACTTAATGGAGAGCTGTTTGATCTGGAAACCAGTACGCAGCTCATCTTAAATATAAGTCTGGCCATCAGAACCCTCCAATATAATAATTACGCAGACGAATAAAAAGCTTATTTAAGAAGAACTCCACACTTACAACTATATTTATCCATAATGTAGAAGTTATTTCCCCTTTTTGATATCGAAGAAAAATAACCAATAATTAATTGACTAATCGGTTATTTAAAAAAAAATTGTTTCATGTTTTGTACATATGTGTTAAATTTTCCTTTATAATTCACATCACAGAAAAATTAACAAAATGATAATTTATATATTCACTTGAAAGAAATCAACTAATAAACAAGCCCATATGAAAGACACATTGTTTAATTTTGTCATTAAACTCAGTACTTTGACATCTTCTATTGAAACAAACGTTCTATGGTGAGTACTTTTCAATACAGATAGAGTGATTATATACGAAGAAGAAAATGGAGATCCTTCTTGAAGTAGCTATGGGCACGACATGGCATAAATTGTGCCGATGTGCCAGACACGGCCTAAAATGTGCCGATGTGCCATATTACGATAACATTTAGAACATCAAGTGTGTCTGATTATAATTAAAAATAATCCTCATACATTGTCACAATGATTGCCATGAAATTTACCAATGTAATACTTATATTCTTTGTGTTTTATTAACAATCAACAGAACTATTATCACGTGATCCTCCAAATGACACAAATCAAAGAGAAACATATTTTCAGGGTATATTTCTGGGCGTCAGATTTGACATATACACAGTAGCAACATACGTGTAGAGTACATTTCTCTGCGTCCAATTTGCACCAATGTAAGTATATTGAAACCAAAGCGATGTGTCTTTGATGATTGGATCTCAAGATGTCCGATGTAATCAGTACGAAGAACAGTGCTGCATGTATCATGTCAAACACACGAGGGTATATTGTAGATAATGACAACATTAAAGCGATTCAACATTGCTAGAGACTTGAATCCCACACTCTGAGCTTAGGTAGAAGGGTTAGGTTTTTCTATAGGTGTATAAATAGAAATAGCTATTGCAGTAGATTCTACCCCCGACTCAAGAAGAAAAAAAAAACACCTGTGATTCATCTGGGCGCTTTTATATTGTGACCTTTGCCAATTTCCATATATAGTTATGTAGAGCGTATGTATAATTATTAGATACAGCAAAAAATGTGGTGCATGATGGTCTGCATATCCTTAAATATATATGAATGTGTTGGGTACGCCTTTTTTTGTTTTCGTCTATTTCTATCAACGTTGAAAACAATTATTTGACCTTTTAATAAGTGTTTGCTTATTATAGATTATAACCATAATGTTCCCTTATATGTTCATCTAGAAGAACAAATACCGGCAATAACATTGAACAGATATGAATGTACCGCTTTGTAAGTCTTTGTTATAAATGATTTATATTTCAAGGCTTAGTGTCCCTCGAGATGTTAAAACCAATAAAGAAGATTGTCGTACCCGATTCTATCCTAAATTACATGTATGGCATTTTAAGGCTATATTTTGTGATAAAAATTTGCTTTAGAAAAGATTAATTATTCTATTAACTAAAATGCCAAGCGCTACAATAAGTGTAATTATTAGGTCGACGACCTCAGTATAAGTTGGGAAGATATAAACAAACAATATTTCTAGAATCAAATCAAACTAATTTGTAACGGTATTCATTTCATGCTGAGTCTATTAGTGAAGGCTGTCAAATCCACCCAGCAATGTTGTGATTATTTCTGTAAGTGGGGGGTCTAAATTGGACCAAAGTTAAAGGAAAACATTGTATATACGCTTCAGTGAGTCAATTAAATGGCGGCACGCCAGCCCCAGGGCTTTCTCAAACAAGTGTGTGCACTGCCATAGATATTGATCTAATTGTTGTAAATTGTTTAAGATAATTATCGAAAACAATGATTATTTTAGCATTTCAAAAAGATAGTTTTTTTTATTCCCTTCTAATTACTCGCGAACTAATTTCGTTGTTAAGATTGACTCTCTTTTAAATTTCCAAATGTCATTTAATAATATGTTTGTGTGGCTTACAAATATTCAAAGATTGGTCAAAATGTTTGGTTCTTTTATGTCAAAGACTTCCAATGAACGTAGAGGAATGTATTGTCCTGTCTTCAATCTGAAGACAAACAGTAGGCCTACTTAAGTAAACTCAAATTCGGAAGGCACAGATAAGGAATTGTATACAATTACCTGCACAAATAAGAAATCTTTTTATATAAACCTTTTTTAACAATTGAATCAAATATGGCTGCTAATTTGACCAATTCATTATCTCAAGTTGATAACTTAATTCTGTCAACTTATTTTCTAAACCAAACACTAACATCTTTGAATAGATCTACAATTGGTGATGTCAGGATATGCCTGTTTAGAGTTTCCCCCCAACTAGATTTAATTCTGTTACAAGTAGTACAGTGCTATGTTAACCCTTCCCTCTCTGTCATTGGTTTCTGTGCTAACATGATGAGTGTCGCCATATTGAGGCGGAGCGGGCTGAGAAAACCTTCCAACATTCTACTCTTCGGCCTGGTCATAGCGGACAGCATGCTTCAGTTGATGACCATTAATTTCTCAGAGATTCTGGAATACTTTGGCCCCGACATAAAGTATCCCGATCTATGTGGGTGGCAGTACGACGTAGGAGTCAACTACTTTCTTGTAGCCTGTGCTATCGCGTTCTATTTCATCAGTACCTGGGGTCAGTACGCTAACACTACAATCCCTATGGTCATAACCCTAGAAAGGCTGCTAGCGGTCTACATGCCAATGACCTTTAAAAAGTTTGTAACGCCAAGAACAGCCAAAATTAGCGTGATGTTCTCATTCATCGTTTGGCTGCCCTGGTCAGTGTACTACTTGACCGTCTTCAATGTCCAAGTCCAGCGCTCAGAGGTCATGGACTTCACCTCAGATGCCCTTCACATTGAGGACCTTGACGTCTACAACATCTTCTACTACTACGTCAGCGACATTCTCTCCTCCTGGGTGCCCATCTCTTTCGTCAGCATCGGCTGTCTGTTTATAGCCTTTAAGGTCAGGAGGACTTTGCAAGAACGCAAAAAGCTGACGGCCAAGCAGGAGAGTGTGAAATGGTCAGGGAGGACCACGGTGACCCTCCTGACCACATGCGCCGTCTTCTCCCTTACCCACGTCATCTACTCCTTCGGGAACTATTTCACGCAAGACTCACCCTCGGCGACGTACTACCTCCAGTGGCAGCTGTTGAACACTGCCCTTCTACTCAACGCCTCCAGCAACTTCTTTGTCTACATCGCCACGAACAAACGACAGTTTATTATTTTTAAGCAAATAGTTTCTCGAGAGCCTTCCAAAGCATCTGGAGGAGGGGAGATTAGTTTACTATTTCAACGATCGGTCAACTATTAAATTAAATGTATGTCTGGACACATTGTGTTAGGGCATTTTTATAACAGTTGCAAACTTGATTTCTTGCAATAAACTTTTGTCTGTTTTTGAATACAGATGAATTAAAAAAAAAAAAAATTTAAACACAATTAGATGTAAAATTCAATATTTATTTTTATTAATATATAAATATATATATATATATATATATGCCTATTACATATAAATATAATATAGATAGTTAGATATAGATATATTGATATAGATATGGATATAGATATACATTGAAACAATCTTTTTAATACACAATTAATATTCAATATTTATTTTTATTTACAAATATTTATATGTATATAAATATTAGTAGAGATATATATAGATATACTGATAAAAATATAGATATGGATATTGATATAGCTATAAACAGAATGTGTGCATTGAAAATATGTACATCAAGTTACATTAGAATACAATTATACAAGTTCTCCAGCATTGCAACATTAGCTGTACATGGGGCCGGGGGGCGACTGTCATACTGTTGTCCGAAGACTATTAATACGGTACCGCATCACGCTAACGGGCTCGTCCGCCTGCAATGCCTTACTGTTACAAAGCCAACTTTCTTACGTAGGTACTGTTTAGCTACATTATATAAACATCAAAGTTCATCTTTCCAACATTGCCCTCCTATAGGGCAGATGTATAGATCATCTGTATCTGTGTCCTACGGTTAACCAGGGTGTTACCTAGCCAATATAACGACCAACCGTTTTTACTTTTTCCCAACTTATGTCAGGTACCCATATAAGTTGAGTAGACTCAGAGGCGCCTTAAGGATCTTTAAATTAAAAATCCCAGTCAGGATTCGAACCCTGGACCACGGTTTGGAAGCCAAGCTTTTTTTGTAATTGTAAGATTATGCTTGCAAGATTTTGTACCCAGATGCCTAGTCCTCTAATATTGATTTCTTGCATGAAAAATCAACCCTAACCCTAACCCAACTAGATCACGGGCCTCCATCAAGGGCGGGTCAGTTGCTGCACTAGCCACTCGCTAAGGTCGCCTTTGGCTTCAGCTTATCAAAATGAGCAACTTTCCTTCTACATATTGTATAACATCTGCTCCAGCAGACGAGAAGGGTTACTTTTGTTAAAGTTATTGATGACAGCAAATTAGGTGGCCAGGTTAAGCCCGATGAAGTAAAATGTTAATTCACTCTTTCAGATATTTCTATCCATTGGGCAGAGGATAATCCTGTAATATTTAATAAAGGAACAAACCAACTTTACTTTCCCAATCAATGTTTATCATCCATTAGAATAGGATGTCCTAAAGACAGGGATTCGAACCAGAAGCCTTTTGGTTTTGAAGCTAACCTCTTTATCACTCAGCCTCAGCCTTTCCCTCAGAAGTGAAGATTATTTCGTCCTAGTCCAAACCTCGTGCCTGACGTCAGGGAAGGCAGCCAGCAGGCGGGATTTGAACCCGGGACTATCGCGACGACCAGGCAGCGATAAATATTTACCTAGTAACTTAAAAACATCCCTAAATGGCTTTAAAAAATATGACCTACATCTACTGAAGACGTTATCTAAAAGATATGTTTAAATTATCAAAGAAAAATAAATGATTCAGACTATAGATCTCAGTTAAATGATGAGTTTAAATATTCAAACTGTCTACAAGATTAGTTATTTAGAGATACAAATATTGTGAATTTAGAAACTTTAATTACACAGTCGCTCATCTATCTTTTAAGACGTAGGTGCATAGGCTAAATATTTTCTCTAAGCTTTTAAGTCAGAAGCTTACTACTGACATACTTTCATCTCCAGGGCAGAGCTTCTCCTTCAGTTCTGACCATTCTTGTGGACTCACGTTCATGGCTGGCAGATAAAAAGAAAAAAATGTCACAATTTGATGTCTTTATCTACTAGGATTATTATTTTTTTTTTTGATGTCCTTATCTATTAGGAATATTTTTTTTAAAATGTTTCATGTCCTTGTCTAGAAGAGTAGAAGAAAAAGCGTGTTAAACCGTAATAAGAGGAATAAATCCATATATATATATATATACATTCACAATTCTATTTAAGTATAACTTATTCCCATTAATTCGAAATCAAACAAAATAATTAATCACCAATAATTAATTAAGTAGTTGGTTAATTTTTTTACTGATTCATGTCTTGTCAGGCTCATTGAATGATTGTGCGAAGTTTTAACTTGATCCGAGAATGGGAAATAGGAGAAAAATCATGTCCAAACTTTTTACCACACAGACAGACAGAAAGACAGGCAGAGTGAGTTGATATAAGCTTTGTAAAAAAAAAAACATGACTTATTGATTCTTTTTATTTTATGAATTTGCCTCCATGTTTACAAATCTACAATGTTATAATTATGAATGTTAATTATTTTGTTTTAAGCAATATGTTCTGAAGGTAAATATATTAATATATTAAATATATTTTCACAAGAAGGAGACAAATAAACAAGATGGGTAACTCGCATAGATGCTTACTTCTGCTAAAGAATGTCTCCGCAGACTCTTCCAGATTGAAGTAGCCAAGAGGTTGTGATCTTGGTTCAAAACCCTGCTGGTACTTGCCTTCAAGTGCTACCTTAGAAACCCCATTCAGGTGACCAAGTAGAAGAAACTTGTCAGAATACGATGGGTCACGTGACAATATGGCGGCCATGTCACAAAATTTGACGTAGTGTTTCTCCAAGTCTTCACAGACTTCTACGGGGACACGATGACACGTTAGTATCGTGCGTCCATCAACTTTGTAGCTGAGTTTCGAGCACTGGTTAATTCTTACAAATACATGCCGGTCAGTTTCTGTTACATAAGAAAACTCCACAGAGGCCTGGGATGCGTCAAGCTCTGTCTTAATAAGCTTCTCGCTAACTATAATGGCTAGGTCAAGTCCAGTTACTTTTAACTCCATCATACTTTGCAGACTTCTGCACTTCCTAAGCTGTTTCCATATCTCAGGACTGACCAAAGTGCCACTGCCTTGCCCCGAAGAAGTGGTCACTTTTACTGTCAATGAATGGCATAATGTTTGTACAGTTTGTAACGCTAGTTGACTGTTTGGTGTAATGCTAAAATCTACTGGCAGGTCGATGCTTTCTGCGTTGTTTTTGTTTTGATATTGGGTTGATTTACTCACTGTCTCTTCAACCTTATCTGTCAACAACAAAAAAAAGGCTCTGCGTTGAATATTTTTTTTTTATTAATGAGGATTAGAATAGTTAGTTTAATTTTAAGGACAGAGAGAACAGAATTTCAAACAGATTTAAAACACCCTGACCCATCACTGATCTACATATTTTGCCAAAACTACCGCAGACAAAGAAATAGTAAAAATAAAAAAAAAATCTAAGAAATGTTAAACACTTAAAAAATTTAATATGTAATAACAAAAATAGGATAGAAATTACAGAGTAGTATAAACGGGCGTGGTGGCTGAATGGTCAAGTGCTTCGCTTCCGTACCTGGGGTCTTGGGCCTGGGTTCAAATCTCGGGGAAGACTGAGATTTCGCATTTCGCGACTTTTAGTGCCACTGAGTCCACCCAAGTCTAACGGGTACCTGACATTTGTTGGGGAAATAAAGGCGGTTGGTCGTTGTGTTGCCACATGACACCTTGCTCGTTAATCAAACAAATGACCTTAACATCATCTGCCCCATAGATCGCAAGGTCTAAAAGGGAAACATTTTTTTTCTTTAGCATAAACGAGAAATATTTGCTTGTTTGTTGTTTTACATGTTTCGGATGTTCCTTCAGAGTTGAAGATAGTTTACTTCCTAGTCCAAACCTCCCGCAGGATGACGACGGGGGGTGGGAGCGGGCAGGACTTAAACCCTCGACCATCGATAAATCCAAACGACAGTCCAACGCGCAAACCGCACCACCAGGCAGCCATCCAGGACCAGCTCTCATCCATATTTTCAGGAAAAAAAACTACTTTTACAAGCGTTTACGTGGCCAACATCGAATATTTCGTCTCAGAACCGGTTACAACAGAAGATAACACATGTTCCGGAAGCTAAATATAGGGACTAGTGAAATTGGCCCTAGTGAAGAATGTTGACCATGACCTTCAAATCTACAACCTCCAAGGAAAGAGCCGAACAGTTCACTGCCTCCAAAGCTCCCCTATCGAACGAAACAAAACGAAGAGCTGGCAGATCTGAAAACTATCCATATAAAAAGTTTACCTGATCTGTGACCTTTCAAGACAGGACCTACATCTCCATCAACACAATCTGTCAGAGAATTAGGCCCTGACATTCTTTCGGTCTTTCCGTCTTTTGCAAGAACTTTCACATTTTCTTTCATGGAATGATCCCTTGTGGTTCGGACTGCTTCTCGACCACCTGGCTGTTCGTTGGTCAATGTTTTACTAGCCTCTTGTGCTTTGTCCATTTTCTTAAATGAATATTTATTAATCTCATGGTCTGTGTGGACGTCGAAAGTTGAGTCTTGGGCACTGGTGAGATTGTGATCACACCTCGAGTCATGTTGACCTTTCAGAGCAATATCTTCATGGCTTGGTATTGCTTCAGCTAGACGCTCAGCCATTTACATTAAGGTCTGAGAGAGATATTCTTCTTGTCTTGGATAGGACGAAATTGTATCTTTCGAGTCCTGTATAATAATATAAAATAACGATTAATGTACAAATTATAACATTAAAACTCAAAATTTAATATTGAAATAATTGTTTAGTATTTTTTATATAGACTTGGTTTAAAGTTCAACTTTAATACTTGAGGATTCAGATATTATTTAAAACCAAAAAAAAACAACAACAAAAAAAAAACAATTTACAAAGCAATATTTTGCTTTTACAGAGGCGGTCTTATCGGCTTGCATGGATATGGGCGAGAGTCCTGTCAGGGTCACGAGTATTTCTGACAAAAGATTTTTTTTATCGCCCCCCTTTCCCATATTGAGCAGAGCCTGGGGCGGTTGCCCCACTCGCCTTTCTCAAACGCTGCCTCTGTTTTATATTTGCCAGTTTATATTAGACTTAGAACGTAGTGTTCTGCATCTCTGGTCGAACGTCCGAAACTTGTAATGAATGACACTGGCTCTATTGGTAATGGCGACAAAAAAAATTCTTATGATGGAAAAGAAATGTGTTAAAATGTATAGACCTAGTCCAATACTGGCGATATTTTATAAAAACTTACCTTAGTGACCGGTAAGTTTGGTCCACTAAGTTACAGCTGCAAAAATAAAATAAATAAATAAATAATTAAAATGAAAAATACAAAGTAAATGGAAAATTAGATTTAATAATTGGACTAGTGGAAAAAAAAACACCAACCTCTAGGAACCTAATGAACTAAATATGAAGAAGTATCCCATGACATTTTTGTTAACATACATAGATAGATAGAGAGATAGAATAGACAGAGACGGATAGACAGACCACCTCTGTGCGGAATTCAAGCACTTTCTCTCTCAGCTACATCATCTTTTTTATTGGTGTTTTTTAATTAATCTTCGTTCTCATTGAGCAACTGGTTAACATAGACTCAGTTTTGTAATGTATTGGCCGTTTCTGTTCCTCAAGCTTTTGACATTTTTTTTGTTCATTTCGTTTTATTCCTATGCACCCTTGAGTCTTCAGTCATGTTAAATTTGATGATCAGCATTGAACTCGTCAACTGGTGTGGTCTTGGAAAGGTGTCAACACCCTGGAAACCAGGTTGTGAGAAGACCCCCCCCCCCATCTCTCTCTCTCTTTCTGTACGGCACCCTCGTATCAGGTCTATTCTAATGAGGGCCCCGGTGTGTCCTTACCGTGACGAAGAAGAAGGATCAATCGAAGATCTTGCTGCTCAAAGAATGAAGGTTCTTCTGGAAAATTCTCTTGGCTGATGTGGTAAAAAACGTCTCTCATCTTACAGACACAAATTTTCTGTACGGTAAAGAAAACAAGCACTAGAAAAAAAAATAATTCTTTTTGAAAAACAAAGCTTATCTAAGGGAAAGAACCGCTAATTGCTGCCATTTACAGAAAATTACAGGGTTTGGCTTCATCTCTGCTATATAAAACACAATTAATTAGTACTAAATTATTAACTAACTGGTTAATTTTTCGATTGATTCATGTATTGTTATCGACTATAAATAATTATGCAAAATTTCAACTTCATCAGAGAATGAGAAGTGGGAGCGAAAACGTGATTAAGGGGATTAAATCCATATATACACCCACATCTCTTATCGAGTAACATTTATTCTCCTTATTTCGATATTCAACAAAATAATTAATCACCAATAATTAATTAACAAATTGGTTAATTTTTTTTATTGATTCATGTCTTGTCAGATCCAATAACGTGTCAAAACGTATTAAGGGGATTAAATCCATATATACATCCACATCTCTCACCGAGTAACATTTATTCCCTTTATTTCGATATTAAACAAAATAATTAATCACCAATAATCAATAAAAAAAATTGGTTAATTTTTGTATTGATTCCTGTCTTGTCATGTTCACTAAATATCTGTGCAAAGTTTTAACTTGATCTGAGAACGGGAAATGTCAATGTGTATCTTTATGTTGAAACGTTTAATTGAAAGACAGACAGAGTGAGTGGATATAAGTTGTAAAACAGGTTACTATTAAATACATTAATCAAATCACGACTTTATGCTCATTGTAAATACCTCAATGATCATAACCTCATAATCAGGCACATTGCTTTTTTTTTTCAGATACCGTATTACTAAAAGTTTCATTTAACTGCACGATTCTAAGGTCGACAGAGTAAGAACTACACATTTATGTTCACTTGGAGAAATCGTCGTTGTTTTTTGTTGAAAGAGAGTTAAGGAAACAGCCCAAGGGGGAAGACCTGGAGTTTACAGTATAAGTCAATAGAAAAGAACTTTAATAAATATTGTTATAAACCTGGTGGTGGCACAGATGGGGGTAGTGGTGTGAGTGTAGTCAGCCGACGCAAATCGCCCCAGGCCAGCGCTAGACGAGCGGTCAACCGTGACGAATTACGATGGTCAGCCGAGTCGAGTGTCAACAGGACGGTTCGGGAAGGATCGCCGTCATGAACAGAGCTCAGGGGCGTCACGAGGGATGTAGTCATGTGACGAAGCTAGAAACGTCGAGCGATGTTCCGTCCGGTTCTAGAAGGCCAGTAGGGACCCTATATAGAGCGGAGGTGACGCAGTCAAGACGGTTCAGAAAGCGGGTTCACGACAGGAGTTCAGAACACGGTCGACTACAGCACAGTTCAAAGGTGTGGTTCTGTACGGAGCATTACGACGGTTCAGTGCGGAGTACTGTCAAGTACAGTTGAGACGAACGGCGTCTTGATCTTGGTCTGTGATCGAGTCCGACACAACGAGCCCAAGTGTGTGAAGTCAGTCCCGAACTGTTGAACCCAGTGCAAGCCCGGAACGAGACGGAGAGGCCAGTGCAAGACTTGATACGGCGGAACGGTGTTATCGGAGAGATATTTGTTATCGCAGAGCTATTTGTACTGTTCTACGTGCTGCCAATTGTACAGTATTGGCTGTTATTTATGGACATTAAACCTTTACGTTATTTTGGAGCCCTGACTTGTCAAGTTCTTTAAGTTGGTGGTGTATGGTGCAGTTTGCAGAGAGCCTGGATAGTGAGATTCGTAACAATATAAAGGAGAATGACAGATGAGTTGCTATTATTTTTTTTATATAAAATTTTAGCATTGCTTCAGTGGATTACGTGAGAACCGTCTCCGTGTAAAAGATGTGTAGTGAGCGTGCAGTGTGCAGTTGGTGTGTTGCCCTAGCGAAGGGCGTTTATGCAACTAGATCTGTTGGACTTTGTTCTATTTCCTTGTCTCACATTGAAATATTATAGTAATGTTTTCTTGTATATTTGTAATTCTAACATTTGGATTTAAACCATGAATAAGGTAAAGTGTACATTTAAAAATAAAATCCTTTGCAATAATTAGATTTATATTCTTAGTGTGTTTGATGCTTCCCTATTTTACAGTGCATAGACCCGAAAATCTATAGACTTAAGGGTTCTATTAATAGTTGTGCATAAGAGTAGGCCATGTTTTATGCCTACGGTGGTTCATTGCAATGTTAAACATAAAATAAATTCGTCTTGATTGCATTGTGTGGCACTTTGCGTATGTATAAAATAAGATAAGATCATGCTATAAATCGACTTACTTTGCATTGTTGTCATGAAAGAAACACTTAAATATCTAGCCTGATTAAGAATGTTTGAAAGTCCATGAAATCTTGAATTGTACTTTAGAGATACTCCTAAAGTTATGATTAAATCAAAATACATAATTTCATTGTTGCATGTTAATATTTGAATAAAATTACATTTAACTAATTAAATCTGACCTTGCTGTTTTACAATAAGACTGATAGACTGTAAGTATAAGACTGATAGACTGTAAGTATAAGACTCATAGACTGTAAGTATTCTAACTCAAAAGCATATGACTTATACATAGACCTACCTACACACACAAAATCAAAATCCAGTCTAACAAATCTCAATGAATAAATAATTTCTTCAAACAATGATCTTTCTTTGCTAATTGGAAGAAATGGTCTACCTCTCCTATGTACAGGCTCAGGCTGTCATATTTATAGACAAAAGCCTAATCTAGTTATTTAAACTATGGCCTCCTTTACTACTGTGAAACATTTGTCTAACTCTGTTAGCCTAAAGACTTTCATATTTATAAATCCAGAGCCAATAAAATAGCTGAGACTTAACAATAAATAATCCTAGTTTTGTTAACAATGATCTTCTAGTTATTAATTTGAAAAACTTGGTCTAACTATAGTTCCATGGTCTAACCATGTTTCTAGACCATAGTTCCATGGTCTAACTTTCATTTTTTTTAGGGTTAAAGTCTTTTCTTCATGCTATCGTATTTTTAGTGCTACTAATAAAGTAACCCAAGGAGAATTAAATCAAGATCGTAGTAACCTTCTAGAACTAATTTAAGAGTTAATGGGTTAAAATAATCAGTTAAAATAACAAAACATGATTTGTATCCCTTTAAGTTGTAACCCATGCCCCCCTCCCAACACACACACACACTACACACCTTTGTTTTCAATACCATTGACAGATAAAAGATGTTTTAACAAGCCTCTACTAGGCCTAATTAGACCTATATGAAATTATACTTTTTATATAAAAACAAATTAGACTGCATCTAGAGCTAATAGATTTTGTTAAAAAGTCGTTCCTTGCTTTGTTGATAGAAAAACAATTTTAGGGCTAGATCGGATCTATATGAATATCCTTATTGATCTTTGTATTTTTTTTAGGTACTTTAAAAATAAATAATCTGGTCTTTTTTACTACACCACAGGGGATAATTCTTGTGATCCTAGAATCTAATTGGGACAGACTTTTATAACAAAACATTAATCTTTTTTTTTTTAATTATTCAATTTATCTATTTAAAGTACCCTTGACATATATATACATAGCTTACTAGATCTAAATCAATATAGGCTTGGTATACCCCATTTTTTTTTCTCAGGCTTAACCTAGTTACCGCCCTTCATTGTAAGATAGATGTTCTACTTTGAAATGTAATACGTATAATATAATCTAAATTATGTGGAAAGAAAATATCGTATAAAATTAGATCTAATTAGAGCAATTATTTATGAAAGTAAACAAATTCATTTCTATTAAAAATAAGTGTATATTTACGTTGGATGGGCTATGACAGAGTTTATCAATAGTCAAAACACGGAAATATCTAATAGTTATGTAATTAGAGGTGGTGTGACTTTTTTTATACCCCAGTGTGTTTTCTTCTTCATCGTAAGATAAAATATAACCAATCAGAGCCAAGCTGGTAAGAGTGCACGAGAGAATGGGGTGTAATATTCTGTTGAAGCTAGGACACCGAGTGCGCTCGTTACAGCTTATTACACATGCCAAGCTTTTTTAAGATATATGACTTTTCTCTCAAACGACGAGACCAGCCGGAATATGGCTGTCTGGTTGTGCAGTATGCGCGCTGGACTTTCCTTAGGAATTCTCGATGGTCACGGACAGGGCCGGTCCTACAGATGGAGGGGCCCTATGCGAAACGGATTGCGCGGGGCCTATTCTGGGTTGTGATGAGGATAATAAGTAAAAAAATTAAGATTTTGTATTAGAAAATAAATTCGTCTTTGCATTTTATTTATATTTACACAGAAGGGTTCGTCATGCCCCGGACGTTACCCTCTAGGGGAGGGAGAGCCACACACAGAAGGGTTCCAAAGATCTTCAAGACAAATTTGATTGTCTGAAAATTTTCAATTAATAAAATCAAGTTCTGGAAACATTTTTCAACTTACAAACATACATGCAGAAAAATCTAATTACGCCTTATGTTTCTTGATCCGTCTGATAATGACCGTTATGTTTGGCGCTTTATCTCTTGTAATTAATAAGTTATGCTTAGCGCTTTATCTCTTGAAATGATCGTTATGCTTAGCGCTTTATCTCTTGTAATGACCGGGCTAAATAAAATGCGCTGGGTTTATTACAATATGTCAAAGTGCATTATATTAATGTCATCTACAATCTTTTTTTGTTGTTGTTCAGTTTAGAATTGTGTATGTTCTTTTATTTGGTTCAAATGTTGAGGCCAGCGTTTCTCAAAACCCTGGGCGCTCTTCCACTTCTTGTGGTGCTGACAAAGGGAGTGAAAAATTTGCTTTTAGTTTATTTTCAGGGATAAAAAAAAACTGTTACATTTGCATTGTAGTAATAATCCATTTTGTCTATTAATCACGTAAAATTGATAGTATTAACAATGTATAAAACACTAAATTGATAAATTAAGTAAAGTCGCCTCTACTCCTAAGTAGAACTTTTCATACTGTTTTAGTGAAAAGCTTCTGCAACAAACATAGTCAGAAATGTTTTTTTAAAAAAGAAGTAAAAAATTGAAGCATGTGCCCCTGTAAATTACAACAATCAAATCTCCACCCAGGGATGTACCATCATTCAGTTGACGCTTTTTACGCAAACAATTGGAAACCCTACAAGATGTCTTTCTAAACACGTCAATGATTTTTCGACTCAACACATTTCAAAGGAACATAATTAACTGCTTCGAATGTATCCCACAATGAAGAATCAACCCGACCCACGCTTTCTTAATTTAACTTTGATTTGCGCTTTCTGACTAAGACAGATTGTGTGGTGCTGGTAGAAACCAAAGGAAAATGAATTTCGTAAGACAGACACAATTTTACCTCAGAGCTTACAGATCTAGCAGCTAGATAAGTGGTGGGGGGGGGAAGAAGGGGGTATCTGAGATTAGGTGTGGGAGAAATAACGTGTACACATTTTTTTTTATCAGACAGACACTTCGAGTGGGTTGATATAAGCTTTGTAATAAAATGTACATTAACTGTTTATCTGGCCCACATTAGAAAATGCAGAAATGATACCTGATAATACCGCGTGTGATTCAATCTCTTTGAAGACATTTACTTCAATTATATAATGTAGTATTAAAAACTAATAGACCGAGATCTATATTATTTACCTATACAATCATATAAACTCAATTTTAACGCTGTAAAAAAATTTTTAATCAGTGCCACTAATTTGACAAGTGGCTATGTATACACAGTAGGCCTAGTAGGATTTGTTTCCCTTTGATTTTAACGAAACTACACTGACTGCGTGCGGTGTTTTGAATGTGGTTCATCTCCTAGAAATAAGGTCTGGATCTTTTTACTCAACATGAAACAATTGAGACCAACTTGTCCAGGACCTGAGATTGTCGGTACGACATAATAAAACTAAAAATGACTTTTGCAACATCTTTAAGTCTATTCTATTATTCTAGAAACAGTACAAGGTTCAGTTAGTTGCATGACTCATTAGGAACATCTTTAAGTCTATTCTATTATTCTAGAAACAGTACAAGGTTCAGTTAGTTGCATGACTCATTAGGAACATCTTTAAGTCTATTCTATTATTCTAGAAACAGTACAAGGTTCAGTTAGTTGCATGACTCATTAGGAACATCTTTAAGTCTATTCTATTATTCTAGAAACAGTACAAGGTTCAGTTAGTTGCATGACTCATTAGGAACATCTTTAAGTCTATTCTATTATTCTAGAAACAGTACAAGGTTCAGTTAGTTGCATGACTCATTAGGAACATCTTTAAGTCTATTCTATTATTCTAGAAACAGTACAAGGTTCAGTTAGTTGCATGACTCATTATGAAAGCCTTCGTCTCGAATACTGGTGAGAGGATAGATAAAGTAGAAAATACTTCATCATAATTTCATAATAGCAATGTATTCCTGAACAGATCAGCACGAATAAGACATATAGATAGTCAGGCTACATTGCATAATGACTTATTAATTTTTTGTTTCGTTCTTATCAGTTACACCTCGCACAAAAAAATATATATTTAAATAACATGCTAAGATGTAATAAAATATCTTATATAAAATGTTATATAAAATGTAGAAAACACAAGGGCGGATCCGGAACTTTGGAGTGGACGGGACGCCATTATTTTTTCAAAACTCTAAAGCGAGTTAAACCCTAACCCTAAATTTAAACACAAAGAACCCATTAGTTATGGAGAAACACTCTAAATACTAATTTCAACGTTCTATATACATGGAGTCGCCGTGCTTGTGCTTTGAATTAGTAATATAGTCTTGCAGTGTGCCATCCAGGGTCTAAAGCTTAGTATAAATCAAATTCAGCAACACTAACTGCATCATCGGCGTAGAGGAGTTCCCTGATTAATATATTTCTTTGTTTTTTTATCTTGGCCTCATTATCTCCAGTGATTTACTTCTGGACAACGACACCAAAAATATGGCTTCAGAAAAGAGTGTGGGGCAATATCTTGCTAACAATACCAAAAGCCTTATATTACGGACCTGAGTGATGATTACTCAGCTATACGGTAGTGAAACATGGTCAACTTACTATCGGAAGGAAAAAAACAACAACGATGACATGCTGTGAAGGGCAGAGTGCCAGAGTGTCGTCAGTAGTAGCAGTGGCGTAGCAAGGGGTTTGGACATGCTCACAGAATGCCACAAGGTTGACTCCTACAAGACAATCTGTATGCTGAACTAATAGAAGGCTGGAGAGCCGCTGGTCCCTAACGTTTAATTATTAAAGCTTCAGGACTTACATTAGACTCTATGCTCCATACTGCCTTTTACTCTAAGGTCGTCACCACCCAAACTCCACCTTCCCAATTTTTTAGTTACAGCCTCTCCCACAACATCTACTTTCCCACGTAGTTATCTTTTTTTTTTTTTTACAAAGCTTTTATTAACTCATTCTGTCTGCTTGTCTGTCTGGTAAAAGGTTTGTACACGTTATTTCTCCCACACCCAATCTCGGATTAAGCTGAATTTTTGCACAATTGTTTCTTTTACCTGACAACACAAGAATCAATTAGAAAAAATAAACAATTAGTTAATTAGCTATTGGTAATTAATTATTTTGTTTGATATCTTAAGTAAAGGAAAGAAATCGTACTTGACAGATGTGGTAGCAGAAAGAAGGGTGAAAATGCAACGGCGCCTGGTGATTACATATGCCCAAACTGCGATCGCAGCTGTGTATCAAGGATTGGCCTCTTTAGTCACACCAAGAAGTTGCAAAGGGAAAAGATCGTCTCTCGAGACGTAAAATGCCACCGAGTATAGGTTTCATTAGTCCCTTGAGGACTCTTTAGTGGAGATTTTGTATGCATTTAAAAAACAATCTTGTAAACATTCACCAAGATATCACCTTTTTCCCTCCCCCTTTCCCAACTGGTCCAGACAAGAGAAAGGATCCTAGGACTACTTAGTCCAGAAAGATGTATATAGATGGAAATTTAACAAAACATCTTTGTTGCGCACAGGAAGGAAACAGCTTACGTTTCAAAGACAAGAACGGGCCGGCTATTTGAGCATTTGGGAAATACCCAGTGGGCAACTTTGAATGACAATAAGGCCCGTAAATTCAGTTCTTGTTGTAGTATACATAGATATAGGCCTATATCCAAACTCTTGTTACAGCATGCATTACGGTATCATTGATGAGTATCCTTGTAAGTTAGATGCCTGAGTGTGTATTGATGAAGGAATCCCGATGACTTATTTTACTCAAGTGTAGAATGGACCTCATTCACCAAGCGTAAACAAACAAGATTTAGTCACGTGATCTTATTGATAAAACAACGAAAAAAAAAACTGTCACGTGACAACCATCATGAATTAGACATTAGATTGTAAATTATAGAGAAGAGATAGAGCACCACTTGGCTAAATGTTTGTTTGTTTACGATTGGTGAATGAGGTCCATTTAGATATTTATGTATTATATCTAAATACGACAATAGCCTGAATAGGAATTACTTGTAATTAAAACACTCACTCGACACACACCACAGCCATCAACTAATGAATCACGCTAAGGATAATGTTGAAGAAAGATAAAGTGTAATCCAATAAATATGGACAAATCTAGTGTCGGCGACTCTACCTCGTACTAAGCCAAGAACTCAACAAAACACATCCGTACACTTAGAAATCCATAGCGCAACTGTGTTATTCATTTCACTAAGCTATTATAGATTCTTGTTTTTAGACTATCGTGACGTCAGTACATATTTTTCCCGATTGATAGCCAATAGATATGAAATACCATAGACTATATATATATACATATTGTCTATGAAAATACATTTATATAATTCGAGGATGGTTTTGTAGTGCGGTCTTGTAGTAAACAGCATAGCTTAAGACGGATATCTTTAAGCTTTAGGCCAATGCCTGCCGGACGGAGGACGCGACATCAGAAAAGGAGAATATGTCCTCTTCTTGGAAAACATATGCAAATCCTGTAGGCCTACATTGCTGCTATCTATTAAGTTAAGCATTCCCACGCATTCACGTGTTCAAGTTTTGATGCATTATTTTAAAAAATTTAGTTAAGTTCCCCTTGTGATCTATAGGGCAGATGATGTAAAGGTCTTATGTTTCTGTGGCCCACAGTAAACAAGGGTGTCATGTGGCCGGTACATAAACCAAACGCCTTTACTTTTCCCAAGTAATGTCAGGTACTCATAAAGCTGGGTGGACTCAGAGGCGCCCAAAGATCCGGAAATTTCCAGTCTTCACCAGAATTCGAACCCGGGACTCCCGGTTTGGAAGCCAAGCGTTTTACCGCTCAACCACCAAGCCTCCGATGCATTATTAAACGTTGCATATTATAAGGTGTCAAAGAATCGTTTGAGACTCACCGTGACACGAGCCAGCCGGGAATCACTTAAAATTCACGTGAAGGTTTGCTTGGAATGATGGGTAAAAAAGTCTCGTTCTGAATGCTGACCGCATGGTCAAAAGTAGTAGTCACCATGGTCAAAGAAGAGAACGGCTGTATAAGTTATTACTGGTAGCTAATATGTTGTGCACTTGATGTATTCTATTGGATTTTCATAAGTAATTTTGTGAGATATGTTATGTAATTCTTTATGGCTGGACTTGTCAGTTTGTCACTATAGTACTCGGTAGTAGCCATGCGCGGCAATAATGCAAGTGAAATGTAGATCTGTCAGCTAATTGTAAAAAATGTTTGTAAAATGTTTTACATGTTTCGGATGTTCCTTCAGAGTTGAAGATAGTTTACTTCCTAGTCCAAACCTCCCGCAGGACGACGGGGGATGGGAGCGGTTAGGGTTTGAACCCTCGACCGTAGATAAATCCGAACGACAGTCCAGCGCGCAAACCGCACGACCAGGCAGCCATCCTGGTACATCACAAGTACACCAGAAAAGGTGCTATTTAACGTGACATTAGGGTTGGAAAATGTGGGCTGAACTGCGCAGTAATGCCAGTGCCGATGTTGACACCCAGTCCGCCCCTGCCCTGCGGTAACCGCAGAGTTAAAAGATGAGACTAGAAAGAGAGGTTCCTCTCCAAGGGAAATAAAGAGGACAGCTACTTCTCAAACGACCACACTAACGTTTTTATAATTCCTCCATTCAGCTTGCAATTTCTTCACCAGAAAGCAAAAAAAAAAAACAACAAAAGTCGGAATGGACACAGTTCTCGATAACGGCTCTAATGATTTACCCACAAATTTGACAGTTTTATGTCTTGGGAAAAGAAATATTAGCTAATTGACCACACTCGGGAGACTCCAGTTTGACCGCTACAATTTTTTGAAATATTTTCTTCTAAAGTTACATTTAATTTTGACAATATTCATCCTGAACAGACATGTGAGCTGTTTTTTTTCCCCGTATTTAGACGATATTCAGTAAGGTGTTTGATTAATAAATCAAAAAAACATTTTACCCACCGTCCTCTAAGTCTGGATTCATAGGCCTATATTGCCTATAATAATAATTTCATAAATTCTAGTAGATTTATACCTTCACTTAACCAGGATTCTTCGCGCTGGTCATTTATTTTAAATTTAACTTTCAGTAGTTATTGAAAGCAAAATAATCGCTCTTACAAAGGTTGGTCAGCTGTGTATGGAAAACTTGCTACTACTCTGACACATCTAGTGGTCACTGTAGAGAGAGAGACATGTTCTCGAGAGGCGATTTAGTCCACATAAAATGCAGGAAGATGTGGACATTGCTTTTTATGGCAGAGGACCCAACTATTTTCACTTTTCTTCCAGAGCTGAGGTCATAGCTTTTTTCTTTAGTCCCTAGGTTTCTTAGTCCCTAGGTTTCTTAGTCCCTAGGTTTCTTAGTCCCTAGGTTTCTTAGTCCCTAGGTTTCTTAGTCCCTAGGTTTCTTAGTCCCTAGGTTTCTTAGTCCCTAGGTTTCTTAGTCCCTAGGTTTCTTAGTCCCTAGGTTTCTTAGTCCCTAGGTTTCTTAGTCCCTAGGTTTCTTAGTCCCTAGGTTTCTTAGTCCCTAGGTTTCTTAGTCCCTAGGTTTCTTAGTCCCTAGGTTTCTTAGTCCCTAGGTTTCTTAGTCCCCAGGTTTCTTAGTCCCTAGGTTTCTTAGTCCCCAGGTTTCTTAGTCCCTAGGTTTCTTAGTCCCTAGGTTTCTTAGTCCCTAGGTTTCTTAGTCCCTAGGTTTCTTAGTCCCTAGGTTTCTTAGTCCCTAGGTTTCTTAGTCCCTAGGTTTCTTAGTCCCTAGGTTTCTTAGTCCCTAGGTTTCTTAGTCCCTAGGTTTCTTAGTCCCTAGGTTTCTTAGTCCCTAGGTTTCTTAGTCCCTAGGTTTCTTAGTCCCTAGGTTTCTTAGTCCCTAGGTTTCTTAGTCCCTAGGTTTCTTAGTCCCTAGGTTTCTTAGTCCCTAGGTTTCTTAGTCCCTAGGTTTCTTAGTCCCTAGGTTTCTTAGTCCCTAGGTTTCTTAGTCCCTAGGTTTCTTAGTCCCTAGGTTTCTTAGTCCCTAGGTTTCTTAGTCCCTAGGTTTCTTAGTCCCTAGGTTTCTTAGTCCCTAGGTTTCTTAGTCCCTAGGTTTCTTAGTCCCTAGGTTTCTTAGTCCCTAGGTTTCTTAGTCCCCATGTTTCTTAGTCCCTAGGTTTCTTAGTCCCTAGGTTTCTTAGTCCCTAGGTTTCTTAGTCCCTAGGTTTCTTAGTCCCTAGGTTTCTTAGTCCCTAGGTTTCTTAGTCCCTAGGTTTCTTGTACATCTCTGGACATAGTGCAGTCTTCCTGTCTTCCTAGTAGTCGTCCAAGTAGTCAACATCAATGTCTACTGTTTGAATGTCTCTTTTGATTACATCTACCTAAGAGCATGACCAAATCAACGCAGGTAGGGCAATATCCTGGTCATATCTAAGCTGGATTATGATTTTATTATCTGTCAGTCAATTTGCTAGTTTCTTGGACGGGCGAGTAGTGCGGACTACCACCATACTCTCGAACACGGGCCGACTGACTTTAGTTGGGGAAAGTAAAGGCGGTTGGTCGTTGTGCTGGCCACATGACACCCTGCTCGTTAATCGTTGAACAATGAAACAGATGACCTTAACATCCTCTGCCCCGTTGATCGAAAGGTCTGAAAGGGAAATTTTACTTGTTATTAAGCTAGCAAGCTTCTCAGCTATGTCTAAGATAGAAAGGGGACAACGCAAGTGGGACGAGTCTAATTAACGCTGTTCTTTCGCATCGCCTTCACGTGTCCCTTAGTCTTTTGAACCGTTGGGGCACCACACAAGATCTGTCAACCGTATTTCTCCATTCCTCTCTTGGCCTTGAATTTCATTCAATGAGAGGCCCGTCCATTCTTTGATGTTGTCTTCCCATCGCTTGTCTTGTTTCGCACATGTTACGTATATGTGATTCCTAGTTCGTTCCCGTAAGCCTACATAAGGGTCTTGTGGTATGCGCGCGGGACTATCGTTCGGTTGTCTCAATGGTCCCGGGTTTAGGCCCTGTCCGCTGCCATTCCCCGTCGTCCTGCGGGAAGTTTGAACTAGGAGTTAGATTATCTTCATCTCTGAAGGAATATCCGAAACATGTCAAACATTTTTTATAAAATAAGGGTGCTTGGGAGTTCGGGGTTCGCGCTGGTTGAGTCGTTAAATGCTTGGCTTCTAAATCTGGGGTCCTTGGTTCGAATCTCTGTGAAGACTGGGATTTCGAAATTCGGGATTTTTAGGGCGCCCTTGAATCCATCGAACTCTTATGGGTACCTGACTTTAGTTGGGGAAAGTAAAAGCGGTTTGTCGTTTGTGCTGGCCACATGTTAGCCTGCTCGTTAATCTTTGGCCAAAGAAACAGATGACCTTAACATCATCTGCCCCTATAGATCGCAAGGTCTGATAAAAGGAACTTTTTTTTTCTACTCGTGTGTCCAGGACCCATGCCCTGTAGGCCTACATCTTAGTTTTCGAGGTGAGTATTTCTGTTTGCCAACAATCTAGGATTCACTGATTCATAAATTAAATGATTTTGTTTCATGAAGTTAGCAATAGTTAAAGATTTGAAAACAAAATGGAGACTAAGCTTACTAATCTAAATTTACACGGGACCCCACAAGCTGGTTTGGTGAGCACCAACAAATATGGACACGATGAGTAAATGTGTAAAAGTTAGTTTAGCACCAGGGCCGGCCTTAGGGCACTGAAACCTATGCGGCCGCAGTGGGCCCCGCACTTTCATAGGCCCCGCGCTAACACTAGTTGTAAATTATAAAATTAATCCATTTTAACTTGACAGGATTTCCGCTGACTCCTGATTTTCCATGAGCTCTTAGAAATCTCCTGAAATTATTAAAATATCCTGAAAACTCATAGCCTAAAAATTGAAAAAAAAATCATTTTGGGTGCCATTGAAGACGTAAACGCCAATCCTACTCGCGATTAATAAAACGGCAATGTCAGCCTTCATTTAATAAATAATAATGCGAATTTTAACCAAACAAGAAGTTCCAATACTTTATTTACTGTAATAGTCTGTGGCTTGTAAATATAGATCTTAATCTATCTCGATCTCTTAAAAAAATCAAAAGCGATATTTTGCTAGTCGATAATAAATCTAAAAGGCAGATCTGAATGCTTGTTGGCTTATTGTAGATTTAATTTCACCATGATTTTGTACTTTGTAAAGTTTGAACAAAATGTAAAGACGTATTTATTTTCTAACAAAAAAAATGTTAATGTTCACTTATTATCCTTATCCCTATCCAGACTAGGCCCCCTCGCAATCCGTTTCGCATAGGGCCCCGAAATCTGTAGGACCGGCCCTGTTTAACACGACGTTTCTATCCACAGTGACTTCCTTGCCGTCTGCTATTGACCATTGTGATGTGCTACACAGTGTAACGGCGGGGTTTATTCGTCAGGCTGCAGTAACGACTTAACACACACTCTCTGTGCAGTAACAATTGATAACTCTGTTTTGTGGGCCAAATATCTCCCCACTGGCTGCACCAAAAGTTATAAAATAGTTTGTGGCTCAATCCTTGGGGTTCTCATAATTTACGAAATGTAATTTAAGAGATCCATGAGAATATCAGTGTGTTCGTGAGAAAAATGAATTCGAAAAACAAAATGCTGTCCTATGTGTTAAGAATGTAATTTTTCACAGCAGGACTACGTAGGCTGTGTGAAGCGTCTAGTGCGGCAGCTTGACTTGTTGGCCCCGTTGGCTAGCATCTGTGAAAGGGGAGCAATTGTGTAAGTCTCTCTTGCCAGTACATAGCCTCTCCACAGCAAGTCCTAAGCAGTACCTCCTCGTGGTGGCAGATGGAAACTGAGGCTGCGAAGCCTCAGGCTAAACTGCAAGGGTCTCGGAGGAGGTTTGGCCCCAAAATGTGAGGCAACCCTGTTGCCCACAAACCCAACCCCTAGCTATAGGTCAATAGCCGCACTGCCTTGTGTGTGTGTCCCTGTAAGGTCTAAGGCTAAGGGAGTAAGCCCTAACAGAAAATCCGGTCCTGGAGCCCCGTAGGCGGGGGGACAGTAGTAAGACTACTGCTCTCTGGCAAACTCCTGCAGCCACCTGTCCCCCCCCCTTTTGCAAAGGGAAAAGATCGTCTCTCGAGACGTAAAATGCCACAGAGGCTATACAGCCGCAGTGCTGAATCAATGCTTGGCGATGATTATTTATTCATTTTATCTGTAGGAAATATAGGACATATATATATACAATAGTCAGATATGACCCTAGTGGGTTGGATTTAGATGTATGTTACACATTGATAATGTTTCACATTTTTTTTTAATTTTTTCCAAGAAAGTAGAGTGTGAAAATGGGTTTACCCGTTCAGTCGACTTATTCATATCAAATATAAAATACTGTAAAAACCGATTTGTTAAAAAAGTTTCGTTCTTTAATTAAAAAAAAATAAGTTTATTTTTAGGGCCGTGGAAGGGACATACACCACGGTCTCCTCAATGAAACATCCAAATCAAAATTGGTCAAGAGTTTTTTTTTTATTTCTATACAGGACATACATACATAAATACATACATATACCTTACATTCGATTATACATGTTAGATATGTGGCCTTTTATATAATTTTCAATTTTGAAAAGGGTAGTATAACAAGGCTTATAAATTAAAACTCAATTTAGTGCATCAACACTCTAAAGAGTTTGTTTCAAAGAAATGCTTGTAAAAGACAAGACATTATAAAGCCGAAGCGACTTCCAGGCCGTATGGACTATCAGACTTCCAGGCCGTATGGACTATCAGACTTCCAGGCCGTATGGACTATCATCCTGAAGGTCATCCCCTGCCGTCGAGCAGAAATTTAGTTTCTTGAACGGTTAAGTAGAAAGGGCTTTCAGCATATTCAGGAACACGTGCCCACTGGTACCGTACCAAGCCACTGAGTGAGAGCCGTTTTAAAGGTATTATTTATTGTATTTCATTGTCTTATTAACGTGTGGTATGCGCTCTGGGGTGTCGTCTGATTGGTTCCGGGTTCGAACCCTGCCCGATGCCATTCACAGCTGTCCTAAAAGCATTGGATTAGGATGTAATAATCTTTAATTATGAAGGAACGTACGTAAGAAATGTAGAACAAAACAAAACAAAAACAAAACAAAACAAAACAAAGGTGTTCATACAATTATGACACGTGTAATGGTCAAATAATTAGGTCTAGTTATGTTTTCAACATTTTTTTTTCCCGTGGTCTGGTTCTTGAAAACTTAACAATTAATGTTTAAAGTCAGCAACTCTGCTAAGTTTCAGAACGTGGGTGTGCTGCCGAACTGAATTGAGATACACTGATGTTATACAATTATGCAAGTAAGGGTGTAAATGCTGTGTAGTGTGGAAAAACACATATTTGTCTTTAAAAAAAAAACGTTGGATTTATATTGTTTATAAGGTAAATATATATGAAATTATCTCACTGTAGTTGTCTGTTGTCTGTTGGAAACTAAACCCCGTGACAACTTAAATCAATATTTTATTTATTTCAGTTGACCTAGATTTTGAATATTTTACATTTGGTTGTCTGCCTCGTAGCGTTCATAAGTGACCTTCTAGCTGCAAGCGAACAAGGACTTTCCGACATTTTCGACCAAACGTCGACTCTATATTTATTATGTAGAGTAGATTTAGAGTCTTTTACCTTTTTAATCAAACAGCATTTTCTTTCCTACGAAGTTGAAAAGAGCTTAGATGTCTTCTTTTTTTATTGTTTGTTCTGAAAAAATATGAACAAAGAAGAACGTGTATAGAACTAGAATGTTACTGTAAATGTACAAATCTATTTATCAAAGTTATGTGAAGAAGAAAAATACAAAAAGATAAAACATTTCGTTGATATGTTTACAGGTAGACAAATGATAGATTTAAATCTTAAAAATACATTTATTTCAATGGATGCTGCATGATTGTGTCGTATGCGCTCTGGACTGCCGTTTGATAGTCACGATGATCCCACTAGTCCCAGGTTCGAAACTCGCCCACAGCCAACCCCCGTCGTCCTGTAAAAGGTTGGGACTAGTCACTAAGAGCATAGATCTAACTTGTGTGTATAATTCAGATAAGGGGGATAATGCTGTGAATCTAAGATTTCAATCATTTCGAATTGAAAACTTCTTAATCAAATGTTATATTAAAAATAGTTTTAAATAAAAGGGGATTAGGCTACTACTTTTGTGTTTATTCATAGGGTTAATTTCTTTTCCAGTTTGACATATCGATTTTGTTTAGGATTTTCCAAAAGAAAAAAACAAACATGTTTAAATCTTATGTTATCTTAGACATCACAGTCGTTGTATGTAGGCCTATATATAGTCATATATACAGTCGTTATATATATATATATATATATATTTATATTATACGCCAAATATTACTTCACGAGTACACTTCATCGTTCCTGCTAATTAGAAAATAAAGTTCCAATTTCAGATCAAACGGTCTTCAGAGCATGTAAAGGTCACCTGTTTCTGCTGGGTTAACTAGTGTGTCATGTAGCCAGCGTAACGACCAACCGCCTTTGCTTTTCAGTAAGTCAGAGGCACTTAAATATCCTGAAATTGCAAATCCCAGTCTTCATCAGGATTCGAACCCGGGACCGAGCGCTTTGCCCCTCAGCCAATTGCGTCTTCTTCTCGTGACTTAAGCTCTACTAAGTTATAGGTTTTATAGTCTGATTCTGGCAATCAATGTCAGGCTTTAAATACACTCTTTTGAATTAAAGTCAGTAATTTATAAGATAAGGATAAGAAAATATACTTATATGAATTTATCCTGACATGAAACTAGAAACGCACATTTATTTCGGTGTCTTTGGTAGTGTCATTTGTTTGTTTTTGTGAGCTATGAAATATCATGCATTATCACTGCTTTAGTTTTTAGTTAATAATCCTGAAGTGTCTGTAGGTTAAAATTTATTGATCATAATATTACTCCTGTTAAATGTGATTGTTTATTTGTGGTCATCTTATGTCTTTTTTTTTTTCGGGAGGGGGGGAGAGGGGAGGGTCTATTTTACTTTTATATTTTAAGAGCTATTGGACCCCAAACATAGCATGCAATTTTAGTATTAGACTAACAAAGTCTAAACAGTGCTAAAGTTGCATGCTTTTGCTTGCTTTGTAAAAAAAAAAAAAAATTCTTGAGTAAACTTTAAGGCATTGTTTGATTCCCTACTTACTTATTAATATAGAGATAACGTTTCGTGTAGCCTACAATAGAAAATGAAGTTGTAAAGTTCTCCTAATCTCTTTTTTTTGTATTTTCAATTAAGTTTAAACAATGTATTCCCTTTCAGACCTTGATGTAAAGGCCATCTGTTTCTGTGTAGCCAGCACAGTTAACGAGGGTGTCATGTAGCCAGCACAACGACCAACCGCCTTTACTTTTCCCCAACAAATGTCAGGTACCCATTAGAGCTGGGTGGACTCTGAGGCGCCCAAAGATCCAGAAAATTAAAAATCCCAGTCTTGTCCAGAATTCGAACCCGGACCCCCGGTTCTGAAGCCAAGCGCTTTATCGCTCAGCCGCAGCGCCTCCAGAAAATTCAGTATTTTGAGTTTTTAGTCTGAGTAACTGGCTTACCTTGAGTTAAATAATTTTAGCTTTGACATATTTACTAGAACTACATAGCGAAGTTATACTTCAATGTATTACTTACTCTTAGTCTTCTATCTCAGAATTTAGTAACTGCATGACTTATCGACATTTACATACTCAACATTGACTAGGTCGTTTTATGTAAAGGAAAGACTACTACGTCATTATAGGGCGAAGCTAATCCAAAGTGATTTCATTGGTTCGAAAAAAAAAAAAAATTCCAGTTGAAATCTATGGCGCTGATCTGAATTAATTTAACTTCACGTAACATCGTCACAGAGGTTTGAAATACATTCAGGTACGCTCCTAATTATGGTGTTCCGTAGATCTACATTTTATTAGCACTTTAAGATGAACAAACATCGAGAAACCTAGCTTGAACCCTAACGAGGCTTAACCAACACTTAGTCTAGCGTCTAGAGAAGAAAATCGACTAAATAGCCGACTAACAAGTTTCTGCTAAGTCTCTTTTAAAATCACTGTAATGATGATCCTTTAAAAATTCCACATTGTCTCGAATGAAAACAATAATTGAATACTTCAAGATAATGTCCACTATAATAATTGAATACATCAAGATAATGTCCACTTACCCAGTGCTATCGCTACAGGAACGTTTGGCGCTGAACGTTTTTGTAAGCAGTAGGCCTATGCTATAAATAGAATGGGTTTTTTTACCTTCTAAATATGAATCTGGTAGCTCTGTAGATTGTATAGTGTCGCAACGGTACAATGCTAGAAAAATCAAGAACATATAATAAAATATATTGTACTCATTTCGAGTTAGTCTCTTTTTGTATTTTGAATTAAGGTTAAACAACTTACCCCCGTTTAAGACCTTGCGATCTATGGGGCAGATGATGTAAAGGCTATTTGTTTCTGTGGCTAGGGTTTATAAGTGTATCATGTCGTTAGCACAACGACCAACCGCCTTTCCTTTTCCCAACTAATGTCAAAGCTGGGTGAACTCAACACGAACCTGGGACTGTCCGAGCGCTTTACTACGTACAATTGCATGACATTCTAATTGTCCTACTTTCATGTGATTCGAACCTGAACATACCCCCCCCCCGCCCCTTACCAATTTTAGAGCCGCAGTTGCGCATTGAAAAAATCTCTGACTATAATAATTATACAAATTGTGTACAAAGCTTATATTAATTTACTCCGTCTGACTGTATTCTTTTAAATGTTTTTTCTCCTTCTTCCCATTCTCGGATCAAGTTATAATATTGCACAATTATTTATCGTCTATAACAACACACAAATCTTTCATAAAATGAGCAAGTTATTACATCAATTAATGGTGATTAATTAGGTTTCTTTTATATAGAAATAGGGGAGATAAACCTTGCAATATCGAAAGCTAAGACATCGATTGAACTGCGCACCAGTGGCGTTTTCTTTCATTTTGAAATTCAGAAGAAAAAAATCACCCTTTTCGTCTCCAACGAATAACTACATGCAATAATATAAAAGAGAAGCTCCAATTCTTCTTATTCTTCTTTCTCATTTTACATGTTGGAGGTTTCAGATCAGTAATCCTATATCTGAGATGAACCGCGTAGTGGTTTCCAGATTAGGCAGTTCACCGTTTAGTCTTTGTTCTATAGGAGGGTAGAGCGTAGTTAATATTAAAAGCTAACTGAATAGCTCATGCCAGAAGTTTGTATTTGAAATTAAAAAGTATTAAGTATTTCTACATCCACTCATCTTGAGAAACGTCGTACCGGTGCGTACCATCACAAAAAAAACAAACAACAACACTAGATCTACATATGAACTATATAAGTATATATTGACTATATCTAGATTCTAGATCTATTAAATTTAATTAATCTATGTAGATCTATTATTCTATATAATAATCTATGACTATGGAAGATCTAAATTTCTAAAATCTAGACTCTAGTGCCTCTAGATATATAGATCTTATCTTCTTAATCGGGTGAGAAAGGAGGAGGGTTTGGCGTGGGGCTAGCGACCCCACCCTGTAAAACCACTATTGCTACAGAAACGGCAAACTCGACACATAATGAAAACTATACATGCGGCGAGGGCGGCCAAACCACATTGCCAGTGACAGATCATTATGGAGACAGCTTGCCGCCCAATGCGCCGAACGGCGCGGGAGGACCTAAGTCTAAGTCTAAGTCTTCTTAATCGACGTATAAGAGTTGAAATGTTTACAAACATGTCTGAATACAATGTAAAAAAAAAAATACCCCTCTTAGACTTTGCTATCTTAGGGTCATCTGTTTCATTGACTAACCGTTAACGAGGGTGTCATGTGTCCAGCACAACGTCCAACTGCCGTTACGTTTCCCTAACTAATGTCAGGTACCATTAGTTGGACTCAAGGGCGTCCTAAAAATTACATGAAGACGGAGTTTATGCTACTCATGAAACTAATGGGAAAACAACCTTGAGAGCATTATGAAAATAAAATGTTCAATATAACTCCAATAGTTCATCTGGGTATTGAAAAAAAAATGGAATACTTACATTTTAAAAGAAATTTGTAATTTTAAAATTATTATTTCAAAACATGTGGCGGGCCGGATAAAACCTTTCCGGGGACGGGAGTTGGCCCTCGGGTAGTTTGCCCATCACTGGACTAAGCTGACTAAGCCTGACCGAATTTTTAAAACGCGAACATTTCTAGTGTGATTTATTTCCAGCTCATGTAGAAAGACAGAAGATCCAGAAAATTTTCCATCAATCAGACTTCTTATATTAAATCTCTTTTTACCAAGTTTATATCAAGTCACTTCATTTGTTTGGTGAAAATCTTGTAGATGTTATTTCTCACATACGTTCAATGTTTACCATAAAATATTGTTGTAACCCTGCCTTGCACCAGTGCTTGAGGTGCGCACTAGCGCACTAGTGAACGTAAACAGGAAGACACTAGAATGGAGAGAAGAACAGTGCATCAGGGATTGTGAAGAGTCTGAATGTTTGGAAACTAAGAAGCCAGCTTTTGGTGCTGCCTGAAGGTTGTAGAAGGGACCTGGAGCGAAGCGGGGAAGGCTGTCGTTGGTCCACATTCGGGTTGCTGTCTAAAGGACTGGTAAATTAGTAGAAAGACTCTGAGGAAGCTGAAGGATGCTATGTGTTTGTCCTAGTGAATAAACACCTGCTTTATTTCCTGTTACACTGTGTTGTGTTGCCTGCCTTTACGTTGAGTGTCTACCCAAGAGTTACAACAATATATATGCTATGCACAGAAAGAGAGAGAAACAGAGATAGAGCACTTTTCAAGATTTAGTGCTATCAAATAACCCGCTAATTTCAAGAATAGCTTAGTGAGCTATTTCCTGTTTACTGCATTTAAGTGAGATATCATTGCAAATATTTCATGTCTATATTTTATTACAATACATCTATTCAACTCGTAACTTCGTGGAAACTTCTGGGTGTCTGGACACAGATCTTGAAAACAGTTGTAACGATTTTCCTAGAAATTTAGCAGATTATGTATATTGCCGGAAAAAGAATTACTAGCTGGTTGACCGTCATAATATTTCAAATTAGAAAAAAAAAAAAAAATTTGGCTAGAGAACCTGAAAGTATCTATCTTGGACTTTGAACGTCTTCGGGTATTTCCACATTCCAGGAACATTTTGCGCGTGGTCTAGAGTCCAGAATCTAGATCTAAAATCCTATCATTGGAATATTATAAAGTCTAGTAGATCTACACATTTGCTTAACTAAGACAGTTTTGAAATAAGTTTTTTACGAAGATGTACTTTAACTCTATTGTGCAGGACAGAACAAATCCTAAACCTCAGAAACTTTTCCATGTCTTTATTGATTGCAAGAAAGCTTACATCAGAGTATGGTATGGGGCACTCTGGGCGACAATTGACAAGTACAGCTTGAATAAAACATAATAAAAGTAATTTAGAACCTCTTCAAGGAGGCCACTAGTGTGGTATACTTCAAAATATCACTGGGGACTGGTTTAAAACCACAGTAGGAGTAAGTCAAGGCTGACTACTCTCACCAACTCTTTTCAATATCTTCCTTGAAAGGATAATGGAAGATGGTTCTGAAACATGGAGAACAACTGAAGCCACAATAAAAAAAAAATACAGACCTTCAACAGATGCCTGAGAAATATCCTAAAAATACACTGGTACGACAAAGTAGAAAACACCAAACTGTGGGAGATGAGTGGACAGAAAAATATAGAGGTGCAGATCTTAGAGTGGAAGTGGAGATGGATTTGTCACACCCTTAGAAAAGATACCAGCAACAGAGCTAGGCAGGCCTTAGAGTGGAACCCCCAGGGAACAAGACTCAGAGGAAGACCAAAAAGAACATGGCGACGCAGTGTACTTGAAGAAGCAGAGAAGACAGGGAAGAGCTGGGACACCATCAAAAAGCTAGCAAGAGACCGTGGAGAGTGGCGTGTTTTTGTCGAGGCCCTATGTTCCATGAGGAACTCAAAGGAGTGATGATGATGATGATAATGGAAGATGCTCTCGGGGGCTATGAAGGTACTTTAAGCATTGGAGAAGGAAGAATTACTAATTTGAGCTTCGCTGATGAGTTGGATGGCCTAGCAGGGACAGAAGAAGAACTAGTTGACTCGGTGATGCGCATTGACAAGACTTCCGCAGCATATGGTATGCAATTAAATGTCGAAAAAAAAATCAAATTATGACCAATAGCCAACACGGCTTTAGAAGGGGCATCGGGATTGAAGGTAAAAAGCTGACAAGTGTCAGTAGTAAATACCTCGGAGCTATTGTATTTAGATGAGGTAAGCAAACCCGAACTACTTGCCTAAATTGCACAGTCCACAGCAGCAGCGGCAATACTCAAAAACAATATGGAAAGACAAAAGCATAGCCCTCGACACCAATGTCAGACTTATGCGCTCCTTATTCTTATATACTTGCTAGTCTTGGACGATGACTGCAGAGCTTGAGAGGAGGATCCTAGTAATGGAATTGAGATGCTACAGAAGGATCCTAGGCATCACATTTAAAGACCGCTTCACAAATGAAGAGATTTAGAGACAGTTACCGTAGCGATTGGACCCCACGATGATCTGCTAATATATGGCCATATGACAAGGTCTTCAGGAACTGGAAACAGTATAGGGGAAAAAAAGAGTCAGAGAAAGCGATGGGAAGACAACATAAAAGAATGGATGGACCTGCCATTGAACAGGTACTAACCAAGGCAAAAGACAGAGGAATGGAGAAAGACAGTTAATAATTCTTGTGTGGTGCCCCACCGGCCAACAGACTAAAGTGGGAAGCGTGGTCGAGTAGGCTAAGTGCGCTTGAACTTGGCTTGGCTTGGCTACCTATGAATGGGGGTCGAGGTTCGACACCCGACAGACCGGGCAGAGTTGTTTTTACTGAGCGCCTAAAGGCAGCACGGAAAAACCTTCTCCTAGATACCCCCTCCCCCTCACTGGTCCACAAATGAGATTTGACCAAAGCGCTCTGAGCATGCAATAAGCATGAAAGTAGCGCTTTGTAAAAGCCATAATTTAATCCTAAAGGATAGGCTAAGGTGAAGCTTTTTCTAAAGTGCTTTTATACTGAAACATAGCCTATATTATCTTGGGGCAATTTAATACACAGAGTGGTAAAGATTAAAATCAACAAAATGATTGAACATTATAGTGCCCATTTACGACGATCTGCCAATTCTAAAAAAAAAAAAAAAAAAGTTTCAATTGACATCGTTCGCACCTTCACTGTCACATATAATCGTCGATTTCATTCAAACAATACCCTCAGATCTAAAGAAGTGTCAATTGACAGTTTTGTAAGACCACAATAACGCTGAACGATCAAGTGACGAAGTCAGACGTCATTAGGCTATTACTAGAAGTCGGTCAATATAGATATTCTATTAACAGAACTGCTGAATTTCACAGTAACGCGTTCTACATATTAAGAATTACCAAGAAAAAACAAACAAAATACAAAGCTTTAGCGTAAAAAAAAAACACACAAAAACTCACATGGTAAAATTACCCATACATAAGTACACATCCGAACTTAAAATCGTTCGATCCCTTGGCATAAGCCTCCTCTATCCCCCCCCCCCCCCCTCATCTACTAAATCCCTTTATGCCATGAAGATACTCAAGACTATAGTTATTTCCTTTCACTCCGCCACTCACAAATAGTTACATTTCAATAAAATAATTAATGAAAGGGTCTTACAGTTGCATAACAGTGCGTTATTGTATCGTATAAATAGACGTTATTTCTAAAAGGTAATTACGTCCTACTCGTATCCATGTATTAATCTAGACGTTCATGTTTGAGACTTATACTCTATGTCATTGATTTTCTTGGTTGATTCAGACAACCTGTTCCGTGCTCAAATAGCACACTAGGGAAGAAGAAGCACTTTTACGCATTTGTCCTAGCATATGGAACAAGAAATGTGACTTAATATTTTTCTGAGTATGTTATTAGTAAGTTATGGTTCAGTGTTGAATGTTTTATTGCTGCTTTACTTTTCAATCTTCTCTTCTGATGTGCTTCTAAGTTAACCATTGTATGTGGGCTTCTACAATAAACACGAACAAATTGAACACTTTCTATTATTAGAAACTATAACATTTGAATAATTATAAACAAAAAGATGCATTCATTTTCAACATAGTAAAAGACTATTAAGGTTTTAGCCTATTTTATTAATTGTAAGATAAAGAAATATTCCATTATCACTCTTTAGTTATTATCAGTTTCAGTCTACATAGCCTGTGACAAAGTAAACAATAAAATATTTCGTTACGTGACCTAAATTTTATAAATATCTTTACGTAAAGTGGTCGATGGGACAGCTGACTAATTTTCACAAGGGGGGGGGGGTTTCAGTTTAACTCTTTCTCTCCTAATTGGTGATGCCAGCGTTGATTTGACCCCCATTAGACTAAATTAATTTTTGGATTTAAAACTTTGATTTGTGTTGTATAAAAAGAACATGCACTTCCCAATAAGTCTATACCAAATAGTGATGGGCAAAAGTTAACTAAAAAGTTAGAAACTTTTAGTTTAACTAAAAAAAAAAAGGTCATTGTTTAACTAGGAAAAAAAAGTTAAGTTAAAATCTTTTCTTCTTATCTTATATAATACAGACGTTACTTCAAAAAGAAGATGATTACGTCCTACGCGTCATGCATTCAGTCATTCATATCAACCAATGACTTAAATTATGCCAAGTCACTGGTTTTCCTGGCTAGCTTAGGCAACCCATTCCATGCTCTAATAGCACTAGGGAAGAAGGAGTATTTGTACAAATTTGTCCTAGCATATGGGACGAGGAATGTGCCTTTATCTTTGTGTCTTTCAGAGTATTTTATTAAACTTTGTTTTTGTATTTGAAGATTATGGTTCAGTGTTTTATGTATGATTGCTACTTTACTTTTGAGCCTTCTGTCCTGAAAGCTTTCTAAATTTAGTGATTTTACTAAAGGTGTTACTCTAGCTAGTCGTGTGAATATTCGTTTGTTATGAATCTCACTGCTCTATTTTGTGTCTGTTCCAGTTTCTTAATGTTTTATTGAGTTGGGGGGGGGGTCCCAAACAGAGGATGCATATTCTATTATTTGCCTAACCAAGGTTAAATAACATTTTAGTTTTATGTTCTTATTTGATTTATAGAATTTTTTTTCAATAAACCCTAATGCTTTGTTTGATTTTTTGATAGTTTCATCAATATGGGGATTCCATGACAGTTTTTCATTTATTATAGTATATAAAATCGTAGTTTAATTATTTTTTTTTAGTTACTAACTAAAAAGTTTAATTAAAATGTGTACAACTTTTCAACATATGGTCAGGGTTGAAACGCACATCCCTGTTTTCTGGTCATGTGATATCAATAACTTTGATTATCAAAAAAAAAATGATGCAGTTAACAACTATTTAGTCAGTCTGCATTTGAAGAGGGTAAAGTAAGATTCTGGTAGAAGTAAATATTTGCAACTGAAAGTAGCAGTATTATAAAATGTTTAAATTTTTTTGCTAAAAGCTTCTATGCAATATTATGAATGAGGTTGTTCTGAATTTTTTTGTGAGCCACGTGGTGGTGTTTAATTTCTGTTTATGATGGGAATCTGATTAGTAAGTGGTTTTAATCAATTCATTTTTTAACTGCAGGAACATCAAGTACACCTTTTTTTTTTATAGTCTTAAGACTTGTTATTGAGATTTAAGTCTAAATCGACAGCTAGGCCTAAAAGCATTAGGATAACCAACTCTAGGAAAAAAAAATCTTAATCCACACCCTCTCTGACCATAAAGTAAATAGACTGTGTCCAAATGATTTTAACAACCTGGTCAGATAGACATACACATATAGGCCTATTGTACTGTACGTGTGTAGTCGATGATACTTCGAGACTACCCTGCATTTTTTTCATTACGCGTTATGCAGTAGTGTTTGCTTAATGTGGAGTGGCCAGATAAGAAAACAACACTCAAGCATGTTCGTAGATGTATCGTTACACTAAAATAGTTACACACGCCCTCTGCCCAGAAAGTAAATAGACGGTGTGTCCGACTGAATTTAACAACCTGACCAGATAGACGTGGGCGTGTAGGCCTATATAGTGTAGGCTACTGTGCAGTCCATAATGACAAGACTACCTTGTTTTTTTTTTTTCCTTGCGTGTTTAAAGGTTATGCAATAGTGTTAGTTGCATTTTTAGTGGTCAGACAAGAAAAAGCTCATCGTCATTGTTAGTCAAGCATGTATTTTACACTATAAAATAGTTATACAGGTCAAATGTTTCTTAAAACTCCAACGATTTCGTTTCTATTTCTTTGGTTACTAGGTCTGAATTTGAAATTCTAAATCTATGTTATTTAAAGAGATTTTAAACTGTACCGGTATAAGTAAGATTTTCTGTTATATCGCCTAATAAGTTAATATAATTTTAAAGAAAAGAGTACAATTCTTTTCTAAAAGTTTAATTTCAAGGAAACAAAACAAGCACACATATTAATTTAGACATCTTTTGTATTATATTTTTATTAATTGTGCATTAATGTTTATGTAAGAAACATATTTCTTATTACTGATTTTTATTATGGATAAATATTTCTACAATGCTAAAAGAATATGATCGAAATGTAGGCATAGGCCTATGAATATATCTATATAGCTCTAGTTCAACCACTCCCCCACCCCCCAAAAAAAGTTATGAATATGTTTGTTATAGTTTAATTAATTTTTTTTTTAGTTTAGTTTAACCACATTTTAAAATTCTTGATAAACTTTTAGTTTAACTACTTTTTTAAAGTTGAAAACTAGCTTTAGTTTAACTTTTAAAAGTTAGTTTAGTTCCCATCACATTTTCTGAACAAAAAAAAGTTATTGAAGTCTAATCATAAGAGGAGAGTGAAATACAAATGAGCAAAATAAATAATACTATCGGCACGAGGAAAATAATTACGGAGAGAAAGATTTAAGTATGTTACCAACAAAAAAAAAGCTGATCTGAATTAATTCAATTTCAAGTTACAACGTCACAGAGGTCTAAAGTTTGTAAAACATGCTTTTATTTTCCACTGTTTTGTGAAAGGATGTGCGTGTAAAGTCATAGCTTAGAGCGTATTGGGTTTACTGTAACTAACTGTATCTAGTATCAGGAGCGTAGCTAGGAATTTTCCATCTTTTGGGGGCCCAGGGGGGGGGGCTTGATCTCTTTGGGGGCCCTTTGCATTTTGATTTATATTTTATCTTTAATGTAAAAAACTTTCATTTGGGGGCCCCCTCAGTGGGGTGGGGGGGGGGGCAAGAGGGATTTTCAAATTCTCCCCCCTTCTCACACACCCTAGCTAGAAGAACTTAACAATACACTGTGCTATTTTTAATACTAACAAGTCTATAAGTACAAATCCTTCCAGACCTACATAATTTAATTTTTGAAAGCACTGCACAAATAAAAATGCACGCACTCGCAAATATAAAGAGCTGTCTTATCAACCTAAGTAATACATACAGTTATTAAATAACAGAGGGCTGAACACAACTGCGGCAGGTATACAGGTTTGCTCTACAAACAAACAAACAAAAAAAAAAGGAAAGAAATGGCTCCTCTATTATGAAGAACGCGGACGACTGATCTGGCCATGTTTTTATCGATAATTTCTCAAGAAACTCCGCCCACTATTTTTTTTTTTTAATTTACCTCCACCGTGCACGCGCTCATGATCACGTGTCAAGGCTGAGGCTGTCTCTCTCAACTAAAATCCTAAGTAGGTCAAGAGTAAACGTAGATATATTTAAACATGACGAAAATAAGCCTAACAAGGTTACAAACACTTTGTGTGGGAACGAAAATTCAAAATCGGCCCCCCAATGTGGTCCGCTCAGGCAGGTAAAAAGGCAGGTTTCATTATTTTTAGAAAGAATATCAGAAACTATGAACTACAAACAATCAACAATTACAACACTATTTCCGTCGGTAAACGGCTTGATATCTCGGAGATTTATTAACGTTATTATCATTACATTGTTAATATTCATATGTATTCAATGAACTAATGGTTAGTTATGAAGATAGAGTTAAATCCTAGATGTCACTTACGAAGACCGCATCACGAATGAAGAGATCAGAGAAAGGGTTAACAGGGTTAGGGTTAGACACTGTGACTTTGTATCTAGCAATATGACAATACTGTACTACTGTAGACTATCTATCTATATACTTACAATGTACAAGTTAGTTGTATCACACTGTATGTCACGGTTGATTTGGACTCCGGTAGCAGCCCCAGCTCGGACCTACATATTTTGCCACATTCAGCACAGACATAACCATTCTCCGCCGGTGGTCGATTTAGATTTTCTACGCCTGTCCTCGGCAGCGTATTTTCTTCTGGTCTCAAATGTGTATTTCGCGGCCTTTGTCAGTGACCTGCATCTGTCTCGTCCTGAATCCGCTAGTCATTAAAGCGTTTCCGTGGGGCACCTCTGTTACGTCGACCACTTTTCAGCTCACCAAAAAAAAAAAAAAAACAACTTTTGGCATACGTTCGTCCCCCTTATAGGATATAATCTTTATACAGCGCAATTCCCATGTTTCCCGATTCGAAGGTCTGTATAAAAAGGGGAATACATTTTTGATACATCTTTTTTCTTTATGACATTCGGAAAAATCGTGAAATAATATGATTGAAGTTATAACATTTATTTTGATTGACGGATATAGATTTTAGTCGCAGTTTTATAAGAACGATTGCGGTTCATTGTTGAGCGACACAAATAAAAAGCTTTAAAAGATTAAATTATAATTGTTTTATTGTTTGTAGACTAAATGTGAAAAAAAATCAAATGATAGCAAAAATGTTGACCTGCCTCTCCCCCCTTTCTAATTCTCTCCTTTTCTAATTCTCTCCTTCTCTAATTCTCTCCCTTTCTAATTCTCTCCTTCTCTAATTCTCTCCCTTTCTCTCTTTATAGCGAATACCGCCGTATTATTATACTATTCGCTTCATTTGTGCTGATAATATTTGATACTTAGCTGGACCTTTCGAGGTCAGTATTTGAACTTGTGTGTAAACACATTTTCTTTTTTTGGTAATCTTGTTTTGTATGTGTGTATATATATATCTAAATGGAAAACACAAAATGTTGACCTCATCTTTAAATAAAATAATGATGACTAATAGCAATGTTTTATGAAGAGTCACTTATTAAGTCTACACAATTGCAGCTAGACTTCTGAAAAGACTGAGATCTAATGCCATCACTCCATTGTAAACACTTGAAGTTTAAAGTTGAGATTGTCACTTAAACCGATCAGCTGTTCATTTACGTCATTTATCGGCCACCATGCCTGACCCCATCCCCACTTGTCCCATTCTCCTGTGAATTACTCCCACCCCCCCTCTTTTTCACTTTGTCATGCACCCCCTTAACTCCCTCCCCCCCCCCCCCCCAATCCCATAACCAAGTCACAAGTAACGGTTCTCGCCACGTCACCCGTTTTTATCAAAAGTGGCTGGTTCCTCTACTTCGAAGCGAAGGCCACCATTGGCCCACAATTACCTCACAATTACGTTCTTGGTAAGGGAAAATGTCTCTCTAGAATATTGTTATAAACCTGGTGGTGGCACAGATGGGGGTAGTGGTGTGAGTGTAGTCAGCCGACGCAAATCGCCCCAGGCCAGCGCTAGACGAGCGGTCAACCGTGACGAGCTACGATGGTCAACCGAGTCGAGTATCAACAGGACGGTTCGGGAAGGATCGCCGTCGTGAACAGAGCTCATGAGCGTCACGAGAGTTGTAGTCATATGACCACCCAGAATGGTCGAGCGATGTTCTGCCCGGTTCGAGAAGGCCAGTAGGGACCCTATATAAGAGCGGAGGTATCGCAGTCAAGACGGTCGAGAAAAGGGGCTCAATACAGCAAGGTTCAGAAAGGAGGTTCACGGCAGGGGTTCAGAGCCCGGTTCACTACAGTCCGGTCGACTACAGCACAGTTCAGCGGTGTGGTTCTGTACGGAGCATTACGACGGTTCAGTGCGGAGTACTGTCAAGTACAGTTGAGACGGCTGGCGTCTTGATCTTGGTCTGCGATCGAGCCTAGTGTGTGAAGTCAGTCCTGAACTGTTGAACCCAGTGCAACCCGGAACGAGACGGAGAGGCCAGTGCAAGAGTTGATACTGCGGAACGGTGTTATCGGAGAGATATTTGTACAGTGTACGTGTTGCCAATTGTACAGTATTGGCTGTTATTTATTCAGCTATTAAAGTGTTACGTTACTTTGGAGCCCTGAGTTGTCAAGTTCTTTAAGTTGGTGGTGTCGTGTGGTGCAGTTCGCAGAGAGCCTGGATAGTGAGATTCGTTCGTAACAATATATATATAGTCATATGAAAGGTGTGCTACAAGATTGTCCTTTTACGACTGAAGGTACACTAAAAGAAATGGCATCGAACAGCTTCCGTTTCGTAATGAAACTCTATAGTCTTGCTCCAACTTTGAACTAACAAAATACAAAACAATACTCTTTTTTTTTTTTAAACAAAGGTTATATTAAGGAATCAATTAGTTTGAATCAGTCATGTAATTAAATTTGTAAATAAATCTAGACTAACAATAACAAGATTACAAAGACAGTTTGTGTGGAAACACAAACTCAAAATCGGCCCCCGAAGTGGTCCACCCAGGCTGGCTTCAATATTTTCAGAAAGAACATCCAAAATGAAATTATATCAAAGACAAATGAGAGATAAGAATGAAGTAAGAAGGTTGACAGATCTTGTGTAGTGCCCCAACGGTACAGCAGATCAAAGGATAGGTGCAAGTGAATGCAAAGTTAGATGTGAACCTGGCCTAACTAGTTCCCCTTTCAGACCTTGTGGTCTATTGGGCAGATGATGTAAAGTTCATCTGTTTTTGTGGCCTACGGTTAACGAGGGTGTCATGTAGCTAGCACAACGACCAACCGCCTTTACTTTTCCCCAACTAATATCAGGTACCCATTGGAGCTGGGTGGACTCAGGGGCACCTAAGGATTACGAAGTTGAAAATCCCAGTCTTCACCAGGATTCGAACCCGGCGCCCCCGGTTCGGAAGCCAAGCGCTTTGCCGCTCAGCTACCGCGCCTCACCTGGCCTAACTGAAGTCTTATAATAGATGTAATTGTTTTGAAAAGGATCAATGTCTTATTCGAAAGCTTAAAAAAAAAAAAGGAAATAATTCCAAATAAAAAAATTGTTCACGAAAATGACATTATAAGATTACTATTCTTTTTAATTTAGGTCTAACTTATAATGCATACTAATTAGCTTTTTCCCTTTAAAAAACTGCTTGCATAACTGATTTTAAAAATTAGATTTTTTTCGCTTTCAGAAAAAAAAAGTAGCCGTTGCATCAGAACTTTGAATGGTCTAAACTATTGTGATGTCGGATTTTCAATATCTTTTCTAGTTTACGAGATCTAAACGGGACGGACGGACAGACTGACAGACATTTCGCACAAATACGCTATGATCCTTTCACTTGTCTTGACCAGTTGGAAAAGGGGGGGGGGAGAAAGAACGGGGTATCTGGGTGATCCCTTTTTAAATATATTTATTTAAAAAAAAGGGGAACGACCTGAATTAGAACTCGTGGGCTAAAGCCTTCTCAGGCTTCTCAAGCCAAAACGGTAACGACTCTGCGAACAAAGAGCTTATGAACATGGAAGATTGTATAGTTATCTATTGTGTCTATTCAAACGAGGACATATAAAGGTGGTACTAATTCAGTTAATACCACCACTTCAGTCAAGTACGATTTCTTTTCCTTGTTCGAGATACCAAACAAAAAAAAAATTACCAATAGTTAAGCGGTTACATTTTTTTTTAATTCTTGTGTTGTCAGGTAAAAGAAATTAATTTGCAAAATCTTTAACCTTGATTCTAGAATGGGATTTTCCAAACTTTTTACCAGACGGACAGACAGACAGACAGAGTGAGTTGATATAAGCTTTGTAAAAATAAATAAAACTGTCATTGAAAATAGAATACTTAGGTAACCATGAAACCTTTAAACTATTACAAGTAATTTCAGCATAACTATTGTCTTCTAGGTTTTGTAAAGTCGCAGACACATCCATCACATCTAATATGATTCTTCTACCCCACCCCTCATTTCTACATCCATTTCCGTTCATAAGCCCAAGTAACTGCTTTTGCTAATGTTACAATCCCAATGTAAACACGTGATATTCATAATGTGTTACCATTGCTAGTAACTGAACTTAGCATAAACTTTTTGTGCTTTAAGGCATTACAATATCTCTATTCAAGTCAGAACTTCATGGAGGGCGAAACCTGGGCGATGATATCAAAAACGGCTCTAACGATTTTTCTTGAAACATTTGTGTATAATGCTGAGAAAAGAATTACTAGCTCGTTGGCAATACGGGGGAAACTCTAGCTTGACCATTATCATTTTTTGAAGTAAAAAAATTAAAACATTCGGCTAGAAATCTAGACATAGATCTAGATCCAACATCGGTTTTGAAAGGACTATGGCGTTCTTGAAAGGACTATCGTTTTCGGGAATTTCCAAATGCAAGCCATTTCTGACTAAAAAGTTTAATAAATCAATGTTCATGAAAATTGTGTGCATTGTTTTCAAAGTCTAAATCTAATTATCATTGGAATATTATAAAGCGTACTAGATCTATACATTCTAAGAATTATTTTTCAAGTGGAAGCGGGTGTGTGTGTGTGTTTGTGTGTGTGTGTAAAAAAATCAATTTTTTAAGTCTAATATTTATTAGTTATTAAGACAATCGCTCTATAAGCTACATACAGGAAGCATTGTCTACTTTCAACATTTTTTTAAAAATGTTTTTCTTTACGTGTATGTAGGTTACTTTCATTTTCTATAATATAAGATAACACATTCAATTTAAATGTATAAATTTGTTTCAATAATTTAGTATTAAGGAAAAAAAATAAAATTTAACCTTAAATGTGCCCCGGCCGTTTATCAATTCTTTAGAAACACACACACACACACACACATATATACATACATACATACAAACATACATACATACATACACCATACATACATACATACATACATACATACATACATACATACATACATACATACATACATACATATATACATACAATCATACATACATACATACATCATACATACATACATACAAATATACATACATACATACAAACATAGATACATACATAAATACATATTTATATATATTTATATATATATATATATATATATATATTATATATATATATATAAATATATATATATATATATATATATATATATATATATATATATATATATATATATATTTACATAAAGCATATAATTATAATGAAATATATTGCCTTAAAAGGAAACACAAGAGTGTAACATACCCATGGATGGTAAGAAAGTGTGTTGGAAAATGAGAAGACTAAGAGTTTCTTGTTCGGAATAAAAATTAATGGTTCAACCATATCTTTTCTACCGAGGAAGTCTTATACCGATATCCCACCTTTGTCTTATTGTTGGTTACATTCTCCACGCGCGCGCATTGTCACGTGACAATTTTGGTAGGGTTTTTTCTTTTTGGAATGAAGCCAAACTAATCAGGGAAATCAGTATGGTTAGACCTATTCTAGAGTCAGACCTGTGCGTTACTAATCTATATATTCTAAAAACTAACATCATGAAAAGTTAACATTTTTCTCAATGTCTATCTTAAAGAAAAACCTTATTATTATTATTATTAACCACCGGCTACGCCCGTTGATTTGTTCCCAATCTATATATTGTTCATTAATGTCCCCTTGGACTTCTCCATTTTATTTTCTTAATTAAAACAATCCGTAATATAAAAATGAACACAACCCCAAAACATTCCTTTGTCAGCAACTTCTGGTATCTATTACGTTGAATTGGACCGGTCCATAAAGTCGATTATCGAAAAATAAAAAAACAAAAAAACAAACAGGCTGAGTGTAAAGTAAAAGAACTGAAAATTCATATGCGCAATTATGTGACGTCAGTTTCTTGATACATTTTTAACAGGCTTATTACAGCTATAATACAATGTTACTGTTGTATTTAGCTCGAAATAGCTTTTCCTCCTTTGCCACTAGGATTACGGAAAAAAAAAGTGTGCTCTCAGAGATATTCAGATCGTGTTACAAACGGGAAGAAATTGTTAAATAAAAGTGAAGATATCGTTTCAAACTGTTCTCTTAGGTAAACAAAGGTTGACGAAGCACAATGTATTCGACATCATTAGAATCTGGAACGCAAGCAAAAACGACCGAGCCTCGAGTTAGATATGTGTGCTTTAAACCAATCGAAGCCAGTATGGAAAAGAGGCAAGGGCTGACGTGTGAGCAATTTCCCGCCCAGGCTTTCCCCTTAGTTTGTAAAATGTTTGTAAAATGTTTTACATGTTTCGGATGTTCCTTCAGAATTGAAAATAGTTTACTTCCTAGTCCAAACCTCCCGCAGGACGACGGGGGATGGGAGCGGACAGGGTTTGAACCCTCGACCGTCGATAAATCCGAACGACAGTCCAGCGCGCAAACCGCACGACCAGGCAGCCATCCATTGTAGTACCATTGCGGACATTTTTTCTCCCACTTCCCCTTCTTGGATCAAGTTGAAATTTTGCATACTTATTCATAATCGATAGCAATACACAAATCCATCCAAAAATTAACAAATTATCTAATCATTTAGTACTAATTAATTAATTTTGTTTTACACAGTAGAAAGGGAGCCAAACCTTGTAATTTTCAGATTAATGGTATTAATTAGCGGTTGATTCATTTTAGTTAAGCTTTGTTTTTAAAAAGTCTTTTTTTTTTCTTTTTGCTTGTCTTTTTTTTTTATCGTAGAGGGTGTTGGTGAATTAATAGATCACATTGATTGCTAATCAATCATAGTGAGAAAATTTTGATTTTTTTTTTACTGATATAAAACAAAAGTCTACTTTTCGATACGAAACTTCTAAAGCTGGTAATTAATGCTATATTACTAATAATCTAATAAGATCTTTTTTTTAAAACCATTAATTGTAAAACATACCTTTTTTTTCATCACCAACTCTCCACTAAAAATTAAAATCTTTACATTTGAGAACACAACTATACCACATAGACACAATTTGAAGTGTTTGATGATAAAAAAATGTTTATTTTGTTTTATTTAGCCAACTATCACTTACATTTCAAAACGTTTTTTTTTTTATCTCGAGCAGTATTTAAAGAAAGGGAACAAATATATATTAAAAATCATCAACATTGACTATATAACACAAAACAAATCCATAACAAAAAATGTTTTAGTCTAATCATTATTTTACTTTTAATTATTTAGAACAGTTATTTTCACAAGTTTTTGTCACAAAAGTTTTGTCACACGTTATTGTCACAACAGTTACATACGTACATACCATATTTGTTTAAAATTGATCTCTGCGGCAAAATATTTTTAAAATGTCAACAAAGTCAACGTACTGATAGACCTAGATCTAGGTTTAGTCTTTGTGATAAATTTAATCCATAAATGTTGATAAAAAAAAAGACACCAGTTGACACTATCCATAGTTATTGTCACAACAGTTATTTTCACAACAGTTTTTGTCACAACAGTTATTGTCAAAACAGTTATTGTCACAACAGTTATTGTCACAACAGTTATTGAAACTTATACTCATCGTCCGAAAACTGCAGAAATAATAAGCTGAGCAAAAATATTTAAAACTACTATAGAACCTTTTCCGGAATACTCTTAATCTGTAAATGATTTTCATAATGAAGGCTAATTAGACAAAATGTAGCTATTGGTATATCCGGAGCTAAGAATACCGGAAGTATTAATAACTAATGATGTGTTACTGCAGAATCAAATCGCTACTTGTATTATTCTGTTGACAACACCGCTCTTCAATATAATGTCCTTGACATTGTTTATCTATTTCCTACTCTCTCTACAAGTTTTCTTTTTATTTTGCTTTAGCTGCATTTATATCGCCCCACATATTTAATCATTGTTTGTTTGTTTTTCTGAAACAGACATCTTTTGAATATAAATGGGGTCATAAAATAAAAAAAAAAGTATACATATAATAAAAACAACAACAAACGAATGTGATTAACATAATCTTGAGATCCCCTTGGAGTTTTTTTCTTACTTTTGACTATCAAAAAAAAAACATATGGACATTGTATAGAAATGAGAATTAGAACATAGCTTCTTGTATAAGATGTGGCTTCACACTGGCAACATCTTGCCACTAGAAATAAACGTTTTAAACATTTTAATATTCTAAATTATCCGAAATAATAAAGTTATTTAAATGTAATAACTATGTTACAATCATAATTAAACGCTAAAAGATAATTACACATTTCGTTTACATTAATATACCGGATTAATAGACACATTTTTAAGATCTATAAAAATACTACAAAATAAAATGTATATATATATATATATTTATATATGTATATGGAATATGGACTATATATATATATATATTTAAAAATGTATAGAAATAAAGCGAATCATTAATATTAATTGTTTCTATACATATATATATATATATATATATATTTAAAAATGTATAGAAATAAAGAGAATCATTAATATTAATTGTTTCTATACGAATACAATTTGGACAGCTCTTGTTATTTTGACAATAATTAACAATTTTCCTCAGATCATTGCATAACATCCACTGTGATAAGGCGATGTCATCCCGTGTATAATACATTTCTAGCATGGACACAGAGTAAAGTTAAATTGTATCATAAAAAGATAGTATATAGTGATCCGTATTTCTAAGGGTTTTGGTTAGAGAGTGATGTTGACAAGAAAATTATGTCTATCCTTGCGATGGTCCGACTACTATTCTTACATCTCTTTATGAATTGCGTGTATTTCAAGAAGATACTTGATCCCACCAAGTCACACTTTCTCGTTTCTTTTTTTTTTTCAACAAATATTCTCTCCGGTTTCGCAAATGTCCCACGAGCTTGTATTCCCTAAGGCAGTTCAGTATAGTTCTTCCCTATATCACTCGCCATTTTTATCCACCCCACAATGCTCTTCGAAAGCAAGGCTCTGTCCTACTCAGGATCAGCCACACACAAATTACGGAGCATTCTTGGGTGTAGGGATTCCAGATGCTGCCCCCCCCCCTTTTGTCCCACGTTCATAAAATATTGCTGACACTTCATTTCAAAATGAAAGTTTATTAAATATTTTACGTTTTCATTAGGAAAAGGGGGGGGGGTATTTTAAACGGCAGCAAATGTCTTCTGAAAGCGACAGCTGGAGATCTCTTTACAAAGACCGTGAGATACAGTGAGACAGAAAGTCACCCGCTAAATACAGGCGTAAACGGCGTTAGGAGAAGTAAAAATCGACCTCGGGCGGACGACGGTCCTTGTGTGTTGGATGTATCGAAATGTAAAGATTACAGAACTGTGTGGTCATGTGATATCATGCACAGTATCATGTACGTCTCCTTAATCTTCGGACGCAATGTCATGTTCAATTACTTAGACAGCTTTAAAACGGTACTGACTTTCGAGCCAATCTAAAACCCAGAAAAACCTATGCAACTCAGAACCTTTTTTTTTTTTTTTGGTTTTATATTAGTAACACTTCAAATTTATCTAGCGACATGTTCACTTAAAACAAGAATACCATAGATGTGAAGTGAAGTCTTATTTTCAGCTTTGCGAACAGCTTCTCATTTCAAAGCCTCTTATCTTATCTTACAGACACGTTCTTATTTTATCTTTAACACGTTAAACAAAAGATGGAAAATGTTGTCTCATATCGCAATGGAAACGATATACTCGAGTGTTATGCGAAAATTTCAAAAATAACTAAACAAAAAAACCCATAAATATCAGTTTGCAAACTGAGGTTAACATAAAAGTTTTTTTGTTTTTTTTTCGGAATCAGTGTACTATCGCAAGCAAGAATTATGAAAAAAACAACAACTATTATATGTGACATTAGTATTTGAGATTAACTCATAAAAACATAAAGAAAATATTGAAGGTACAAAATAACCTATAATTTCATGGTCTTTCTTTGATATTAATGCCAGTAGAGAAAAAAAAATCAGCTGCTTTTTCTTAGAAGGGGCAGAACATTTTTCTCTGCACTCTCTAAGCGCGCAAGTTGATCAAATAGTTTTAACGGTACATTCTCACAAGTCACTGTGCAGAAGTCACTGCTTATTTTTGGATATTTTTGTGTTTCTACCGCTCTGTATAGTGTGTACTCATTGGCCTCAACCAGGAGGGCCACATAACTGTTTTCAGGATCGTACTGCTCCAGGAAGTTTGATGGCACCTGTAGCTCGAGGTCTGCACACGTCGCTCCTTTTTGTTGTGCCAGTTTATATGTCGTTACGTTTTTGTTTATTAAGAAGACATGGTCTAGAAAACACGGTGCTTCTGCGACAACATCTGTAGGCTCCATTCCTCGTTCATCCACATGTACAGGTAGGTAGGCCTCAGGCTTAAAAACGCAAGTCTTAGCCGCCCATTGATTTCTTAATTCTTTCTTCTTTTGTCGAATGCTGGGCAGGTGAGAGTTTAACGATCTATTGTCTCCTTGTACTTCCTCGTCACCTAAATGTCTTGTCTCACCTGCAGACACATTGACAGACATTTTACATAAAAATCACAACAGATATTAGTGTGCACTGGCCAAATTTCTCTCTCCCTCTCTCTCTGTGTCTCTCTGGATAAATAAATAACTCATTCACTACTCTTGATTTCTCAATAGTACACAGTCAAAATCACAATGTAGTGTTGCATTCAGTCTATTGATAAAGAAGTAGCATCTAAATAGATTGATTACCTACATCTTTCTAAATTATGTATCTAAAAATTGCAAAATAATAATTATGAGAGAAAGTACTTTAATTTCGATGTTCAATTACTAGATTTAGATCTAAAAATTAAATCATGTTACATAGGTTAGGGTTGAAAAAAACTACTTTATATCTTTTAACTATTTTACAAACTAGCAAACTATTATATTACTTTAAGAAAAACATAGCTTATTAACATTACCTTTTTTCTGTACAGCGTATACATATAACAATATATGATTCCCGCCATGATGAAAAATTCCAATTCATAATGTTATGTTTTTGTGCATGTTATCTTAGGAAAATAAAGCACTTACCTGCAAGGAAGTCGGTTTGATCCATGTTCTCGTACGGCTTACGGCTAACCTTAAAACAGTAGGCAATGATTCTTTTCCTGTGGATAAAAAAAAACAACAATAAACAGTGAATTTGGCTATTAAGGTCAGAAGAATAACAGAAAACAATGACAAAAAAATTAAGAAAGGAATAATATCAAGTAATATATAGAAAATAATAACATTATTTTTTTTCATAATATTTAGTATTTGTAATATACCCTTTCAATATGGCCGTCCCTAAGCAAAGATAATACAAATTCTGAAAAAAAAAAGAAATATGTATCTTAAATAGGTTTACTATAGTGTTTAAACATAATGTAGGAGCTGATTAAATTTTAAAAAAATGGTATTTAAGCAACATCTGTAACTTAACCAATAAGATAAATATAAGATAATATAGGAAAAATAGAAAGAAGTTGCACAGAATTCAGCACCGTGCAATGAACTACATAAATCCGGCCATAAATAATGTAACATATAGAATTTGATTGAAATTGCATTATCCCTGACGGATTCAATAAACAGCATAAAAATTAATGATCAATAATAGGCTGAATACAAGGCACCAAAGAGAGATAAGTAGCACCCGCTTTCGAGTAAATTATTGACTATGTAAAATAAAAACCGATCTAACATAAATAAGCCGATTCTCTTCTCTTCGAAATATATGCACCTTCGCAAGAATATTTTTTTCTGGCAACTCGATACTCTAGTGAACCACTAGCCATAACAGAAGTTGGATATTTTAAAATGGATTTTAAAATGAATCTGATATAAATACTTGAACATACCATGAGTGGTCATGGAGACAAAACCACAAACCAGGACATCTATGACATTTCAGTGAGCTCTCCACTTCAAACTATGATCACGAAGGTCCTAGTTCGAGCCTTGACCCTCGCCTGTAATGTCACAACAGACCTCTAACCTCACTGGTTAGGATAAAAATGGTGAATTGACTTACAGTCATGAAGATGTGCCCTTTCTTCCCACTCACTTTAACCTTCACCTATCCCTTAACCTGTTGGACAGTTGGGGCACCACCCAAGATACGTCAACCGTCTTTCTCCATTCCTCTCTCCCCATTGTCGTGCAATTATTTTAATTATTATGTATGGTGCATTGAACTTTGTCTTGATTAAGCGTGCATTCAATACCCTATAACAAATTCATACACGTGCTCCTTCTTCCCTAGTGCCATTAGAGAATGGAATGGGTTGCCTGAATCAGCCAGGAAAACCAACGACTTGGCGGAGTTTAAGTCATTGATTAACATGTCTGACTAGATTCACACATGAAATGCGTAGGGCGCGTTCATATTATTTTTTGAAGTAACGTCTGAAATATATAAGATAAGAATATTTAAATAGGTTTATTAGTTTGTTTTACATGTTTCGGATGTCCTTTCAGAATTGAAGATAAGACTTAACGCACTAGCTAAAACAAAAAATCATACAGTACGTGGGGGATAGCAGTGGCAGGGTTTGAACTCGGGACCATCGAGACGCCAGCCAGGAAACCCAGTGACTTGGCAGAATTTAAGTCATTGGTTAATATGCATGACTAAATGCATGACGCGTAGGACGTAATCATCTTCTTTTTTTGAAGTAACGTCTGTATTATATAAGATAAGATAAAGACAGTCCAAGAAGCACGTCCTAGGACTTGGCAGCCATCCCTATATTGAAATATTCCATCACGGATGTTGTAGTATCTCTTTCTATTTAAAACGCCAAATCTTCAATAAATATATAAAAAAAAATGTCAATATATTAATTGGTTAATTGGTTGGAAATATATGCAAAAAAATTATTTGAGGAATTAAATTTTTTGAAAAATATAATAAAAAAATGCTTACAATGAATAGATCGAAATAATATACAACACAATGAAAATTCCGTTTCTTCAAAACGTTTATATGCACTTAATATTACATAACTTCAACATGTGAATTCTTAACCACAGAATGAATTTCGAAACTCCGTTTTGTTTATAACGGTTTATATGACTTCTTATCGTACATATTCATTTTTATGTAACAAAGGAACGTAGCAATGTGGAGTTACGTGATTTTCCGGCATAGGCCTACTGCAAAGCCTTATATGGTATCAATCTATATTAAGTTAGATTTTAGTAAAAACATCTCAAACTGAAGTAATACTGGGATTTTCCGATAGGTCTAATTACCCCCTAACCGTTAAAACGGAGGATATGACTTGAGGATCTATTTATAATTGTTGATTTTTTTTTTCAAAATAAATATTTCAGTTAAAATAAAAGCAAAAAGGGTTGATGTAGCATGGGCGTAGCCAGGATTTTATTTCGGGGGGGGGGGGGGATTTTTTTTCTCCCTCCCCCCGCCCCCCCCCCCTTCCCGCGAAAAAAAAATAGTATGTATGTTTGTGTTTACATGATCTTTATTACATTCTGACCCTTTCGTTCGGAAGACGTTTATTATGCTCTAGAATGTTTCTTCCTGGAGTTAGTGGAAAAATTGTAGATTGACCGCCATTGCCAGCAATGGGGTCTGGGGGAGCGCTTGGAGCCCCCCCCCCCCCCCCCCAGCGCCGGGCGAAACCCCGCCGCCAAGCACTATTTCTGGTTTTGAAACCCAACAAAATGAATATTCTGGGGTACCTACAGTAAATTTTCCTGCTATTAAAAGTTTTATTTCAAAAACCTAAAATCCATTCTTACTGCCTTACTGGCGCCAAGTTGTACTAGGATGTCATCGCAACTCTTAAGTATACGTAATTCATTTTGTCGGAAAACATGTCCCGCAAACCTCATGCGACGCTCTGTCACAACCTTACTAAGGAGTCGACTCCCAATTCGGCATAGGATTTTCCTTGACTTAGACCCGATCTCTATAACTGACTCCTAAAATCCGTCTTAGCCATCTTTGTTGAGCCACATTTAGTGTTTTTCAACTTCGGCAGATGACTATTCACTGCACTTTATTAATGGAGCCCCGCCACTGGTAGAAATGTGTAACCTTTCTTGAATACTCTCTTGGAATTAAGTGACTGTAGTTTTCTTTAGATTTTATATCGAAAAAGGAAGTTTTATCGTCAAAATCATTTGTTGGGGGTTTTAAACCCCGGTAGGGGGTTTAAACTCAAAATCCCTTGGTCTGGGGTTTTAAACTCAAAATCCCTTAGCTGCGCTGGGGCAAGTGATGGTATAGTATTAAAATGTCACCCAAAATAAACAAAATCAAAGCAAAAAATCAATTAATGAATTCCTATTGAACCCCCAAACCCCCTCTGGCTACGCCAATGTGATGTAGTATAGTATGTTGTAGTATCATGGAGAAACTAAATGCTTACAAATTATGTAGCGAGCTAGGCTAGATCTATAACGGGATCTATATGCATTGGTCATTCTGCAACTAAATAGGCTACAATAACCTACTGACCTACTTTTTAATTTAAAAAAAAAAGTGTATATTCTAAGAGCTCGTAGAACCAGATTTTACAGATAGTCATATTAATATCATAGAGCCAGACCTACTAGATACCTAGGGCAAAAACATTGAGCAAAATATAAACGACGTTCAGGGCAAAATCATAGAGCCACGCATAGCCATTAGGCCCCATATGATGTTTTGGGCATGGAACAAAATGTTTGAAAATAGTGTTACAGGAACAAAATGTTTGAAAATAGTGTTACAGGAACAAAATGTTTGAAAATAGTGTTAGATGAACAAAATGTTTGAAAATAGTGTCACAGGAACAAAATGTTTGAAAATAGTGCTACAGGAACAAAAAGTTTGAAAATAGTGTTACAGGAACAAAATGTTTGAAAATAGTGTTACAGGAACAAAATGTTTGAAAATAGTGTTAGATGAACAAAATTTTGAAAATAGTGTTAGATGAACAAAATGTTTGAAAATAGTGTCACAGGAACAAAATGTTTGAAAATAGTGCTACAGGAACAAAAAGTTTGAAAATAGTGTTACAGGAACAAAATGTTTGAAAATAGTGTCACAGGAACAAAAAGTTTGAAAATAGTGCTACAGGAACAAAAAGTTTGAAAATAGTGTTACAGGAACAAAATGTTTGAAAATAGTGTCACAGGAACAAAAAGTTTGAAAATAGTGCTACAGGAACAAAAAGTTTGAAAATAGTGTTACAGGAACAAAAAGTTTGAAAATAGTGTTACAGGAACAAAATGTTTGAAAATAGTGTCACAGGAACAAAAAGTTTGAAAATAGTGCTACAGGAACAAAAAGTTTGAAAATAGTGTTACAGGAACAAAATGTTTGAAAATAGTGTTACAGGAACAAAATGTTTGAAAATAGTGTAAGATGAACAAAATGTTTGAAAATAGTGTTACATGAACAAAATGTTTGAAAATAGTGCTACAGGAACAAAATGTTTGAAAATAGTGTTACATGAACAAAATGTTTGAAAATAGTGTTACATGAACAAAATAACGAAATAAATTCAGCAGTAAATGTATGCCAACTATTATAATAACTAGTAGCTTTACACAGTGGCGTAGAAAGTGGTGGGGGCCCAGGAGGATTGGCCTCTTAAGGGGCCCCTGCATTTTGACACTCCACATCATGACAAGTGATAATGTTCTTAATAAATATATAAGTCTAATGCGTTGAATACATGCAACATGTACCGTAAGAACCATAAGAAGTCCCTCTAAAGCAGTGGTTCCCAAAGTGGTCTATATAGACCCCCAGGGGTCTACGAGGACTTCCAGGGGGTCTACGGAAGTGATAAATTAAATTGGGGGTCTATGATCTGTAAATGGGGGTCTACGATAGTGGATCTCATTGAAGCACGTCGAGACTTTTAAATTTCATTGCCCACTAATGATTTGTACCTTAGGTCATACTTTGAATTGCAACCCTGTTAGTCAAATTATTTTATTTTAATTTTTTTTTTATTTTTATTAATTAACTTAATTGTGTCTACATGAAAGTAATATTGCCATGACCGAGTCTGAAAGAACTGCAGAAAGTCCAGTGTTGTTTATTAGAAATTTGGCTTCATTTCGTCCTTGTAAAACAAGCAAATACATTTGTGCTTTTATGCAATAAAGTATAAAGTTATGTCGCTATGAAACCACTAAATCTGGAACATCTTTTGAGACAGCGCCAATATGATAAAATAGATTGAGATTTGAAATACTTTTGAACACTGTAAGTTCAGAATAGGGACACAGTAGAAAATATGTTGGATGAAACATCACAAAAGAGAATAGGTTTGTGAACATTTTACAATACTTTACTTTATCACTCTAGAACAGGGGTTCTCAGCCTGTGGGTCGCGACCCCTTTGGGGGTCGATTGGCGATTTGCCTAAGACCCTCGAAAAAATGGATCGTTATTATCTACTGTTCTATTGCTGTGTGTGTGTGTGCGGGGGGGGGGGGGGGGTCGCGGCAGAGTGGGGGATTGTAAAAAGGGCAGTCTATTTAACAGACTTGTTTCATAAATGTATGTGGTTAATTAGCTGCTATAAATTTTGTCAAACGAAGTCATAATCTCAGTGTTTCTTGTGAGAATTAAATGAATGTAGCATGCACTGGACAGCATGAATTGTTTTTATTTTCCAAATTGAACTTAGTCAAACATCATCTAATTGAGAAGGTATAACGTTAAACCTAAACTGAAGCTCAATATGGAAATTTTAGAATCAAAATTTTCCACCAATAGGTTTTTTTGATTAGTCATTTCGTGTCTTGCATGTTATTTTTTTTTGCTTCATTTTAATTTGAATAATCATCAATGTATATAGATCTATATCCCATATCATGCCATATGACATAGAATCTGCAAGAAAAACACGTTTGAAAAAAATGAATTTTCAAAAAAATTCAGGGGTCTACCGAAAACTAAAAAAAACTTGGCAAGGGGTCTTCGAGACAAAAAAGTTTGGGAACCACTGCTCTACAGTAACACCATACTGTCCATACCGGCGTGTTCTGTATGGGGAACTTAAGAGAGACTTTCTTTTCTAATCGCCATGTACATTGACATTTGGAACTAAAAGAACACGAATGCATCTTTTCGAAATGGGAGTCTTGACCCGATCCAAAATAAGTCAATATATTTCCTCAACAGATTATTCAAACGAGCGAGGCTCGGTCACCTGGTACTGTTCTTAAACTATACAACAAGATTCCTAATATGGCCTCCGCTGTTGTTTTGTTTTTTTATATTAATAGTAATTTGTTGTTGTTTTTTTTAAATGGCGAACTTCAAGTAAAGAGATATCACTGGGAATATACAAGGCCATGACTATGACGCTGTTTCTTACACTATCTAGCCACATAATATTGGAGTAAGTGTGATAATCGCTTGCTCAGAGTATGTACCCTATTATTTCATTCGAAATAGATTTGTGTTAACTGTAAATTTAATCATCATAAACTTGGTCTTGAATAATTCTTTCAGTTGAATTCAATACGTTTTATGTCCATTGGTACAAAATGTGTTTGAGTTTCTCTTACAAACATATAGAAATGAGGGCTCATGAGATTTAATAGGAATAATTATTCTAAAAAAAAAAAAAACGCTTACACGAAGTGTAATTGTATCAATTATATAGTTTTTATCAGTCATGTAATTAAATTTGTGATAGATCTAGAATCTAGACCAACAACAAGAAGTCTGTGCAATTATAATTATTTTGACCACTGGTTTTTGTTGAGCGCTATTTCATGGTTTTAGCCCTCTCGATACGTTGTGATCTTGTCTGGACCAGATGGGAAAATGGGGGATGGGGGGGTTGGAAAGAAAGGAGAATCTGGGTGAATTTTACAGTAATCACTTTTTAAAAGCATTTATAAAAGAAAGGGTGGGGGGATCGACCTGAATTTGAACTCATGGCTCATGCCTCCTTAAACCACCATGCTAACCATTCTGCTAGTGAGGTTCTATGAAAATAGAATATTATATATTGCTTGTATCAAACTTACTTTAAAGCGGTAGCCTATAAAGGGGACTAATTCAGCTTATATCACCACTTCAGACAAGTACAGTATATTTCCCTTGTTTGAGATACCAAAACAAAATAATTAATTATAAATAGTTAACTAATTGGATGACTTTTGTTTTATTGACTATTGTGTTGTCAGGTAAAAAAAAAAAAACAACATAATTGTGCAAAATTTCAGCTTGATCCGAAATTGGGTGTCGGAGAAATAGCGTGTACAAACTTTTTTACCAAACAGACAGATTGAGTTAATAAAGCTTTGTAAAAATATATCTAGAAATGTGATAGTCAACCAATGATGCTCTCTTAACTCTTTCTCTCCGTAATTATTTACCACATTCTGGTGGAATCAACGCTGGTATCGTCAGTTAGGAGAGAAAGAGTTAAAGCCTTGCAATTAAGATACTTTGGTGTGCTAAATATGTTATTACAGATAACTGTGCTTCCTCCTTAGCCTCCAACTAGACACATGTCCGAGAGAAAACTTCGAAACAAGTGTGTAAGTCATGCACAATTTGAACTTGATCCGACAATGGGAAGTGGGAGAAAAAACGTAACGTGTACAAACTGTAGCAAGGGGAGTAATGTTCAGACTATTATCAAATCTAGTAATGTTAACGCAAAGAACGTCTGTAAAAATGTTTTGAATCTCAACAGTAAATCTACATAAATCTACGAGTCAGGTGAAAATCTGTAATGAAATGAATAACTCAATCATATAACTCTATATTCTCAATGCTGTAAAATTTATTTCCCTTTTTGGGTATTAAAAAAAATTAACGCTATTTAATTAACTAATTGGTTAATAAAAATGTATTTCCTTCCCCTTTGTTAGGAAGAATGAAGAATTGAGCGGTAACGTATTCCAATTTGTACCAGAGTAATGGTTTTGGTAAAAACAACTCAAGATGCAGAAAAACGACCTAATTGAACATATTTTACCGAACTATTGATATCGTTGTATATTAAAGCATCACTCATGAATGAATTCTTGCCAATAAAAAATTCGACAATCTCCATTTTCATTTCAATTGCAAACGATAAAAAGTAATATAATGCCACCAAGCTTCTAGCATTATCTTCCCTTGAAGGTATTACTATAGAACGGTGTTCGGAAATGCTGTTTCATAGAAACCAAATAAGAAAAACAAGGAATAGAAAAAAAAAAGACTACTTTTTTAAAAACAAAGCTTATTGCCATGTATCTGATAATTACAGGGTTTAGGTCCCTTTCTTCTATATAAAGCAAATTTGATAAATAGTACTAAATGATAAAATAATTGGTTAATTTTCGGATTGATTCGTGCATTGTTATTGACCATGAGTTATTCTGCGAAAATTCAACTTGATCCGAGAATAGGAAGTGGGAGAAAAAACGTGTCAAAACGTAATAAGGAGATTAAATCCATATGTACATCCACATCTCTCATTAAGTAGCTTTTACTCCCATTATTTCGATATCAAACAAAATAATTAATCACCAAAAATTAATTAACTAATTGGTTAAATTTATAAATTGATTCGTGTTTTGTCGGGTATATTGAGTAGTTGTGCAAAAATTTAACTTGATCTAAGAATGGGAAAAACATGTTCAACTTTATACCAGACAGATAGACAGCTTTGTAAATAATATTAAGAATTCCGGCAATACTAAATTTGAGTGAGCTCTTTTTTTTCCTCTTAGACAGCTATGTATTATCAATTCTCTAACAAACATTATTACAGCATGGCTGCTATCTCTTAGTCTGTCTATGACGATTTGTTCAGCTGACCATCAGTTTCAAGTTACAATTGATAAGTCCCCTTAATCACACGTAGCCCCCTTTTCAAAGAGCAATCACGTGGTTCATCAACTGATCAATGTAATCATTCGATGTTAACCGATTCTTGTACTTACAGTGTTTGGTTATAATATACATGTTCCTAACAACTATTTCTATTAACATATTCGTTCATATGTATACGATGCAAGAAATATGTTAATTAGGTTAGATCACGACATTAGATAAGACTATCTACTTCCTATCTATTTAATTAGGATCTCCAGCACTGACTGTAAACGTAGAGAGGACTTGAAGTGCCATATCTTCAATGCCCTGCATGAACCTCGAAGCTATAATATTCTTTGTTGTAACACAGTTTGAAGATACGTGTAACAAAGCATCAGGTGAGATCTTTATGGTGAGTTTGATGATTCAATGATTTATTCAACACTTATATCAACTCACTCTGTCGTGTAAAATGTTTTGTGCACGTTATTTCTCCCACAACCAATTCCCGATCAAATTTAAATTGTGCACAAATATTTCTTTTACCAGACAACACAAGAATCAATGAAAAGAAATAAAACAATCAGTTAATTAACTATTGGTAATTAGTTATTTTGATTGGTATCGAACAAGGGAAGAAATCGTGCTTGACAGATGTAGTGGTATAAGTTGAATTAGTCTCCTTGAAGAGGTTTGAGCCCTGTGTAAACAAGTTTTTTTTTTTTTTATACATTTAAAAAGCGATCAAGGTAACATTGAAACAGATACCCCTTTCTCTCTACCCCCCCCTCCTTTCCCAACTGGTCTAGATAAGTGATAGGTGTCACGAATCGATATTGTGACGAAATTCTACCTCTTTCCAAAAAACCGGAATAATTGGATAATCATCCAATCAGGAAAGAGGCCAGGAAAAATCGCATACGTCAGTTTCTAAAAGGTCATAGTTAATCAAATATTTAGAGTATAAGTTTTAATGTTTCTGGAAAATACGGTTTAAAAACAATTGGGTGAAAAGCAAGTTATTTGGGGTCCTTGCATTTTAACTGTCCTGGCGTTGTAATGAGTTCTTAAACAGGATGCGGGTGCACTAGTTGAAGTTTAGTTATAAAAAGTTGAATATTAACAAGATATTTATGTGAAGTTCTTGTTGAATCGAAAATCTATGAATTGTTGGAATTGTTGAAGTTTAAAGAAGTTAAAATATAAAGAAGAGACAAAAATAGAACAGAAGATTCTTTAGTGTATTTTCAAGTTTTATTTATATCTTCAGCAAGTGATTCTGTTTGTGCCATTATTAATACAGAAAAAAAAAGATACGTAATGAATTGGAAGAGTAAAAAATATGACAGCATCAATAAATATTGGCACTAAAGAAACAGAAATAAGATCAGAGCGAATTGAGAAAGCTAAAAAGCATGAAATTGCACTAAACAAAAACAATTGATAAAATTATTTCTGGTCGCACAAATTTATTAGTGTTCATCTCAACCTATTACAAGTTTAATCCAAAATAATTGATACGATTACACTTAATCCTATACTCTCTGGGGAATGGCAGACACATGTATGTATGTATGTATATATATTTATATTTATATATATATATATAAATTTTATTTCGAAAACGGCTCTAACGATTTTCTTTAAAAGTTCACGGTATGTGCATAATAATGAGAAAAAATTTCTCAACTCATTGGCCACATCGGGAAAACTCGAGGTCGACCGTTATATCGGTTTGAAAATGGCTCATTATCGAAACATTTATTTTGGCTAGAATGTTTTATGAATGAAATTTTCTATATGACGTCAATGGGAAAAAAAAACTTGACACCGCTTACGTCACTAGGCTCACATCAGTACACTAAGACATTTCTTCGCAAACAAGAAAAAGGTTTAATGATTCAATTGGCGTAATTAAACATTTGCGCACCATCTTAATTTACATTGATCCATTATGAAACTATGGAAGAAAAATAATGAAATATCTTAATGTAAGATTAGTTATTGTGTTTTAAAGGCTTTATAAATTGTTTACACTTGAATTGCTTACACCCGTAGGTAGCTTTTACTTTGTTATTATTTTGATGGTGAATTATTGCAATGTGTTTAAGCTTCGAAGTCTGCTGTCCAATACCAAAACGTAGGAAATGGTCATAACACAGCTTATCTATGCCTTACTTGCACAATCAGGGCCGGCCCTAACATTTGCGGGGCCCTATGTGAAAAAAATGAGGATTGCGCGTGGACCAGTAAGGGTATTGATAAGGATAATAAGTGAAAATAAAGATTTTGTATTAGAAAATAAATTCGTATTTGCATTACATTTTTATTAAATGAAAGCTGACGATGCCGTTTTTTTTATATCACGCGTAGGACTGGCGTTTACCATATTGATTGACACCCCAAAGTGACAATTTTGTCTTTTTAAGGACATTTTTATGAGTTTCAGGAGATTTCCAGGAGCTCCTTGAAAACAAGGAGACCACGGGAACCCTATTATAAATTATAATGGTTTAATTTAATAATTTACACCTAGAATTAGCGCGGGGCTTTTGAACCTTCGGGGTCCACCACTGTGACAGCATAGGCCTAGGGCTGGCCCTGATGATATCCAGCTCGCGGTCAACGAATTTTCATCACGCTGCTGCCTTTTTTTTATTTGTTAACCTATAAACCTCGGTTAAACAGTAGTCATGTTCCAAAAGTCACCCAATAAAACCTACTCACCCCAAAGATCAATGCCATAGACATCCCTTAAAGTGGTAGATAACTTCACATTATCTGGGAAGCATTGTATCAATTGACGCATTGCTTTAAAGCAGTGGTTCCCAAACTTTTTTGTCTCGTAGACCCCTTGCCATGTTTTCTGGTTATCGGTAGACCCCCTGCTTAACTTTCAAATTTTGCAAATTCAACATTTTTTTTTTTAAACTAATTTCTATCTGTACAAAAAGTAAAGTTCCCCTCAGACCGTGTGGTCTATAGAGCAGATGATGTAAAGGTCATCTGTTTCTGTGGCCTACGATTATCGAGGGTGTCATGTGGCCAGCACAACGACCAACAGCCTTTACTTTCCCCAACTAATGTCAGGTACCCATTAGAGCTGGGTGGCCTCAGAGGCGCCCAAAAGATCCCGAAATTAAAAATCCAAGTCTTCAACAGGATTCAAACTCGGGACCCCCGGTTCAGAAACCAAACACTTTACCGCTCAGCCAAAACGCCTCCTAATTTCTATCTGTAGACAGTTGAAAAGTGAAAAAGTAATTTAAAGCTACATATTAGAGATTTTAGAGATCTATCTTTTTTATTGATAAAATTCAAAACCAATTAAAATAGCAATATGTATTGCTGGAATCTCCAAACACAATGGCCTTAAGTATCATTGTAAGAGTTTTCGCTAAGAGCAGTTTCTCGTGTATTTGTTGACGTTTCACGAGTTGCTAAAATATTGAGTCCGCGCGAAGATGTTATCACTATCGGGAGAAAGAGCGAAGGCGAGTGACTGTCGCCTAAACCAGTAAGCTTCGAGCATGAAGGGCTCATTAGTCTTGGCTGGCTACCCACCTAGCAGAAGTAAAACTGAATTCAAAACTCTCCTGTCTTGCAACTCAAACATGGGAAAGGTTTTGTGGGTTAACCTGAGAAAAAATAAGGAGCCGGCGACCATAATGCAGTTTGCAGCACACACCACTACATCCTGTCAGAACCTGTGACGCTGCTGAGCCCAAACTTATATATGTAGTTTGCAAAGAATGATATATGAAGCTTTTAATTTTATAACTCATGCCACCGAAGCAACCTTGAACTGTATTGTTGCTTAAAGAAATTCTTTTAATAATATCAGATAATATCAGTTTGTGTTAAACAGGTTTCAAAACTACAACGGCTGATAAAAATCAATGTTTTACCTATGGTGTTTTCCGCATCTCGCCATAAATAAGTAAATTTCCCCTTTCAGACATTTTGATAATGTTATGGTCATCTGTTTCTTTGGCCAACGGTTAACGAGCAGGGTGTCATGTGGGCAGAACAACGAACAACCGCCTTTACTTTTACTAACATAATTCAGGTACCCATTAGAGATGGGTGGACTCAGGGGAGCCCTGAACATCCTGAAATTCAAAATTCACAGAGATTCGAACCCAGGACCCCAATTACGGAAGTCAAGCGCTTAACCACTACCACCACACCCTTTTTTTGCTATAAGTGAACAGATATTGTAAGACTCCATAAACCACCATCTTCTCTACATGATGTTGAATAGAGATTTTGTAGGTCTATTCTGAACTTTATCTTTGAATGTTCAAAAGTTTTTCAAATCTATATCTTTTTATCTGGGTGATAATTAGTTTCATATCGTCATAAAAAAGGCAATCGGTAACCGCTTGGTTGACAAGGAAAGAATGAACAATTTTATATAATCAACGCTAGACAGTCTACATTTCTTTTTGTTAAACATTATTTACATGAAGACAAAATTAAGTTATTTTAATAAGTATTGAAATTAAATACAACAATTTTTCGTTTGAATAGCAGGATAAATATTTAAATGATTAACTAAGTTACAAATTATATATAGTGTGAAGAATTACATTAATGGGATGTAAAAATTAAAGTCACGACCTGCTTATATGAAATCTATTATCATAGACCCCCTTGGACATCTCATGGACCCCCAATTTGTTTTTTCACTTTCGTAGACCCCTTGAAAGTCTTCGTAGACCCCTGGGGGTCTATATGGACCACTTTGGGAATCACTGCTTTAAAGAGAGTTTGATATGTGATCATGGATAGTCGTGCTTTTGGACGACTCCAAGCGAGAGTGTGGCGAAATAAATCGCTCACCTGTCTACGAAAATCAGTGTCAACCAGTATTCTCTCAACCCATCTATGTGGATCTGAGACATGAGTACTTTATAGAAAGCAACTAAGACTTCTTGAACGACTTTACCAAAGACCACAATACAAACAGCGATATTCTTGCAAAATGGTATGAAATTCGAGTCCGAAAATAAGTGAGGAATGCAGTATTTCCCTTTGCTGTGCAGCCCCAACTGTGACCTACATATTTTACCACATCCAGGGCAAGCATAACCATTGTCCGCAGGTGGCCGATTTAGATTTTCTTTTCGCCGTCTGCGTTTGTTCTCGGCAGCAGATTTTCTTTTTGTCTCAAATGTGTATCCCGCGGCCTTCGTGAGAGACCTCCAGCTGTCTCGTTCGGAGGCTGCATACAACCAGGTGCTCTCTTCTATGTCAGCCAAGAAAAGTTGACGACTAAGCTGGTCTTTGAAGAATTTCCGTGGAGCGCATCTGTCACGTCGACCACCTTTTAGCTCACAAAAAAAGACTGCCTTTGGCATTCGTTCGTCTCCCATACGGGATACGTGCCCTACCCAGTGCAACTGTCGGACCATAAGAAGTCCCTCTATACTGTCCATACCGGCGTTGGCAAGGACATCGCTGTTTGTAGTGCGGTCCTGCTACCGTATGTCCATGATGGAGCGCAAGCATCTTTGGTGAAAGCACTCTAGAAGTCTTAGTTTTTTCTGTAAAGTGTCCATGTCTCAGAGCCATAATAAATATACTAATTGCAGTATTAAATGTCATGAAGTAACCATTTTAGAAGTTATACTGCAAAGACTTTCTTACAAGCCTATAATAGCCCAATAGTTCTACATGAAAGAAGCAATGTAAAACGTTAAGAAGTGAGCTGTGGTTTTCTATAGGCCTACTATTGAGGGGACTTTCTATTCTAATCGCCATGTACAATTACATTGAGAACTGAAAGAACTAAAAAGAAACTCTTCGGATTGATAGTCTTTACCCGATAGTTCATTTTCGTAATTACAACAATATTCCCAAAATAACTTCGGGTAAATATCCTTCCTTAACAAATTATTCATCCGAGCGAGGCTCGGTCATCTGATATTATAACCTTTAATACCCTAGATAGATGTTTTTAAATATTAATATTGTTCATCATCTCCTTTCTGGCTGTTAATTTTATTGATACATCAACATTTAACTCTTGTCTTGCTTTTTGGCTTTTGGTTGAGACTCACTGGCGGATCCAGGGGAGGGGCGATCGCTCCCCCCCTCTCGGCCGACTCCCCCCGAAGGGGGTTGGGGCGGACGAATTCCGCCCCCCCCCCATAAACTTTCGAGTGGGGGGCGGTCCATTTTATATGTAGAAATCACAGCTTGCTAACATAATCTATTGAATATCTATATGATTAAAACTTGTTATTGGTATTTTAACCGATCTTTATATTTTGTCGTTCCCCTCTTGGCCGATAGGGTGGGGATCGAATACCTCTACTGCCCTTCCCACCTAAAACCTTTGAGTGGGGGGGGGCGGTCCTACTTTTCAGAGAAATCGTAGTTTGTGAACAAAATTAGTTAAATTAATATATAAATTGTATATTATGTCGCTCTCCTTCTGGTATTTTTGCCGATTCGGTGGGGTGGGCGGGGGGGGGGGGGGGGCGATTGCAATACTGCCCTCCCCACTCTAGCCCTCTGAGTGGGGGGGGGCGGTCTTATTTTTATGGAGAAATCATTGTATGTGAACAAAATTAGTTGAATATGTATATAATATAAACTACGTGAACCCATTGTATATTATGTCGCACCACACTCTAATCTCAAATGTTATCATTAGTAAATATAAAGTGAAAAAAAGGTTGTACCAGGTGGGAGGGGCGATACATGCAATCACCTTCCTCCCATGGGACAAACCAATACTTTTTCTTTTTGTAGCCTATTATAGTTAAGAAATTACAAAATATAAAAAAAAAATCTGTCACTAATATAATTTATACATGCTATAAAATTAAATTCTTATATCGAGTCGCCCCAACCCTATTCTTTAATGCCAAATGCAATCATTAGCAGAAATTATAAAAAGGAGCGAGGATTAATCATTTTCACTCTATCGCCCCCTCCACTTTCCAGACAGAGTTTATGTAATTTCACATGAATGTATCTTAATTATTTTAAGAAAGACTTTGCTTTGGAAAAGTTTTAATTCAAACGAAATATTTCAGTATAAGATTTAGATGAGTTCTAAATCCAAATCATTTTTTCCTAGTCGCCTTTTTCCAACCTTTACTCAATCTGATATTTTTCTAGTTAAATAAGTTTTGGACTATAACTCACAATTCATGCTTGTATTTTATTGAATATTATTTATCGAATAATTTTTTTTCGGCGGCGATCCTTAAAGCCTTAATCTAAAGATGTGGGGTATCTAGTATCTATCTTTTTAAGGAACAAATCGGTTTTATTTGCAATGTATTAAGGGCGTAAAAATTGATATTAGAATATTTTTAAACATTATTCAAAAGGTCCTTTATAATAGGATGAATAATGAGATTTAGTTCAGGAGAATGCGTTTCTTCAGTGAAGAATGCAAGAAAACGCTTTTCATGATTGAGCTTCGACCCGAACCCCACTGATGAATAATGAGCTATAAATGTTAGGAGAATGCGTTCCTGAAGTGAAGAATGCAAGAAAACGCTTTTTGCGTCGTGGCTTTGCCCAGAACCCCACTAATAAATAATGAGCTGTAGATGTCAGAAGGATGTGTTTCTGCAGTGAAAATGCAAGAAAACGCTTTTTGCGTCGGGGCTTTGCCCCGAACCCCACTGATAAATAATGAGCTATAAATGTCAGGAGAATGCGTTTCTTCAGTGAAGAATGCAAGAAAACGCTTTTGGCGTCGGGGCTTCGCCCCGAACCCCACTGATAAATAGTGAGATGTAGATGTCAGAAGGATGCGTTTTTGCAGTGAAAAATGCAAGAAAACGCTTTTTGCGCCGGGGGGGGGGGAATTCTTACAGCGCTCCCCCAGACCCCCAAGCTTGCAAGAGAAAGGCCTGAACATGACTTTTTTATTTTTTCGCTGAAGGTTGAGAAACACTGCTCTATTTTATTCTCATATATATATATATATATATATATATATATATATACATGCTGTACGCACGTTTATGCATAGGGTTAGGGTTTACTCGGCGTTAGGGTTAGGGTTTGGAAAAAAATCGCCCCCCCCCCACTCCAAAGTTCTGGATCCGCTAGTGGGTTGAGTGGGAGGAAGAATATTGAAAAAAAAAAACATCGACAGATGAACAAAAAAAAATGCAAGTGAATATAGCCTATAACTGTGTCAAGAGCAGCTGCATGGTCTTGATGTAACGGCTTTGAAACTGTTTTAGGATGAGTTCGAACCCAGCTCGACAGTGCGTGAGGTTTGGCTAGGATGAAACATGTAAACAAAAGTGTGTCCCAAATATTCTGGTTTCTGTCGCTCAAGGGCCTTAAGCGCTCCCCCCCCCCCGGTTAATTCCCCAATTTCGGACCCCAAGAATGTAGACCTATATGATATTGTCGTGTTATCAGTCTTCAGCATTTACTCTCGGTATTATTCTCCAGTCTGAGAATTAAATACAATCTATATTGTCTAAATAAGGTTATTAGAGTATCGTTGATATATCTCTATCTATCTATCTATCTATCTATATCTCTATATCTATCTATCTATCTATCTATCTATATCTCTATATCTATCTATCTATCTATCTATCTATCAATCTATATCTATCTATCTATCTATCTCTCTCTCTCTCTCTCTCTATCTATCTCTCTCTCTCTATATATATATATATAGGCCTATAGGCCTATATATATATATATATATATATATATTCACAGGGCGTTTTTTTTTTGTGATGGTACGCCGGCAATTTCTTCAATGTTGGTTGTAATAAGAAATAAAGGAACACTGAAGAGTAACCTAAAACAAGGCTTTATTAAACTAGAACGACACATGAACTGACGAAAGAGACTTGGACTGTAGCACACTAAATCAATGTTGTGAACACATTCTCACGACGTTACACAAACATAAACAAATAGCAACTATTTCACCACATTCACCCCGCCTAGAATTAAAATAGCAAGTATAGTAATATAGTAGGCCAATAGCATAAATAAAAGAGAATGCCAGTGCCTGTAATACAATAGATCAATAAATAGTGTCGAAATATTAATTTCTCTTGTAAACAATAGTGAATGGTGATGCAAAGAAACCTAAAAACCAGTATCTGTTGTATGACTTATAAACAATTACTAGTTTCTGTTTTAAATATTAACAAATAGTGAAGTAAGTAGACATGTACGTAAGTAAGTGAAAAGTAAACTCTAATATCAGTAGCAAGAGATAAACAATGCCAGTTTATGTAGAACATATGTAGTGCAATAAAGGAACAACTCTAGACTCTATAGTTCGGTCTGGTTCTTCTCTCTCTCAAGTTGTAACGGGGTTGACTATCCTGTTCTACAGTTTGGGAGTCACTAGTGAGTTCCTGAGCGTCAAGTGGGGTATTTTCAAGAGGAAGCGCTCGGAGGTCCTCAGAGCCTACCAGGGGTTCTTTCCTTTCTTGTATCACCGTAGGGGTGTTGACTGGTACTTCCGTGTTTTGAGTTTCTGGAGGATATTCATTATCCTCACCCTGAGGGAAGAACGAAGGTTCACTTGTTGTTGTGGATGGGGAGGGGGTGGGAGCCAAGCGTCTTAGAGAGACCGTCTCCTCTTTACCGCTGGGCAACCGTACGACAGCATATTGGGGGTTGCACATCAGCAATTCGACTTCCTCCGTGAGAGGATCATACTTTGAAGATCGGTTCTCTCTTCTCAGCAACACTCTACCTGGGCTAGATAGCCAAGTGGGGATAGATATCCCGAAGGAGGATTTTCGGTTGAACCGGAAAACTCTCTCATGTGGAGTTTCGTTTGTTGCCGTAGATAGTAATGATCTAATCGAGTATAGGGCCTGGTTCAAGACAAGCTCCCATCTCGAGATCGGGAGATCGAGGTCTTTCAGTGCTAAAGTAACAGCGTTCCATAGAGTTTTGTTTAGTCGTTCAATTTGTCCGTTGCCTGAGGGATTAAAGGCGGTTGTTCTACTTGTAGCTATTCCCCTCTCGTGCAGAAAGGATTGCACCTCCCTCGACATAAAGGACGTACCTCTGTCAGAATGGACGTACTCTGGCATCCCAACAAAGGAAAACAGCTGATTTAAACACTTTATGACAGTGGATGAGGACATATCGGGACATGGGTAGGCAAATGGGAAGCGTGAGTACTCATCCACCATTGTTAATAAGTATTTATTGTGAGTAGCAGATGGGAGTGGCCCCTTAAAATCAATGCTTACTCTCTGAAATGGTTGGGTAGCTTTGATGAGGGTGCCTGAAAACTGTTTGAAGAATCTAGGCTTCAGTTCAGCGCAAGTTTTACATTGGTTTACCACTTTGCGGACGTCCTCGCAGGAAAAAGGTAAGTTCTTGGTCCGAACGAAATGGAGGAGTCTCGTGACCCCTGGGTGACAGAGGTTGTTGTGTAACAGTTTGAGGTCTTCTCCAGTCATTGCTGACGCAAAGTGGTTCCTTGAAAAGGTATCCGCCGCAGCGTTTTGTTTCCCGGGTCGATATACGACGTCATATTGGAAACAACTAAGCTCCAGTCGCCATCTTTGAATCTTTTCGTTTTTGATCTTGCCCTTGTTCTGCTGGTCAAACATAAAAGACACTGAGCGTTGATCTGTAACCAATGTGAAGGGTCTACTGATAAGGTAATGTTGCCATTTTCTCAGAGCTTCTACGATAGCGTATGCTTCCTTTTCCACTGCTGAGTGTCTGCGTTCACTATTAGTGAGTGTTCTTGAAAAGAAGGCGACAGGACGGCCGTCTTGATTAAGAGTGGCGGCAATCGCAATGTCAGAGGCATCTGTTTCGACTGTTAGTGGTCGATTGTAGTCTATCGTCGACACAGCAGCGTTTTCAAGTTCGTGTTTAAGCTGTTTAAAAGCTTGTTGTACTTGTTCAGGGGGAGGAAAGGCTTTGTTGTTCACCAATAAATGGATCTTGTTGGAGAAATTTGGGATCCATTGAGAATAATAGGACAGTAGTCCAATCACTCGCTTTTGTGATTTCATGTCTTGTGGTGGAGGTAGGTTTCTCAATGCTTGAAATCTTTCGGGGTCTGGTCTTAATTGCCCTTGTGAGATTTCGAAGCCTAGGAGGCATACTTTATTAGTCGCAATAGCACTTTTATCATTGTTGAAGGTGATACCGTACTTTTTAGCGGCATTGAGAAATCTCTGTAGATTCTCGTCGTGGCTAATGGAGTCAAGTCCGCAGATGGTAACGTTATCCACGTAAGCGAACGTGTCCTGTAGCCCTGCCTCCTCAATTATTGTGTTGATCGTCCTTTGAAATGCGGCGACTCCGTTTGTCACTCCAAAAGGAATGCGGCAAAACTGATAAAGCTTTCCGCCAGCCTCGAACGCCGTGTACTGCTTTTCATCATCCCTGATAGGTATCTGGTGGTAAGCGCTTTTGAGGTCAAATGTACTGTACATTGAGTATTTAGATATTTCCTGCACCAGTTCATCCACTTTTGGCACGGGATACGCGTCGAGGTAAGTGAATCGATTGATGGTTTGGCTATAGTCGATAACCATTCTCTTTTTGTGCCTTTCATTCGTTGTTACAATTATCTGGGCTCGCCACGGGGACGTGGAAGGCTCAATAATTTTGTCAGATAGAAGTCTCTTGATTTCAGTTTGAATGAATTTGGAGTCAGGCATAGAATATTTTCTAGATTTAGTGGCTATGGGATGGCAGTTAGGAGCCAGATTAGCGAAGAGGCGAGGGGCTTCAACTCGTGCAGCTTTCAGCGTACAGACCTGGAGAGTGCTTCGTTTTCCTTCAAATGGGATCATCAGTTTTTCGTGCTGGCTGATGAAATCTAGCCCTAAGATTACATCAGATACTAGTCCATCTAGTAGTGAGAGCTTAACACTTTCATATTGTTCATCTTTGTACTTTATTTTAGCGAAAATATGGCCGTGAGTAGTGCGAGAAAGATGTGTAGAGGCCATGTAGATTCTGTTTCTGGACGTTTCTAATTTCCATTTGTACCTTTTAGCAATTGAAGAAGATATATAGCTTTCACTGCTCCCCGTATCTACGAGAGCCTTCAATGGTACTCCATTGACGAGTATTGAAATAGTAGATTTAGTAAGACCGGACGCTGGTGTCGATGCCCAGGAAGATCCAACGGTTGTAGTCCGAGACGTGTCATCATCTGCTTTCACTATGGCTGAGGTTGTAGATTTGAGTGTCTGTCTGGTCGATTTACAGACTTTCTGGAAATGGCCCCTCTTACCGCACAAGTTGCATGTAGCGTCACGGGCCGGACATCTAAAGCGTTGATGTGGGCTGTTTCCACAAAAGAAACATCTTTTACTAGTCGCCGCACTCACCTCGTGTTCTACTTTTGTCATTGGAGAAAGGCTCTCCTCGCCGGCGCTAGCTCCACAGGGAGTTTCAGAGTGGATGTTATACGCCATGGCATGGTTATGGGCATATTCGAGTTGTCTTGCCTCTTCATAGGAGCACTGTAGAGTTAGAGTAGATTTCTCTAAGAGTCGCAGCCTTATGCTGTTTGAAGCCAGTCCAGTAATGAAGGCGTCTCTTACAAAGATATCTCTGTGTTCTTCAGCGGTGACAGCTTTGAAGTCACAGTCTTTGGCCATACTTTTAAGCTTAAGTAGGAAGGAGTCAACGGTTTGTCCGTTCTCTTGTCGACAGAGAGTTATCATGTGCCGTGCAAAAATTTCGCTTTTAGGCTTCACGTAGACATTTTGTAGAACTTTGATTGATTCTTCGAACGTTGTACACTCACTTATGTACTGAAATACGCTCGAAGAAACGTAGTTTTCTAGTAATTTCTTTTTGTCAATCTCGCAATGAGAGACTGAGGAGATGAAATTCTCAAATGTTCTCAGCCAGTGCAGCCACTTCTCGGCAGCCGATGGCGAGCTAGGCTCTATGTCTAGCTCTTTTGGCCTAAATAGACGTTCCATTTGTATTACTACTTTTACTTACAGACTGAGAATAGTGTTGAACGAAAATCCAAAAAAGATACGTGAGGCACATAGATCCATGGAATTGAAAATTTCTAGTTTAATAAATTGTAATAAGAAATAAAGGAACACTGAAGAGTAACCTAAAACAAGGCTTTATTAAACTAGAACGACACATGAACTGACGAAAGAGACTTGGACTGTAGCACACTAAATCAATGTTGTGAACACATTCTCACGACGTTACACAAACATAAACAAATAGCAACTATTTCACCACATTGGTAAAAAAATTAATACTTTACTTTTCTTGTATTTTAACTTATTAGTTCTTAAAAGTTAGGCAGTCCCTCACTGATTACCTCCCTTTTCTTCCCCCCCCCCCAAAAAAGCACTGTGTATATGTGTGTATGTTTTTAGATATATTAATGGCCATGACTTACTGATTCATTCAGTTATCAATAATATCTAATTCCTCCATCTTTCATTACTCACCTTATTACTAGATCAAATTAACGTCGATAGAGGGCCTACTAATTTTTTATATTTAAACTCTACTCTTTTTATTTTTGCAAGAAACATCAAGATATCAATTATATGTTAATTTAAATTAAAATAATACTACTTTGAAAATTTATAACGGTCAAATTCAAGTTTTCACTGTGTGGCCAATCAGGGAGTTTTTTTTTTTTTTCCCTCCCAAAGATATTGATCTATATAGACCAGCGGTTCTCTACCTTTTTGCTCGGCGACCCCTTATTATAATCCCCCACTCTGCCGCGACCCCCACCCACTCAGCAATAGAAGAATAGACAATAACAATCCATATTTTCGATGGTCTTAGGCGACCCCTGGCAAATCGTCAATCGACCCCCAAGGGGGTCGCGACCACAGGCTGAGAACCCCTGATATAGACTGTCAAGTTCTGGGAAAATAGTTCAAGCCGTTTTCAAAATACCCGCCCAACCGGTGTCTATCCGTTTGAATCCTGAACCCATGAAGAGTTTGTAAGCTAAAAGGAGGAATAATACCAAATAAAATTGGTATTCAATTCATATAAATTAAGCCATACTTACATTTTTCTTAATAAATGAAAAATTATACGAAATAAAATTTTTCGTTACGCTAAAAGTATTAATGTTATTCGTGTTGCCTAGCAACCCGCGCTTAACATTTCCTAGAAAGAACGTTTACAAGAAAAACCACTTTTCCAAGAATGTCCCTGCTTTACCACATGCTGTAGCTTGGCACTTCACAGTAAATCTGGATTTATATGCACAACTACTATTGCGTATTTTAACATGTTAAAAGTGAGTCCTGTTTCTATTTCTTATTAGGCTATTTAGTTTCTTGCTTTGGTGACTTTTTCACTTTTAAACCACTCAATGAATTGCAATAATTTCATTGGTATTAAAAATTAAAATGTGCACATAAGATCAATATAAAATTTAGATATAAGTAGCCTAGTGAACGAAGGACTGCATAGCATTTCATTCAATGTATTATTTTAATGTTTTAGAAGATTTTGGAGATGTTGGTGTGTTATCTATTTGTTTAATTGTTGTTGTTTTTTATTATTATTTTGAATAAAAAAAGAAAAAATACAATAAATACTTTAAAAAAACTTACATTAAGCACAGCTACGGTAACAGCTTTGGATCAGTTTAGATTAGTCATAGAATTAAATTTGTTAATGATTTAGAGTATTAGACTAACAATGAAAATCATTTATAAAATTAAAAAAAAGGGGGAGCAACCTGAATTCGAGCTCATGGCTCAAGCCTTCTGAGGCTTCTCAAGCCTTCTGAGGCTTCTCAAGCCTTCTGAGGCTTCTCAATCCAACACGGTAACCGCTCTGTTAGTGGAGTGACTATGAACATGGAAAATTGTATAGTTATTTATTATTTCTATAGTCTCGTCCTATTTTTAAGTTGTGTTCACTAAGACTTAGACCTATATCTTATCTTATCTTATATAATACAGACGTTACTTCAAAAAAGAAGATGATTACATCCTACGCATAAAGCGGACTAATATACAAATTCCAAAAAAAGTACAAATTCTTTCCCTTAGAGAGGAATGGGGAGTCCACGTGACTACACAGGACTAGATCTAGATGTGACCTACATAGTTTGCCCAATCCACGCAGACAAAACTAGTGTTCGCCTGAAACCGAATAAAGTTCTAATAGCGATATCTGCATGTCTTTTATCATGATCATAAGCCGAATCCACCCAACAAAAATAAAAATAAAGCTGTTAACTAGTATGCTTCCAAAGTATAACCAATCAGTACTGCAATATACAGTATTACATACCACTGTTAAGCAAATATTGTTTTATGAGGTGAAAATATGACACACTACGTTGAAAACAAAAAATCAAAGTATTCATCGATACCTCGTCTCAGGAACATCCTTATGATCCGCTGGCCAGACAGGAACTCGAATGAGGAACTGTGGCAATGAACATAGCAGCAGCCCATTGAAGTAGATATCCTCCAGAGACGCTGGAGATGGATAAGCCACACCCTTCGCTAGCCTGCATCCAACATAACAATAGAAGCTATCACGTGGAACCCCCCAAGGAAAGAGGAAGAGGGGGACAACACAGAAATACACGGTGGGGGCCGAGTTTTAGAAGCAGATGCCAAGCGGATAGACAAGTCGTGGGGCAAGTTGGGAGAGATTCGCCCACAACTGAGACGCCTGAAGGAAGCTATGTTTAATTAATGCCACCAGAGTCTGCCCAGGAGGGACCACAGGCAGAGATTCGATGAGACAGAAACGATAGTGCTGCAATAATACCTGTGATGTTGCTTGTTCAGGCTGTCTTGAGGTCAACTATGGATGACTGTTGAATTTCAACCAATTACTCTGCAAGCGTTTGGGTGTTATTGTTCGGGTGTATTCCGTGTAGTTGATCAACAATCCAGACAAAATAAGACATCGGTTTTAACAAGTAAAGAGATGTAGTCAACGCTGAAGAACAATGTAACATATATTTATTCTAAGAAAAGGCCACAGTAAAAGTCTCTGTCACTAAACACGTCGTTACCCTGGAGGATTATATTGCTAACTGATTTTCCGGTCTCTAACCCAACATATCCCAAACGTCACTAGTCCCGTTCAATATGCGTCTTCCATGGTGCGTCGCTAAATAACTAAACTATAAATAAGGTGTCTAACATACCATACCAAAAACTTTCAACAATGTCGACCAGTTAGAGAAGTTCAAGCTTAAGGTTGGTCACAGTATCCCCTTGCTTACAGATTTGATTTTTAATTTTTAACTTTCCAGTGCTAAAAAAAAAAATAAAACAATTAATCACTACATGGTTTTAAAAATGTATAGTTTATTAGTACTTCAGTGTTTGAGTCACACAACTGGTGTCAGATGGCCGAACAAAATTTAAAAACTACAACTCAGGAAAAACTGATAGAACCAGAAATCAAACGATTCAAATGGGGCTGGATTGGGCAGAGAATGTGAAAAAACAGCAGACGACATTGCATGACAGTCTCTAGACTGAAACCCACAGGGGAAGAGAAGGGCTGGGAGACCAAATCAAACATGGAGGAGATCAGTAGACCAAGAAGCAAAGTCGGTATGATGGACATTGACCCAACTGAGGGGGAATAGCCCAGAGTCCAATGGCGAAGTACTGCACACAAATAGCTTTTTCTATTTCAGGATTTGTCTCTGTTTATGAAAATCCCCATTTGCTCACATTCGTCTATTTCAGTCTTTGTGTGTGTGTGTGTGTGTGTCAGCATTTACACCGAAAGTTTCACCGCCGAAATGAACTATTTTAACAAATGAAGTGTAATTATTGGGTGGAACTTAGCCATATGGCTAAAATTCATTCACTACGTCCTACAGGTTTCTCCCGAAATAGCTTAACACAATGTTACTAAAAACAATAACTGAACCAGTGGCGAAGGAAGGGATTTGGGGTCGGGGGGGGGGAGACTATTGACATTCGAGATCATGACAAGAGATAATGTACTTAAAAGATATATACGACTAATGTGTGGAATACATGCAACATGGTCACTAATTTACATAACAACTTAAATAGCACGATAACAGGTCATTCGCTTAATATTTAATGTAAAAAAAAAAAAAGTCGGACTCTCATTTAGGAGATCCCCTCAAGTGGAGGCCCGGAGGGGATTTTTCAATTTGAACCCCCCCCCCCTCACCTCACCCTAGCTACGCCACTGAAATGAACCGTCGTTGTTTCCTCTCAAACATATCTTAGACAGATCTATAATGATACATAGGACAAACATCTCCAATTAAAGGTTCTAGATCTAGAAAGAAATATAGATTGTGTTAATCTACTCCGAGTTCTTCCCCCCTTGAATATGTGTCCACCTTAGGGCTTCCTATCGTGTGAGTACAACAAAGAGGCTGCGGGTGGAAGAGTTTATTTACTCACATGATGGCCAACTGCGTCGATTTTGTTCTCTTTGTGTGAGTTTGAGTCATCGGCAAAATCCTGTGTGGAGAAACCAAGTGCGCGTCTTATGGTTTCAATGTGTACAGAATAGTACAGATATTGGCTGTTTGCGTATAGTTTTCCACTATCTTCCATAATTTGAAGACATTTTATGTTGTTAAGATAATAGATTGGACTAATTATTGGAATATACTGATTACAGATGTGTTTTTTTTTAATTATTTCACGTGGAATTCAAGAGTTTATTAATCTGGCTGAAAAAAAAAGGTATTATAAAATAAAACCAAATCCGTCTTGTTTACTTCTAGGTTACTTTTATTAAGAGTTTGTTTTTTATAACCCGTCTTCCAGTTTCTAATCTTCATCCGAGAAGAGTTTCCAAGCTAATAGTGAAAGTTGTGTAGTCTAGTACTAGTAGTTCACTGCTCTATAATCCCAACTTTCATTTACAGACGAGTGTCGGAAATGAAAACGGCCCGCGGGTTGAATTAGGTTGGGCATCACTGCTTTAGTATGAAAGATTCACTAAAGAAAGTAATTTTACAAAAAAAAAAAAAAAAAAGGGTTATCGAAGATGTAAACAACAATAGTGAGCGGTTTACAGATGTTTAGTTATAAATGGTCAATATTATTTTTAAATAACTCAAATAAAGCAGCTTAAAAGAAAAGAAAAAAAAAGAAAAAAAAATGAAAAGTGAAACAACAACAAATATAGCTTTTGGGGCTGTAGCTCCGCCTCCCTTCCCTTAAATCCGGCCCTGGGGGCGTTACATTGAAATGTTTTGAAAACATTGCCAACATCTATGATATTTTCAATAATAAAACCAACCTTTACATTAAAGATTTCCATAAGGACAATAAAGATTATTATTATATTATTATTATTTTTATTATATGGGAGGTAACATAATTACGTCCAACTACATAGATAGTAATAGATACTATATATATTAAATCAATTATACATTAAAGATATTTTTCTGTTGCTTTGCCTACTACAAATGTGTAAACAGGTCCGCCCTTAGGTAATTGGAGGCCCTAGACGAAGTGAATTTGGCTCCAAATGAAAACAAAAAAAAAACAAAAACAAAAAAAAACACTAAAAAATAAAATCACGCATTTAAAAAACAACAACAATATATCTGTATGTACATCGAAATCAATCAATATGTTTTCAACACTTTCTTTAAATTATTGCTAATCGAAGATGACCCTAAGCCTAGGTCTTTCCAATCGAAGCCTATATGCCGACTCTTCTCTGCATTGCTCGAACCTTGTTGATGTCCAAGAGCTGAGCCGAAGGCTCTTCGAGCTCTAAGTTTGAAAAAAAAACCTGTTTGGACACCTAACAGTAAAAAAAAAAACCCTGTGAGAACACAGTTCTGTTTGAGAGAGACCCGAGTCAATGCCTATATCAAACATTGCTGTTTCCAATGCCTTTGGCCCCCGACGCATGCTTGGCTGCACATGGCCGAAGGCCGAGGGCACCGTGAGCCTCCGCCATTTTCCTTCATTGTGCCAAGCTAGCTGTGCGGGACCCGCCATTTATGTAACGGCCCCTTTGAGGAACAGCGCATGGATGTGGGACGTGTTTGTGGGGACTTTGTTACAACCCCGCCCGTGCAATGGATGGACTCTCGTCTACCCGTGGGCATCCCCACGGGAGTCTTGCTTTGCTACCCATTTAGCCTAACCACTTCCTCTATTGGTCGTTTCCACGAGGGCGCCACGATGAGGCAGAGTAGCGTGCCCGCGATGGCTCGAACCTGCTTCTTTCTTGATCCTAGTAATGACTTTTCCCTGCCAATTAGTCGATTCGTTGACCACTTCTTCTAAAGCCATCTACTTCTCGTTTACGTTCAGATGCGTCAGGCTCAAAATAACGTCTCGACCATTCCACCAAAAGGTCCTCAAAAAATTGGCACTCTATATAATAACAAGTAAAACTAAACTTTCGTCAATAAACCATGAGTCCAAGTTTTTATTTAGTCCTATACGAGACCCTCACCTATGTCTGAGCCAGCCCTGGTGTAACCCTATAAACTGGAAGCCCATTATGTTGACAAAGTATCAAATATAGTTATGAGCTGGATGAATATTATGAAAGATAAGACTTTTTTTTTTCTTTGAAGTACAAAAGGGGACCTAAATTTGGTTTACTTACTGTAATTTGTATTATTATTTTTTTTTTTAATATTTTATTATTATTATTATTTTTTTTTTTGCACTAAGCTTTGTAACATTATATATGGATGGCATCCCATGATATACACTAATATACAGGTACGTCCAAAAGAAAAAAAAAAATTGTCGTGCGATTTTTTCTCGACCAATCCTATTAGAGCCCACGAAGTGCGCCTATTGATCGGAACATTTAGATCTAAATGTAATTGAAACTACACGCAGTATGATTGTTATTCAATTTGTAAGTTATGTCTAGATCTAAATATAGATTTGGGATATTCCCGTTTACCCCTTCCCCCCCCCCCCTTTTTTTTTTAAAAATGTATTGAATTAAGAAAATACACAAAACATTTTATGACTTTCAATAACGCGTAATTTTAATTACTTGTTGTTGAAATACAATAAAATGATAACAAAGAATAATGGCAGTGTCTTCGATTCCGAAGATTAAGGATTAGTGCGGTGTTTCACGTGACTACCCTAACCCATTTAACAAAGAAAGATCTATAAATAAAACAGCATTCATAGGTCAAGGCCACTTTTTTATGTAACACTAATGCTAGACCTAAATATTACCAAAAAAAAAATAGATTAAGATTTACCATTATTATTATCTTAAAAATTCGCGATAATTTCAATAGAACTTAGACGCTAATTTATTTTACAAGACGCTCAAAGTAGATTAAATTGTAATCTTTAAATAGGAACACGTATCAAATATAATTCAGCAGCAAAAATTGTCAATAACGGCCATGACAGACTGTAAGTAGGCTAATATTTGGTTGCTAATTTTTACAAATTCTGATGAAAATAAGCTGGAATATTATAATTTAACATAGTTTTCATTAGAAAACAGCCCATGGTTAACTGCGGGTATAAACTAGTATTCTAAAAATGTGCTTATGATTACATAAAGCCCAGTGATCGATTTCTATGAGCAGCTATGATTTTAACAAGTCTTTAAAAAAAAAAAAGGAATTGCGTCTTTGGTCATGTGACCTGCGCCGCCTAGGCGCAGTTCCTGTTAGATCAGTCCATTCCGATGTTAAAAGGCTTAGTCCTATTTATCGACTCCCAATAATAACTAAGACCAACCATAGTAATACAATCCATATTATTTCGTTTTAATAATAATAACAATATTTGGTGTATTTAAAATTTGAGTCATATATTAACCGATAGATCTGAAATAGAAGGCCTAATAATTCATCAAGGCTTAGCGGAATATCATTCGAGGAAATTCCGTTTCCAAATTTAAAACCTGCTTATGAAACCAAATTTAGCAATGGGAATCTCCGGTTTCTTTAAAACACTGTTGTCTTATTTCTTTTGTAAACGTGAATGCTCATGCGTTGATGGTGTAAAAGCGCGGGGAATCGGAAAGTGGGTGTGCGTATATTTGCTATAGCTTATTATTTGTGAGGGGGAGCATCTTCTAAAATTTAAACGATTTTTATTTTCGTATGTTGGAGGGGGATTTAACCTCACCCCATTTTTTTTTGGTTACTCTGTGGGTCAAAAAAAAAAAGGGGGGGGGGGGGGGGGGGCAGCCCCTCTCTTCACCCCCCCCCCACCTTTTTTTTTCGGAATTTTAATGACTAGTTTTCTTTACTTTTTCTGAGGCTGTTGATTGAATTCGGATTAGTGTGTTCATTTTCCTTAGGAAGAGGAAATTTATTTCTGGAGCTACATCCTTATTATGATCAATAAATATAAATGCATTGGGAGAGAGAGACTACGTAACATTACTTGCTGACTGTGACTATACACCAGGGGTTCTCAAACTGTGGGTCGCGAACCCCCCTTGGGGGTCGATTGACGATTTGCCAGGGGTTGCCTAAGACCATCGAAAATATGGATTGTTATTGATTACTCATCTATTGCTGTATGTGTGTATGGGGGGGAGGGGTCGCGGCAGAGTGGGGGATTGTAAAAAGGGGTCGCCGAACTTATAAGGTTGAGAACCGCTGCTATACACCGTCTTTATTATGACAAATCTTTCATTTACAAAAACTAATGTAACAACAAGAAAAAACATTTTTAAAAATATAATGTAAAAAATGCGAATTTCTATACAGAACAAATATAAAAATACTTAAAACCTAGATATATACGTATTATATCTTCTAAAAAAAAAACACACCAAAAAGCAACTAAATTAACATAATTTTAACCCATATTACTTCTATATATATGACTATGACTAGGCTGTATAGCTGGTCTTCAACACATTAATATTTTAATCCTATATTTCCCTTAGAGAATTGCGTCAGACGCTATAGCGGCTGTCTTATTATACGCCGGTCGAAAACAAGCTATGAAATCAAAATCTATACATTCTTGAAATTCGGAATATAAATTTAAAAATCTACACTTTGTAATTAATTATTTTCGGAAATTGTAAACTAGATCTTTTACTTATGCCAATAAAATAACTATTGAAGATGGGTAGGATCCATATAAATAGTCCTGCAAGCCATTCGGCTGGACCAAAGCCAAAAATAAATAATCAAAACGTGCTACAGCTCTAACGTTGTATACAGACATGAAAGTAGATCTATTTATTCTAAAAAGATAATTATCGTACTAATTTATAAGTAGGTGTATAATTTGCATGTGTAAGAAAACATAATTGATGTATTTTTACAAAATGAAAGTTTATTTAAAAAAAAAAACTTACTCAATTACAAGCAGCCTTAATAACAAAAACCTCCCTATTCGAGTATGTATTTCGTTTGATTCACCTAAAAATAGATTATAAATTTTCCCCTTCTTATTTTTGGTATAGGCTTATATATACTAGCATAGGCCTACTGGTACAATCTGGATCTAGCTGGATTCCGAGCAGACATTTTGGTTTATGAATGATCAGGACTATAACTAATGATGAACCATAGACAGAAAAGGGTTTGGGAATCACTGTCCTAATCAATTTGCAATTTATATGAAATTTATTTCATTGACATTGCTTTTAAAATCCAACTTCTGATTTAAGTAGCAATTTAAATACATCGGGCTTAACACAAAACACTCAAAAGATAGATAGGCCCTAACTAGATTACTCAAAGAACTAATAGCAAATTAAATTAATGAGCTAGCACCAGTGTACAAAATACTTTTTCAGGCAGAGTACCTAGGAACTGGAATTAAGAAACTAATGTCATCGCCTTATTTAAAAAAGGAGAAAAATCTGACCCAGGAAACTACAGACCGGTATCATTAGCAACATCATAAATCACTTAGACAAACATAATGTCCTTACTCCATACTAACATGGCTCTAGGAAATATAGATCATGTGAAACACAACTAATAGGACTAATTGATGATTTTTCAAAAGGTTTAGATGATAGTGAGCAAATAGATGCTATCTTATTAGATTTTTCCAAGGCTTTTGACAAAGTTCACCATCATAGTTTGCTTAAAAAAATTACAATATTTTGGCATTGATGGTCCACTGCATCAGTGGATTAAAGATTTTCTGATAGGGAGAGAACAAACTGTAATAATAAATGGCTTGATCTAAATCAACATCAATAAAAGTAAACTCAGGTGTACCTCAAGGAACAGTCTTAGGTCCACTACTATTTTTAATTTACATAAATGATTTACCAAATTGCATTAGTTCAGGAACAAAAGTCAGATTATTTGCAGATGATTGCATAATATATATAGAACAATAAAAACAACACAAGACACAGATATTTTACTAAGAGAGTTAGATGAAATACAGAAATGGGAATCAAATTGGAGCATGCCTTTCCACCCAGAAAAATGTCAGTTGTTAAGAGTAACAAAAAAATTAAAGCAAATTAATTCCACTTATCTTATTCATGGTAAACCAGTAAGACAAACTAAGAACGCAAAATAACTATAGGTGTTATAATAAATGAAAAACTGTCATGGAATCCACATATTGATGAAACTATAAAAAAATTAAACAAAGCATTAGGGTTTATTAAAAGAAATTTCTATAAATTAAATAAGAACATAAAACTAAAATGTTATTTAACCTTGGTTAGACCAATAATAGAATATGCATCCTCTGTTTGGGACCCCTAATCTCAAGAAAACATTAAGAAACTGGAACAGACACAAAATAGAGCAGTGAGATTCATAACAAACAGATATTCACATTTGACTAGAGTAACACCTTTAGTAAAATCACTAAATTTAGAAAGCCTTTAGGATAGAAGACTCAAAAGTTGCAATTATACATAAAACTCTTCAAATACAAAAACAAAATTTAATAAAATACTCTGAAAGACACAAAGGTAAAGGCACATTCCTCGTCCAATATGCTAGGACAAATTTGTACAAATGCTCCTTCTTCCCTAGTACTATTAGAGCATGGAATGAGTTAAGCCTGAGCTAACCAGGAAGCCAGTGACTTGGCAGAATTAATTAGGTCTTGGTTAATATGCATGACTAAATGCATGACGCGTAGGACGTAAAATAATCATCTTCTTTTTTGAAGTAACGTCTGAATCATATAAGATAATATAAGGAAAGACAGTCAATTTAACCATCTTGAAGTAGGCAGGATTTTTTTCAGGGGTGAATTATTTTCCTTTGCACAAACATACTGTGACATACATACACACAAACACACATAATATACTAACATAGATCTACATATTTAGAACTAGATCGAATCTATCTACATCATGTGTATTGGGTAATTCTATTAATATGATATCAAAATTAAAGTCATGACCAGATTATTATAAATTAGTAGTATCGTATCTAGACTAGTCATAACGAGATTAGATCTATTCTATTGATCTTTAATATAGATCTATGCCTATAGAAGTAACAATTTAATGGCGTAGCAAGGTTAGGTACATACTCCACTCGTGGTCCCGGGTTCAAGAATATATCATGTAATATGACTAAAACTAATTCAGCCTTCATGTAGGCCTATGCATCAGAACATTTTTAAAAAGGCATTCCTAAGTCGGTAGGCTACTAGGCTGCCACTACCTCCTAGATTTAATGGTGTCATTAAATTCATTTTATATACAACTTCTTAAACTTACTTAGATAAAGACTAAGACATGACTAAGAACTTTTCTCTCTGTTCGGTCTCAAGCCTTGTTGCATCGTCTTCTCAGCTGGTGCCCACTACCATGGGGCAGTCCACCAATTTAAGTTCTAGTAGCATGCCCTGATCTATGGGTTTTTATAGTATTGGTCTCCAAGTTATTACTGCCCCTCGCAATGCTCCCTTGAATCAGACCCCTATACTGGCAAGGGCGGGGTGTTAATTGCCATTCCAATAACTCAAGGATATACTATAAACGACCAAAAGAATGATGAAGGGTCAGAATGTAATGAAGATTTATTACTTGTATATTATTATTATAGCTTTTATATAGCGCTACTTTCATGCTTATAGCATGCTCAGAGCGCTTTGGTCCAATCTCATTTGTGGACCAGTGGGGGGGGGAGGGGGTATCTAGGAGTTGGTTTTCCCGTGCTGCCTTTAGGCGCTCAGTAAATGCAATTCTGCCCGAGTCCAAGCCAAGTTCAAGCGCACTTAGCCTCTCGACCACGCTTAATTCCCACCGTGGGTGTGGGATGAAAGAAACAAATCCATATCCACCTACCCACCCCTCCCGCCCCCGTCACTCACTTCACTGAGTATGAAAATCCTAGAGGCTATATAGAATTCTTTTCAAAGCTTAGATTTATCTAGTCTAGACACTTATTTATTCTTAGATCTACTGTGTACAACACTGACCGTTGACCTGTCTAGTAGTTCCAGAGAGTAGACTATATATTATAGTCACTGTAGTCTGCAGTCATGCAGGTGACTAAATAAACCTATAGACCTCATTGTAGACTATTTAGAACATAACAAACCAAACAAAATGATTTACTACATGTGTTGATTAGGTCTACGATTAACAGTTTTAAAGAATGATTTGTTGCTTTAAAAAAAATGAGATAATCTGAAACTTGTTTATAGTATAGAGACATCAAAATGTATTTTTAATCTTAAACTGTCCTGATGTACATTTTGTATTTCTTTTCATATAGCTTTGTAGAAATTAAAATCCTTATACCTTCCATTGTTCCTTCAAATTTGCCCAAACCTCCAGTAGGACGACGGGCAGCGTTCAAACCCCAGGACCATCAAGACAACTGAACGGTCTAGAGAACATATCACATATATATAATGAGTGCTAAGTAACAAAAGTTAAACCGTTTAGTCTATCTGGAACTAATCTCTAATTCTTGTTTTTCAAATTGTTGCAGGTATGCATACAGATTTACTTTAAGAAAGATGTCAATGGCGGCACTATAATGAATCCTTGTTTGTACATATTATCAAGTACAAGAATTATATTCAAAAATATCAAATCTACCAAGATTAAATATAGCTTAGTTTTAGTGATTAAGTAATCTAATCACTTGACTTGTAAGCTGTCCTGCATTAGCTTATATCAGAGCTCATCATCGAAACACACCATGTCATTAACACAGAGTAAGATGCCATTGTTCCACAGAATTGCTACCTACAGGTCATTGCCTCTTACTGAAACTGACTTTTACTGCACTAAACTGGCAGAGTGTGGTTACATTTATACTGGTCATGAGCTGGACCTTGAGTGCGTTACTTGTAAAACAAAGTCTAGAATCTCTGAAAGTTGGCTAGAAACGAAGAAATATTTACGTCATGAAAGAGGCTGTGAATTTCTTTCCATTTCATTTCTTAATAATTCTGAAGATCTTAGAGCTTCCATCGATAACAGTGACATACATGGTTCTGGGGCAGTGAGTGTTGATAACTCGACATCTATAAACAGTAGTAGTTTGACAGTTGATGGGGCAACAGGGGTCAGCAGATCAAGTGCCTCATCTTTAGACCTTGATGGTTGCAATGAAACACTTAAAGCCCAAGAAGCCATTGCTAGCTCAACGGATGATCAGTTTGTATCTTCAGCAACCTCATCGCTGTATAATATAGACCTAGGTATGCATAAATATGTTATAATTTATATATATTATATATATAAACTTAATTATTTTACTGTGCTCATTATAATTTTTTTATTAGATCCATGTTTTGAAAGTAAAAATGTTTTTAGCAACACATTTTTTTTATTGGTAGAAACCCAATTCCATAGAATTAAAGAGAGAAATGGTTCATCATCCTCTAAATCATCAGGAACTAGCTTTGACTCATCCATTGAACATGTTGGTTAGTATACAAATATGTATTATTAATATATTTTCATAAACTATACTGAACTCTTAATATCTGTAATTATTTTTCATGTTCTGAGAGAATTGTTCATTTTCCACATTTGTACATTCTACCCTGTTATGATTAAACTTCAATAACATTTTGTTTGTAATCAGAAAAAGTTACTTTTGGTATAGAATTATAGAATGCATGCTCTTTTTATCTAACACAAATTGAAGTTTATAAAACAAGAAATTAATTTAATTTAATGAGGTCAAATTAACTATACAAATCATGGTATCGTTAATTAGGAGAGAAAGAGTTAAAAGGAATGATAGCATACTTTTATTTCAAGAAACAAGAATTAAATATCTTCAAATTTTTAATATTGCAATAATATATTAGATTCATTTGTTGAAAAATTCACACATTAAATTTACAGCTTTTTTAGATTAAAAGGTAGGATCACAAATGATTAAGATTCCTTTAATCTTTTTTTTTTTCATAATTATTTCTTTTCCAGATTTCCCACAAATGTTTATGTCTGAACATCTTGAAATATTAAAAGAGACAGCCAATTTAAATTCAAGTGGCCCAGAATGTGACAAAAATCCTGGCCATTTTGCTTACTTTAAAATAAATTCACTTCAATTGGAACAGATACCATCTAAAGTTCGCTGTCAGGAAATGATAAAGTTATTGAAAAAGATAGGCGAACTTACTGCAAGAATATCAGTGCAGCCGTTAAATGGTCACAGATCACATGACAATAGACAAATTAAACTGCGCATGGGAACAGGTTTTAGCATTCTGCATAGTAGCCAAGTTATAAAAACTAAAGATAAAGAAAAGTTTAAAATCAAATCTTCTTTTAAAAAAATTCTGACTAAAAACAACAAAAAAAGCTTATATCATATTTACGTTCACACATCCAGACATCTTGTTATGAATGATGAAGAAGCTGAGAAAACAGAGGTTGAGTTTTTCTCTGACAGCGCAGATAGACGGGACATTGTCATTCTGAAAGGATCACATTTAATGTACAGTACAACCCCAGGAGACAGCCAATGCTTATTAATATGTGAATGTTCAGACATAAGATTTATAGACAAATTAGATAAACTACAGAATGAATTCCATGAGGCTGTTAACAGTCTGCCTTTGAAAGCTAAGAAAGGAATGTTAAACAAATTGTTCTTAGTTCATCACCCACATGGTGGAGACAAAGTTTTATCTTATGGAGATTATGTCAAAGTGAAATACAAATTTAACCCAGGTGGATCTTCAAACCAACCAACCTTGACTAAACTTAGTGCCCAAGAGCAAGGTAAGGTTATGTTTTGTCCTTTCATAGAATCATTTTTTAGCTTAAGCATTGTTGTTTACATTTATTGACTTGTAGCACCAAACTGCTGGTAGACAACTAAACTGACCTAGGCGAATTATATCTTAACTAAGAAAACTTCAAATAAATACTATAACTTTCTTGTGAGCAATACTAAATATAATATAACTTTTTATTATAATTTGGACTAAATTAGGTTAATGCAAGATAAAATAAATGTACTAGACTTAAATAATTTTTTTTTAAAAATATAAATTAACTCATTACAGTAACACAACACTTCAGTCTCATGTTCTGGAGTTAAACATCTATCCTAAGACCAAATGGGGACAATGCCACCAATGTTGCTTTATTCTTATCTTCTTATCTTATATAATACAGACATTACTTCAAAAAAGAAGATGATTATGTCCTACCGTCATGCATTCAGTCATGCATATTAACCAATGACTTAAATTCTGCCAAGTCACTGGTTATCCTGACTAGCTCAGTCAACCCATTCCATGCTCTAATAGCACTAGGGAAGAAGGAGTATTTGTAAAAATTTGTCTTAGCAATTGCTAACTTCTTCCCACATCACCATAGAAACACACATACACACTCCATTATAATTGAATGTTGAGTATCTAGGCAAATAATTAAAATATACTTGTCAGAATTATAGTCAGATTAGCATTAAACTGACATTGAACCTGTTGACTACATAGTACTACCTGAGTACATTAGAATAACATTATGAAACAAAAACAACCCAGCTTGTTACGTTGTAGCTGGTGACATCAGAAAGTAACTTGTAGAGACTGGTGAAAGGAAAACTTCCTGCAATGTCATAATATTCCCATGAGATGTATCTAGATTGTACAGGTCCTCAGAATTCTGTATGTAATGATAAGCTATTTGGTTAGTGAGGTCACTTTGTTCACAAATCAGTGGATTCTTTGAACTTACAGGAACAGTTTGGCATAGAAAATTTATTATATAAATATGATTTCAATATTGGGATTCTTTTGGACATATGTTATTTTTATTGGATTATTTGTAGCTGGTGACATCAGAAAGTAACTTGTAGAGACTGGTGAAAGGAAAACTTCCTGCAATGTCATAATATTCCCATGAGATGTATCTAGATTGTACAGGTCCTCAGAATTCTGTATGTAATGATAAGCTATTTGGTTAGTGAGGTCACTTTGTTCACAAATCAGTGGATTCTTTGAACTTACAGGAACAGTTTGGCATAGAAAATTTATTATATAAATATGATTTCAATATTGGGATTCTTTTGGACATATATGTTATTTTTATTGGATTATTTATAAAAGTGGTAAAAGAAAGCGCTTCAGGGACACCCTCAAAGCTTCTCTGAAGGCTTTCAGCATAGACCCAGCCACCTGGGAGACAGAGGCACATGACAAAGCATCATGGTGTCGCTCTGTGAAAACTGGCGCACAGGTTGCTGAGGAAAAAAGAACAACGCTGGCAGAAGAAAAACGCAAGAGAAGAAAAGCAAGGCCTGCGACGCTAGCTCCAGCTGGAATAACCTGCCCAGTGTGCAGCCAAACATTCCGGGCTCACATAGGTCTTACCAGCCACATGAGGAGGCATAAAACCCCAGTGACAAATTGGTCATCATCGAACCTCGATGGATGAACTATATTTATAAAAGTGTTTGTAGTTTTTTTTTCTTGGATTTGTAAGTGCTTTATTGATTCTCAAGTCAAGTTATTATGAGGAAATGTAAACTGTTTGAATTTTTTTTAAAAATCTGAAATGTTTTAAATTGAATTAAATATAATATATAAACCTGACATTAAAATAAAAAAGCTAATCAATCACTTTACTGTATTGGCATAAGTATAGCAGATAATAGGAAATATTTTGTTTGTTTTTTTATTTCAACCTACATACAACAGATACAATTTATGGCTCTAATGAATATTTATGTTTTAGCCTAATGGAATTTATCAGACTCATAAATAATCACATAATTTTATAGCAAATTAACCTCTTCAGATATAAATAATTATATTTTATTAGATTGGCCAGGATTTCAGACCAGTGCCCCTAAACCTGTCTCTATTACTTTACTCCTGAGCATTAAAGAGAAAAAAACTAACATGATTAAGATCTAGTTTTAAAAAAAATGTTAGTGACATGCAAACAAGTGATAGATCATAAAGACTGTCTCCATTATCTTTGAAGCACAATTGACGTCAGTAGCAATAGTCCTACTCCAGAGCCATTATATGGTCATCTTGTTATCCAAATTTGTTTGTTCATTGAGGGAAAACAATTAGCTAAATTAAAATAACACTATTTTCTTTTTATTTGACAGTTTCAGAGAATCTGAATCTGTACAGGAAAGTATTGTTCTATGCTACTGACACTTGTCCAGGTTCTTGTGGTGCTCCACTTCTGACATTTAGCCGTAGACCATCAGTGGACAGTTCATTGGTACTTGACATTTGGATGCACAATGGAGTAGAGACGACACACAAACTGGGGGCTTCAATGATCAAAAGTACAGTTTTAGCTTTCATTAATTAACTTTTAATTCACTTATTTTAGGCAACATGGACTTTCCCTAGTCTTCAAAACAAAACATGTATCATAAACAATGCAAATGTGTCTTGAATCATTAAAAAATTATTATGTAGTAGATATTTATATTTTACACAGATATTTTATGAACATAAAAATTCCTTAATTATGTTTTACATGTAAATTAACATATTATTTCTAAATAATATTGTCAATAAACGTCTCAGCCATATGTATTCATTGCTATTAAAAACATTTTTTCTGATGGAGAGTCTTTATACACTCTGACAATATAGAAAATTAATATGAAATATGATTTTTAATCCTATATAATAACCAAGTTTTTTTTCTTTAAATTTGTAACTCAAGCTATGTTTGCTGAGGTCCTAAAAGCAGCACTAAACCATCTCTCAGAGAGCCCCTCTTTCCCACATGTTTACAAATTAAGAGCTTGAATCAGATCATATAAATATTTTAAAGTAGTATGGAAAACAAAAACAATAAAAATAATAACAAACAGCCAACTTTCAGATAACTTGATCAGAGCTTTGCCAAGAGCTAAGTAATTCTACACTCAGATCTACTTTAAAAAAAACAACATAGATGAATATAATTTTACAAATATCAATTTACTCTGTCTGTCTGATAAAAAGTTTGTACACGTTATATCTCCCAAACCCAATCTGACATTTCACACAATTATTTCTTTTACCTGATGATACACAAATTGATTAAAAAATTAATCAATTCGTTGATTATTTCTTGGTAATTAATTATTTCATTTAGCATCTCGAACAATGGAAAGTAATTGTACCTGACTGAAGTGGTGGTATAAGCTGAATTATTCTTCTTCATAGGTCACCACTTTAAAGTAAATTTGAAACAAACAATACATAACTATACAATCTTCTAAAGTCATAGGCTCCTCCCTAGCAGAGTGGTTAGAATATTGGCTTAAAGAGACAGTCACTGATTTTTCTTTCCCCTTTTTTTAAATGCTTTTAAAAACCTTTACAAACTTTGTAAAAGCTTTTTTTTTTTTTTATTTATTTATTTTTTTATCTACACATCTACAAAGAATATACTGACAGTATATTCTGTTTTGAAAATGTAAAAAAACAGAAATAACAAAACAATGTTCTCTTCCGGCAGTGTGCACAGTGGAGGATTTCTATCAGCCACCGCCACAGTCTGAACATCCTGAGGAGGACAGTGACGATGAAGGTAGCCTTGCAAAGCAGCCAGTGAACTCACCAGTTTATAAAGTCATCACCACTCCCTCATATCCAGAGCATGTCATGTTTCAGACTCGTCTGAAGAGCTTTGATAGTTGGAGCTTCCATAACATTCTGCAGCCTCAAACTCTGGCTTCATTAGGCTTCTTCTATACAGGTACATCAGCAATCATTTTTGACAAAAAACACTTCTTTGACTTATTTAAATAAGCAGGTGGTATTCTGGTCTGTTCTGATAAGTATGGGACGTGGGGGGGGGGTCGAATTTATTGATTATAAAATGCAAAACATATATTAACTTACACATACTGTATTAAATTACCATTTAAGCCTACTGACATTGTAAAAATAAACATAACACAGTGGACATTAATTACATGTATTTATGCCTACGAATTACTCAGTGCTGGATTATAATTTGTCAAACTATCAAGAGTTGTCTAGTTTTATATACATACCTATAGAGTGATTATTTTTCTCTTAGCTAATAACTAATGAATGTTAGGTTTAAAAATAATTGAATTTTTTTCCCCCCACCTTGAGAGAATGAATCTTGGTTAAGTGAATGTATTAATCTACTAGACTTTAAAATATTCCAGTGATAGGCCTGTTGACTTAATAAAAGAGGATGCGCAAAATGAGCCTGAATATTAATTAATTTAACTCTTTTTAGGTGTCTTCTTCTTCATCTTTCTCATTTTTATGTTGGAGTGTTCATATGACTAGACCAATACATGAGATGAACTGCGCAGTGGTTTCCAAATCAGGGAGCTCTCCTTATAGTTTTCTTTCTATTGGGGTGGTTTGGGGCCAATGTCTTATACGGGCCTCTTGGTAAAGAGAGCAGTTTTGGAGGACTTGGTCGGCATTTTCTGGTGATACTCCACATGGGCATATTTCATTGGTTCCAATTTTGAGCTTCCGGTACATGTGTTGTCGCATTCTGTTGTGTCTGGTCCTGAGTCGAAAGATTAGACGTTGGTCTTGTCCGGATAGCTTATTGTAAGCGTCATCTTTCTTGTGATTTGGATGGGAGCTCGTCCATTTCTCATTTATTTTATCTACAATTAATTTCTTCATTTCTTCTGGATAGAGTGCAGAGTTTATTTGTGAGGTGAGGTGTCTAATATGTGGCAGGTTGCTCTTGATGAAGTGTCAATATCTCAACATGTCCCTGTGAAGCTGGAGATTCTTATGTAGATATTATCTCTAGATCTAAATATATCTTACGATTCAAATAATGAAGATCCTTCAATTCAAATACAAAACTTCAGGAACTATAGGAATCACTTACAATATACAGAATGTACAAATAAAACTGTATCAGATGAATATCTTCTTCCAAGCTCGTTAACAGAAAAATTCAAACAAATATATTAATTCTACAACTGAAATTTATGTGACCTGCATCCTTGAGTCCCATATAACAACTGACGCGTCTTATGGCTGAAACTAAAAAAGTCCCGCCTCCACAACTTTGACCTCCCTGCTGTTCTGTACGTCATTCTGTTAGGAAGCCTTTTAAGGTGGTGGAAAGAACTATTCCTGGAAAGACATTGCTCATTACTGAGCTGTTGGAGGGGTAGCAGGATTAGTTAAATGACGTCCAGGTATAATAAAATAAACTCACCCAGTCTGCTACGTGACAAATAATATGATACCTACATGCAGAAATACCCGAATACATGGGGTCCATTCAAGATAAATATTTTCTAGTTCTCTACCCAAGTTGAAATTTATTTCTTTTTATACTTTGAAAAATAACGGTGAAACTAGTGTTGTCATTGAGCTAGTTGTGAATTCTTTTACCAATGATATACAACAACTGTCAATTTCTAGATCTTGGTCCAGGTTTTTGAGCCCATATGAGATTTTAGTTTCCTCGAAGGTATGAGTTGAATAGAAGTATTGCAGAAAGATTGTTAAGCTAGCTAAAAAGATTTTAAGTGTAAAAAAAACATTCCCTGAGTCAGGATTTTAACATTTTGTCATCACATATAACATACAAGACACTGCCTGGTCGTGCGGTTTGCACGCTGGACTGTCGTTCGGACTTATCGATGGTCCCTGGTTCAAACCCTGCCCGCTCCCATCCCCCGCCGTCCTGCGGGAGGTTTGGACTAGGAAGTAATTATCTTCAACTCTGAAGGAACATCCGAAATAAGTAAAACATTTTACAAACAAACAAACAGAAACAAGAACTCCTATCATAAAAGTAAAATGATAATAAAATGAAAAAAAAAATATTTTTTTTTTTAAAATTGAAAACAACAATATGGTCCTGCATGATTTTTATTTCTAACTTATTTTCATATTTCCAGGTAATCTAGACTGTGTGCGATGTTTCCAGTGTGGTCTGGGACTCAGGTCTTGGAAACCAGGGGACAATGTCCTTACACAGCATGAGAAATACAGACCAACATGTCCCTACCTGAGATCATTATCAAAGACTCAAGAAAATGTTAGTACTGGTGCTGTCGCTGTGCCAGGTAATCACATGGAAGTTGTTTTATAGCAGAAGGCAGACCATCTGTTTTAAAGTGATAAATTATCCATATAAATTGCTTAGTACCTTCATCTTCTGCATTCTCATCATTTGGAGGGTTCAGGTGATTAGTCCCATATCTGGTTCATTCCAGACCAGGTGACGCTACATACAGTTTTGTTTTTTATATAGAGATATTTTAGCAATATCTTATTTGGGCTTCTGGATTAGATATGCAGCTTTGAATATCATGGTCTGCATTCTCTAGTGACACTCTACAAGGGCCTTTTTTGCTAGTTTTCTTAGCCCCCTAATGTTGGCCTTTCACTAGATGGATAGGTGGCAGTGGTGTAGCTAAGGGGGGGAGGGTCCAAATGTAAAAATTCCCCCCCCCCTCCGGTCCCCCGCTGGAATATATGTGTCCAAAATTTGTTTTTACATCAAATATTACGCCATTATTTCATATTGTGATGTGAAATGTCAAAATGTAGAGGCCCTGAAGAGGTCAAGCCCCCACCCCCACGCCCCTGGGGTCCCTAAATTCTTAGTTACACCACTGGTAGATAGGGTTTGTGAGACTTTGAAGACGTAGATGCTAGAAGTGAAACTAGGTAGGATTGATTTTATAACTCTAAATGAAAAATTCTAAGAATGTAAGAGCAATTGACACATTTAAAAATTTTTTGAAATTCAAGTTATTAGAAATCATTAAGATGATGTGAAATTTCATTAAATATTACTTGTAATTAGAAAGTTGGCTGCCTTTGTCATATGCTATGTATTTTGGACTGTTGGTCTCAGTGGTTCCCAATAGGAACCCCATCACCTTTCATAATGCAGGAGGTTTGGGCTAGAATGTAATAATCTTGAGCTCTAAAGTTACAACTGAAACTTACTAGTCAAGTTAGTAAATTACTAAAACTTAGTTTTAAATCTATACCTTCTAGTCTCCATAAGCCTTTAATTATTTACAGAAATGAGCAACTCAACCAATGAAAGCACAACCTTGAGGTTACTGAAAGCAGAACATACTGCTCTGAAACAGCAGTTGACCTGCAAAGTCTGCTACAAGTCTGAGATCAAAGATGTCTTCTTGCCATGTGGGGAACTCTACGCCTGCAGTGACTGTTCAAAACTTTTAACGCATTGTCCATCCTGTAAAAAACAAATACTGGCCACAATTACTGTCTATCTCACTTAATTCATGTTGTAAATATAGGTCAAGTGAAGCTCCTCCCTCCTCCTATCTGTGTGTGTTTCATGTTCCTCTCAGGGTGTTGGCTCTGCGTCTCGTTGGTTGGACTTAGCTCTTTGTTAAGAAGCATTGTTACAAATCACAATGAATACAAGCAATACATTGTTTCTTTTCAAAGAGTCTAGAGAAAAATACAATTTAATGTTATTAGAAGTAGCAATTAGAGTCCGATTTAAAATGACCATTCAAAACGGGTTTACCTAATAAATTATTGATGCACTCGAATATCTTATTAGATATCATTTAACCCTTCAAAGTTACTTTGTAAAAGGTAATCAAGTTTGTAAAGTTTACTAGAGTGTGCATATGAATTCCAAGGAGTAATTATCTTTTCCTTTAAATGATAATAGTATTACAATTGTTGATGTTTTCTTTTTATGTATTGATTAAAAGAGTCTGTGTAGGCAAACAGTTCTACTCAGAAAGCTCCATGTCCTATCTGGAAGAGGCAAGCAACTCTAGTTGACATTGTAATGAGCTCTTTAGTTTTCCCTTTTATATACTTAGCCTTATTTTTTTTTATTATTCTTTGTTCTGTTAAATTACCTATAACACATAAGTCTTTGCCCTTTTCAAGTGTGTAGTACATTAGGATTTTAGATGATCAAAACTGTTGTTTTTTTTTTTTGTTGTTTTTTTTTCATTTCTATAATTTGTTTTTCTCATTAAAATGTAATTGCAAATTTTGTCTGACAGATACTCTTTTAATAATATAACAATACAAAATGGCAATGTCATAGATTTTAATTAATTTAATCTTCATGAACACTAAAACCACTCTTTAGTTTCTGTTCCTTCATTTTGGTTCTCTCCTTTCAACACACATTCGCACCGTTCCACATTTACACTAACATGTGCACTTAACACCCCCCCCCCCCCCCCCCTTGTTCAATAAATCACTGAATATATTATCAGACTATTTTCCAAGTTAAAAAAAAATTTCTAAATTCCCTGTAACATATAGAACTATAACGTAATAACCAAACAAAATCATACACACTGTCATGTTAATACCAATACAATTCTAACTGTAAATAATAATTATATTCATCATAATAATAACTGTTATTATGAGCAATTGAAACAACTTCTGTTAACATATATCTATAAGTAATTATATTTCTATCAATGATTTGCTAAATAGAATTGTATCACATTTCATTCCTTTACTTTAATAAATTATTCATGTTTTTAAATATTAAACAGGATTTGTACTCAGTTAACATTGACTTGGCCATAATACACTTCATTCTTTATGTTATTATTAGAAGTACATTCATCTTGTTTCATATGCAGTATACTACTATTTTTGAAACACTTAGATTTTTAAGCTTTTGAGTGTGTACCATGAACAACTACCATTCAAAAATGGCATAATGCTTAAAATATTCATAAAAGTTCTATATAAAATGCGTACTTACATAACTAGGTACAATATAATCTGTAATTTGTGTAATATTGACGAGTATTATTTTGTTGCATAGCCTAGTCCATCTGTTTTTTTTTTCAGTTTAATATGTTGCTATTGTAATTTTAAAAAAAAATGTCTGTGATAATTATTCTTGACCGGCATTTAGATCATCTTTTGATTAATTTACAAACTATCTTGAATGTGGAAGTATTTTGATAGTAATTGATCTAGTGCTTCTAACACTGTCAATGTGACAAGGATAATGTGCTGTTTATGCTTTCTTGGTGCCAAACAAAAGTTGAATTTTTCTTATGCATTTGTTTGAGAATGTTTTTTTTTTTAATGTTTTATGTGTACATAGGACATTTTTTTTTTTAATTTCTATATTTATTTTGTAAACATGAAAAAAAAAATAGGTACATTATTAATTTGTATGTGACTATGAAAAAAAAAATTCATTTTTGTTTTCCGATGTGGCTTGGTAGCTAAGTGGTAAAACCCTTACCTTTAGAACTGAGGAGTGTCAGGTTTGAATCCTAGTGGAAAATGGGATTTTTATTTTTGGGGTTTAAGAGAGGTCCCTGAAATACAATAGGTTGGGTGTTGTACTTGTCACATGACACCGTCATCAACTGTCAGCCATCCAAACAGATAGAGTTTACATCATTCGTCCTCATAGATGACTAAATCACACCTGGGAAGCGTAGTCGAGAGGCTAAGTACGCTTGAACTTGGCTTGGCTACCTAGGGGGCTCGAGGTTCGACACCCGACTCAAGCAGAGTTGTGTTTATTGAGTGCCTAAAGGGAGCATGGAAAAACCTTCTCCCAGATACCCCCTTCCCCTGATACCCCCCCTCCCAACCCCCATAGCGCTTTGAGCATGCTGTAAGCTTGAAAGTAGCGTTATTTAAAAGCTATAATAATAATCTTAAAGGAATGCTTTAAACTTTTTTGTTCCCCTCATCTATTCCAATGTTGTTAGATTATTGTACTACTGTACTATTGTATTACTGTACTATTGTACTACTGTACTATTGTACTATTGTACCATTGTACTACTGTACTATTGTACTACTGTACTATTGTACTACTGTACCATTGTACTACTGTACTATTGTACTACTGTACTATTGTACTACTGTACCATTGTACTACTGTACTATTGTACTATTGTACCATTGTACTACTGTACTATTGTACTACTGTACTATTGTACTACTGTACCATTGTACTACTGTACTATTGTACTATTGTACTACTGTACCATTGTACTACTGTACTATTGTACTACTGTACTATTGTACTATTCCATAGCCTAATTCTTTCTTTTATTTTTTTTAAATGATGACAGTATTTCAAAATTTTATTTTACTTAAACTAGAATAATTGAGGCTACATAATCAATAAATAACCAAGAGCATGTGAACTGCATATGTACATTAGTCAATAGACTATTCACATCCAATTGTAATGTCAATGTCTAGTGGTTACTTAGAGGTTTTGTTTTTGGCCCTTGATTTAAAAAAACTGCTTACATTTTTTTGTCTCAGTTAATATTGAGCAAATGAAGTTGTTCATGAAACATTTCTGTGATATAAACAGAGTACTCTCTCTGTAGTCTTTCAAAATGGAGTTTCTAGATTGAACATATTTTTTTTTTTTTTTTTTTTTTTTGAAATTTTTTTTTAATGACTAACAAATAAACATGCCACACTTATTGTTTGTTGCTATTTTTTTTTTTGGCTGCCCACTGTTCTGGCCACATGACACCCTCGTAAACCGTGGGCCACAGAAACAGATGATATCTTATGGATTGCAAGGTCTGAAAGTGGAACGTTTACTTTTTTACTGACCAAAGGTCTTGAATGAGTAACAATTCCTCTTTTGGGGGTTTAAAACCTTATCCTCCAATGATGCAGCCTTCAAAACTCATACAGATTGACAAAGTGTTGCAGTAAAAAGTCTCCAAGCAATTAATGCAGGACATAATATCAGATAAACTGTTATTAACATGCTATGTACATAATTAACTACTGCATTTTTTTGCACAGAATTAAGATTCTGACATGCTCATGTCACTATTTAGCCAGGGCTAAAGGTGGTGTGCGTAACAAAGGTGCCCACGAAAATCACTTTAAAGACCTACTTAAGCGCGAGGTTAGTCTGACAAATAGAAAAACAAAACATAACGAAGTAGCCTACTCAGAAAGACACAAAGATATAGGCACATTTCTTATTCCATATGCTAGAACAAATTTGTACAAGTGCTCCTTCTTCCCTAGTGCCATTAGAGAATGGAATGGGTTGCATGAATCAGCCAGGAAAACCAACGACTTGACAAAGTTTGATTGATTAACATGCATGACTAGATTGACACAAGAAATGTGTAGGACGTAATTATCTTCGTTTTTTGTAGTAACGTCTGTAATATATAAGATAAGATAAGATTAAAGGGAGCACCTGGCAGAAGAGAGCTTCGGAACAACACATCTTGAAATATCTTACAAAAGAGGCAGGATACACTTTAAGACCAAGATATTAAGACTCTGATGGTGAAGTGACAACTTAACCAATCATTGGCCGACAACGGTTCTGTGGCAAAATATGTAGATCACAGCGAGCAACAAAAAATACTAATCTCCACGTTTATCATTATTACTGATATGATTATATAACTATATATCCGTGTTATTTATTATAATCCGCTGCCGAGGACAGACGCAGACGAAATGAAAAAATAAATCGACCACCTGCTGACAATGGTTATGCTTTCCCAGGGTGTCAAAATATGTAGGTCACAGTTGGGGCTGCGCAGCCACCAGAAATACTGCATTTCTCACTGATATTCGGACTCGAAGACAAGCCTTATTATTATCCAATTATCTTATTGATAAATTAAAAAAAAATTGTAGTCAATTTTATTTTGTTGGCTTTCAAGCAAAATAACTTTGTGTTTGTAAGTCTTAATTTGTATTTCTTTTATTGTATAGCTTAATAGCCTGTTGCTTGAAACTACAATGTTAATAACATTATATATCTGTACATAATGTTCTTTTTCATTTTATATATAAAGATTGTGTTGTCTTTTAAGAAACAAGTGTTTCTTTGTTATTCAAAAAAATATACTGTTCATTTTTTTTGTAGAAAAATGTATTATAAATGGTAATGTAAACCACGATCACTGTTGATTCAGTTATTGTTCTTACTTTTTATGTATTTGTATTTGTATTTCGTTTTTAGTTATATTTATTTTTCGTTTATATTTCAAATGTGCAGAAAGTAATAATACATTATTCTCTTTCAAACATGTTTAATTGCTTTATTAAAAAAAGCTTTGCCAACTGTCAATTAGTGTCAATGCAATTCATCTGTATGAAAGCGTGTGTGTGTGTGAGTGAGAAAATGACTCTCGTTTTGAAATGTAAAGACTGACAATAGTTAATGATAATAATTAATGATTAGGTGGTTGCCTTGGGATGCGCACTAGACTGTCGTTCAAACTTCTCGATGGTCGCAGGTTTATACCCTGCCCGCTGCCAACCCCGTAATTCTGCGGGAGGTTTGAACTAGGAAGTTAAGTTATCAGCTTTGAAGTAACATCCAAAACATGTCAAACAAACAAATAATGTTTTTAATGACTGGATCTAGATCCACAAGTATGCCTCTATTCTAAATCAACAATTAAAAATCCTAAGTTTGTCAAAGCGAAAGGGGAATACTTTTGGTTGAGATAGGTTATTCTAAATAAGGCATGTTTCTAGACCAGTGACTGACAAAATCACAAATAAATGTGTAAAGAGAGGATTGATTGTGATCTTAATGTCAAACTGTGCCACTACAATTTATTTACTTTTACGGGTAAAACATTTGTCTATTGCCGGGGCTTGACTATATGCTAAAATTCCAAGAAGTGTATGCCTTGATGAACTATATGCTTCACTTTAAAATGAGAAATAAAATTAAAAAAAAGAAAACTCAGGTTTTATCTAATTCACGGGCAAAAAGTATATGTCTGGGAGGGGTAACGTTATGAAGCGAGCCGTGCCAATTGGACGTAACAGATACAGAGACGGGATGACAAGTGATATAGAATTCACAGGCCAGAAGTGGGTGTTGGGGGGGGGGCGTTTTAAAGCGGGTCGTTCTAATTAGAATATTGGCCAGAAGGGAGATTGTTGAAATGCAGGTTAGTTTATTGAAAGTGGAGCGGTCTAAAAGTTCATGTTTGGAATTAGGACTATAGAAGGTTGCTAAAAAAATTAAGCGATGTTAATGTAATGCTGGCTGTTCCACTGAATCTAGAAGGGCCAGAAAGTGTGTGTATTGTGTCATAGGGGAGGGGGGATGTTATGATGCAGGGAAACGAGAAGGCTACAATTTCGGGGGTTTCATTCAACTGTAGCGTAGCACGGGTATTTCTTTTGTAACATAAGATCTAATAAGTCATGTCAAAGCAAGACATTAGAGAACTTGACAAGTGCTCAGTATAATTAAAGTTCCCCTTTCAGACCTTACTCTTTAAGGCCGGTGTTGTAAAAGTCAAGTACCCATTAGAGTTGGGTGTGCTTTTTAAAAAATACCGATTTTCAAAATTCGTCTTCACTAAGATCCGAACCCAAGACTCCTTGGCTCAGAAGCCAAGCGCTTACCACTCAGCCACCACGTCTCCCCCAATGAGTAGGCCTACTAAGTTTATAAGCCTTACATTTTATAACAACAACAAAGAGTTTCGACAAACAGAACTTCATACAAATATCACATTTATTGGTAAATAGAATCTGCAGATTAAAAACAAAGTTGAAACAAAGTTTCTAAATTGTTCTTTTAGCATTGCAAAGTGAAATGCATCAATAAATATTACTTTGAAATGCTATCAAAGATATATTACTGGACAAGAAAACTTATTTAAGTAACAACAATACTGTTAATAATAAATAAAACATTCCTACATATAATGCAACAGAGTATTACACAATAAAGACATAGGTAAAAATACTATGTATATATTTACATAACCAACTTTTATAAATATTGTCCATTTGGTTATTTTGAAGTTATTAATAAAGGAGGACACATTCACTATGCATGTTTTCATAATACTGCACCGATTTCAGTCAAGGCAAAATATGCTTTTGACGCTGACCTCAGTGTGGAAACCGCACGCACCTCCTTCCAGCCCTCTTCAACTGCGTTGGGTTGGGCACCATAGTTTTGATTGTCTTGAGAGTCAAGTCTTTGCCTTTTAGGACATTAGGTCAATGAGTGGATTTTTATTGAAGATTTTCAGGATAGCCTATAAGCTAAACATGTTCAAGGATGAATTGAACGTCAATGTTGCTAGTAAAAATTCCCCTTTCAGACCTTGCGATCGATGGGGCAGACAATGTTATTACTCGGTCAAACTTTATCAACACCACCCATTTGATCAAAAAACATGAAAAGGACCAAGATGCCTGTGTGTAGTCGCTGAATGAACTCTTTATGTTGTGTCTGTTGTATTTATGTGTATGTTTCTGTTGTGTTGTCTTTATATGAGAAAAGAGTCCTTGCAATCTCAACAAATTTCCATAAGGATCAATAAAGCAGTCTTAGTCTTAGTTGAGGTCATCTGTTTCTTTGGCCAACGGTTAATGAGGGTGTCATGTGGCCAGCACATCGACCAACCGTCTTTACTTTCCCCCAACTAATGTCAGGTACACATTATGGTTTGGTGGACTAGGGGGGAGGGGAGCTAATGACCCTCACCAGGATTCGAATCCGGGATCCTCGGTTCGGAATCAATGCGCTTTACTACTGGCCCACCTCACCACCAGTACATATCAAAATTAAAATATAAACATTTTTAGTTACAAAATGTTGGTATAGCAGCAGTTTAAAAGAACTGTATCTTAATCAAGAAATTAAGATTAACAACTAATTTAAATAGAAACACCATCAATTTCTTTATTGTGACCCTAAAACCAATAAGCTCCTCCTTCGAGGTCGAAGGTGAATGCAATCTCATTTCCAATGAACTCAGAGATGGCTGCAAAGTCTTATCTAAGCATTGGAACTGAACACAGACTAGCCACAAAGATTTAATCTTATTATAAAGAAAGAAATTTTTTTGTTACTTTACAATTTGGTTTTAGAAACTTCTCTCTGTTAACGTGTTCACCTGCAACTATCCCTTTGTTTGTTGGACCGTTGAACACATGACCTGTGGACAAACTTACTCCATTTCTATCTGTCTTTCGCCCTGATAAGAATTTCTTTATATGACAAGTCCGTTCATGCTTTGATGTTATCTGCCTTTTCTTTTTTCCCCCTGGTATTGTTCCCTTCAGGAAAGTCTTTGCTAGTTTGGAAGATTTCGCGATATGGTCATACACATTTTCTAACTGTGGTCAGCAGAATTTCCCCATTTGTGATGCGGTCTTTATAGGTGATGCTAAAATCCTATAGCATCTGAATCCCATAACTGAGATGAACTCCAGTTGGTGACAAGGCAGGGAGACCTAAGTCTCCAGTAGTGCCCTGGTAAGTAACTCTGCTGTGTGGCGTAGTGCCTCATAGCTTCCGTACAAATTAAGTGTACCACTGCATACGTCTCCTCGCAGCTCGGGGAGCTGCGGGCACTCTTGCAAGACGTGCGCCACCGTCTCTTCTGATTTTCCGTAGTGTCGGCAACGGGCATCAATGTTTGGCCGGAACCGGGCGAAGTACGCACCAATGGGGCAGTGTCCCGTACGCCACTGCGCTATTATCGATTGTTCCGATCTTTTTTAGCCTCCACCACGGGTCCTCTCGATTTGGGCGGCGCATGTGGTGCCAGACTACCCTGGCAGTTTCGGAGTCATCCCATAACTAGGATCCTCCTCTCTAATTCTGCAGTTAGCTTTAAAGATTCGCAAGCATATAAGTATGTGGCCGTCACCAAAGGAGAGCATTGATGACTTTAATACTCCAAGGCTACGCTTGCGTCTTTATAGATTGTCTATAGATTCTCATGTGCTGCTGTGGAGTGTGCAGTTCTAGCCAGTAGTTCAGGTTTGGTTCCCTACCTCGGAACTATCATTTGAGACGAAGGAATGAAACCTCTATTGACTATCCAACTGTATTAGCAGCCATTATGCAGCCCGAGTCAAGCTAAAACTTCATAGACTTGTAATGACTTTTGCAAAGTGACAAACGTCTGTATTTAATCGAATTGAAACAAAAAGGTCAGAAGAAATTAATCTTTGATTTGACAAAGTAATTAGCGTTACGTCATTGCTTTCCTCGATGAAGAATTGAATGACATCATCAATATATGCATCTTTTTCTCCCAGTGATTAGCAAGAGTCTTCACACAAAAAAAAGTATTAGGATCTTAGATCCTTGCAGTCACAGAAGACTAATACAGCTTTCTAAAGGCTTACAATGGTATGTCCAAAGCCTTTTCTGACATGTTTGCAATATTTGTTTTTTAGAGCTGGTTTTGTACATTGTAGTAAATGCAATCAGATGTTAATGGATACGATGTCTATTTTTCATATTTCGCTATATTTCAATCAAAAGTCTCTACATATTCCAGGGCACGAATATCACAATCGAAATCTTTTTATTTCCACATTTTTAAAAGAAATGTGACTGCAAGGTATTTAGAGCATCTCAGCTGTTCTATTTAAAATACGCGAAACCATTTTTTTGTTTACCGTTCTGCTTTATAGCCAATTTGTTGTTGTTAATTTGTTGCAGTATTGGAAAGATCTCTATTGGTACATTGTGACAAACCAGAACATTGCTTCCATCGTTCAGGCATTCAAGACTATTCACGTCAAGTGTAATACTCTTTGTAGTGTCTGGAAATAAATAAATGGAAGTGTTCCGGACATTTTGCTCTGTCACTAAATTGGATTTATCTATAAATTTCAGTTTAAAATTCTTTTTTCCTTTAACGTGAGCCAATTTGTACAGTTTCTCATTTATATTCCAGAGGGCGATGTGGTCTACAGTTCCCCGAAGTTCTTGAACCCTATTCTGCTGGATGTCGATATCTGGATGCACTGCAATGGCGTCATAGATTGGCTCTATTTTTATTTTAACTTCTAGAGCATTTGGACTCAAATCATGGAGCGGACTGATACATTGAGCTTCACTTTTTCTGTTCCGTGATATGTTCAGTAAGGTGTCATCTTCTGCAATATGTAGAAATATCAAACATCAGAGCTTTATGATAACCAAAATACAAAAACTTAACATCAAAACATTACCAAAAAAACCCACTAAGATGTTACTTACAATTATTCAGCGTCTCTAACGTATCAAATAGGAGACTAGCTAGTAATATCAAAATAAACTTAAGGTACCAATCGGAATAGGCTTTTTCCAACTTTTTATTCGACAAATATTATCTGATCTGGGAAGCATGGTCGAGAGTGAGCTTGAACTTGGCGCTTGCCTTGATGGGGGCTCGAGGTTCGACACCCGACTCGAGCAGAGTTGTGTTTACTGAGCGCCTAAAGGCAGCACGGAAAAACCTTCTCCTAGATACCCCTCCCCCCGGTCCACAAATGAGATTGGACCATATCGCTCTGAGCATGCAATAAGCATGAAAGTAGCACTAAATAAAAGCACTAATTATTATCTTCTTATTTTATATATTACAGACGTTACTAAAAAAAAAAAAGAAGATAATTACGTCCTACGCACTTCATGGGTCAATTTAGACCATGCATGATAATCAATGACTTAAACTCTGTTAAGTCGTTGGTTTTCCTGGCTGGTTTGATTTTGCTTTCAACGCCTTCATAGTCCCATAGTTATGGCTGCCTGGTCTTTGGCCTGCGATTTGGGACTGTCAGCATAATGGGCATGAGCTCCATTTTCAGTTGCCTCTGTCATTCAGATGAAGATTATTGTATCCTTCGCGCATTCATGTGTTAATGAAGGTCTTAGTGGTTTATTACTAATCTGAACTTTTATTCCAGTAACCCAGTCCATACATGAACGAGACCTTTTATGTGATTATTTAATATGTTTATCACATGTGCTTATCTTTATCTGATTTTTTTTTACCTGTATGTGTTTATCATAGGTTAAGTGTATGTGTTTATCATAGGTTAAGTGTATGTGTTTATCCTAGGTTAAGTGTATGTGTTTATCATAGGTTAATTGTATGTGTTTATCATAGGTTAATTGTATGTGTTTATCATAGGTTAAGTGTATGTGTTTATCATAGGTTAAGTGTATGTGTTTATCATAGGTTAAGTTATGTGTTTATCATAGGTTAAGTGTATGTGTTTATCATAGGTTAAGTGTATGTGTTTATCATAGGTTAAGTGTATGTGTTTATCATAGGTTAAGTGTATGTGTTTATCATAGGTTAAGTGTATGTGTTTATTATAGGTTAAGTGTATGTGTTTATCATAGGTTAAGTGTATGTGTTTATCATAGGTTAAGTGGTTATCGCCTATGCTTAAATTGTGCTTTTTTTTTTTTATTGGCCTCCTTCAGACGTAGAACGACTATGGTTCATCTCGCGCACTTTCTCATGTGACTGTGGAGCCCTATTTTGGTTTTCCTGGCCGGTTTGCTTATTTTATGAGTTATCTTATTCGTCTATTTCAAGCATTTCTCTTGTAAAATGTTTGTAAAATGTTTGACATGTTTCGGATGTTCCTTCAGGGTTGAAGATAGTTTACTTCCTAGTCCAAACCTCCCACAGGACGACGGGGGATGGGAGCGGGCAGGGTTTGAACCCTCGACCGTCGATAAATCTGAACGACGGTCCAGCGCGCAAACCGCACGACCAGGCAGCCATCTTTATTCTTATGTGTCAATCTTATCATTCTTATCATCTTATGTGTTTATCTTTATTTTGTTTTTACCATTACTTTCACGTCTTAAAGCCAGGTATCTTTTAAAAAGTGCTTCATTGAAAGGCTAAGATAAGCATGACGCTGGGGCTAAATTTACTTACCAAGATTCTGAGACTGATTGACAGCTATCCTATCCACTTCATCAATAGGACTTTGGTCTGCCATTGCTTTAAATGGAGTCATACGTGGTAACTATAGATGAAAAATATTTGAATTTATTTCAAATGTTCAACGTAAACCTTATCTATAGATATCTTTCAACAAATCTGTTCTTCACTGCTGCCCAAACTACAGCCCTTTGAGACTCCTGCTGCCCATTGAAAAGAGGCTTGTTTATGAGCTGATGTGACCCGTGACATGTGTCCCAGCGCTGGATTTACCTCTAGGCAACATAATCTTCGCTTAGGCCCCCAACTTACCCCTGCGACCCCTCCCCAATAAAATATAGTTTTGAGGAAAAACGAATAAATTGCCTTATATTGATTACAGGGGGCCCCCTTAACTCAAAGAACTTAGATCCTATCAAGCCAAAATCTGGTCCTGTAGGTGTCGAAAATTTGTAAAGCCACCCGGCCAAAAAAAAAAAAGGTTTTCCTCACTGATGTACAAGAATAGATGTTTAGGGTTTTTAAAATTATAAGATAAATAAAGAAACAAAACTTACCAAAAACAATATCAACTGTTACGTTATAAAGTTTGATCCTGGCATACTCATGTTGTGCTTCATAAAGGTTACCTTTAGAGGAAGCAAAGAAATATACAACAGAATATCAAACAATGAAATATATTTCAAATTTTCATTCAGCAAATATGTAGGCCAATATCTTATGTCTAACATATTGCATTGCAGCAAATCCACAACTACATTCACAAAATCTTATTAGCCAACATTTCGGCAAACATTTTGAGTATAATTTAATTAAAACTAAACAGGACTGGCTTTAGAGGGAAGTCAGTCGGGGCTGGTTGCTAGGGCCCTGCACTTGAAGTTGCATAAATTGCAAATTCAACCTACAACAAGCAACAACAAAGAGGCCCCCGTGTAGTTTAAGTCTCAAGTTCCGCATCTTGCCTACTTGTCTAAATTATCTATATATTTGCTCAAAAGCCAATTGATGAATGTTTGAATTAGAACTTGATAGCTGCCTTGTTGTAAGGTATGAGGTTTCGGGTTCCAACATTGCCTGCTGCCATCCCATGCCGTCCAGCCGGGGGTTTGACCCAGGAGGTATTGATCTTCCTTTTTTTTAAAGAATAAAGTCAGAAACTTACAAGTCGATGATCAATATAAAAAATGCTATTGCCAGGCTTGTTAAAAGCTTTCTACTAAAACTATTTTAACTTGAAAAACAATTTTTCTGCAATTTATTTATCTTCTCAACTTTGAATATTTCATATTTTTAAAAATATTATCTTATAAATTACAGAAGTTTCTTCAAAAAGATAAGGTAATTACGTCTTACGCGTATCCATATGTTAATCTGGTCATGTTAATTAGAGACCTTAACTATGCAGAACTAGGAAGGAGTATCCTAGCAATGGAGTTGAGATGCTAGAGAAAGATCCTAGGTATCACATACAAAGTCCGCATCACAAATTAAGAGAAAGATCCTAGGTATGACATACAAAGTTCGCATCACAAATTAAGAGAAAGATCCTAGGTATCACATACAAAGTCCGCATCACAAATTAAGAGAAAGGAAACGATTGGACCCAACGATGACCTGCTAACTACGTCAAAAAAAAAACGCGAACTAAAACTCTATGAATATGCCACAAGGTCCTCCAGGGCTTGCAAAGACAATCCCTCGAGGAATGGTAGGAAAAAGAAGGGACAGACAGAAAAAGTAATGGAAAGACAGCGTAAAAGAAAGGGGAGGCTTGTTATTCAAAGAGACTTATCCAAGGCAAAAGACAGAGAGGAATGTAGAATGAAGATTAACAGATCCTGTCTGATGTCCCAACGGTCTGATAGACTAAAGGAACATGAAGGTGAAATTAAGTCATTGTATTTCAGAACTGATTTAATGCTCTAATGGCACTAGGAAGAAGGAACACTTGCACGACTTTGTCCTAGCCTATTGAATAAGAAATTTGCATTTACCTTTCTGAGTATTGGATTGGGTTGTGTTTTTTTGTATTTGTAAGTTAGGGTTTATGTATTATTGCTACTGTGCGTTTTAGTCATATGTCCTGAAGTGATTCTAAATGTAGTGATGAATTTAGTTTCTAAATAAAAACCCATTGATATAGATATGTTTTAGTCTTACAATTTCTATTGCCTCAAACGAAATGTGCCCGTAAATTGTATGACAATATCACTTGACATTCAAGCGACAACTATTAGTAAACATTGTGAGTAAAAGATCGTTGACCTTTTGTCCTATAATTAAATCAATCAATAAATTTCCATGGATAACATTTAAAATGTTACCCAACACACTGTGATGTAACTGACCATAATAGATAAACCCAACTATGTCAACAGACCACAGAAATATTGAAACAGAATGCTTTTGGTAGTCCTGATATAGATCTAAATCCATTACTGTTAAATCTTAGCCTGAATAAAAATAAATCTTGTTTAAGTTACGTCACATTTCTGATTGTTTAGTGATTGACAATAGACTCTCCCTTTTTTTCCCTTAAAGTTACGAAATTCCAAACTTTTCTAAATCTAGAATAACAAAAACAAGTCGGTGACTCTAGTTTTCCATTTCCATTACTTACAGCTAAAAATATCCTATTGTTAACGACAGTTAACGCAATGAGTAGTTATCTGTAATTCAAAATCGTTGAAACGGTTTAGAAATAAAATTTATGTTAACTTAAGCCTATTAAAAAATAGTCGCAACTACAAAATCTGTTATTAGACTCAATCAAAATAGACGGTATCATACGATCCAACGTAAACAAGAAAAGACCAGTTTGGAATGCTGCCACGTAATCTGGCTACTACGCATTTGGTTCTAGATTTAGATCAGGAAATACCTGTGCGTCATCGTATGATGAAATTATATCAATGACCCCCCAAACATATCCGGCCCGCCAGGCGGTGCTATCCAACAGCTAGAAACTTTTTTTTCCCACAGCGAGTAATGAAGCAGTGAAAGATCCTTCCATTGGCTTAGACCAGTGATGCCCAAAGTACGGCCCGCGGGCCATAACCGGCCCGCGATGTGGTTCCATCCGGCCCGCCGAAACATCGGCACAAAAGTAGATAATCCTCCCCCTTTAAAATAGTTGTAAATGTATTTTTACCTTCGTTAGGGCCCTCACTTTTTCTGTGATGGATTGATACATGACCTTTAACGAGTGGGCGATTATAAGTTTATGAAGTGGAACTCTGATTGTAAAATCTACCAGGAAAAGGGAATGGATCTTTTTTTTGTGGAACATGATCATAAGCCAACATATTTGTTTTGTAAAGAGAGTCTGGCTGTTTCAAACAAAAAACAAACAAACAACATGTTTAGCGACATTGTAAAACAAATTGGTTTGAGCCGCGTCTTAAAGATTGGTTAAACTACGCCTAGAGATTGGAGGACCGATGAGAATATTTACCGAAAAGAGACATGAAAATAAGTTGGTAATAAAGTTAGCTAAAATGTTGCTCACATTTTAAGTAGAGAAATGAAACCATTTTAAGACGCGTAAAAAATGATAGACTTTATCTATCCTATTAATTAATGTAAGTACTAGATCCAATAGTTTCAAATAGTTTCAGGTGAATTTTGATTTCATTTTTCGTACCTTTTTTGTTGATGTGGCCCGCGACACTCGTTTCGAAAGTTAAAATGGCCCGCAGATCGAATTAGGTTGAGCATCACTGGCTTAGACGATTTTTTGGCGGTGATGTGCTTTGCGACAAGTGTTGGAAATGTATAAGGCCCTCTGGCAGAAAATATTTGGGCACCTCGTCTGTAACTATCTCGACATGAATTGAAGAAAACAAAATCCTTACACCTTACGCTTTATTACGCAGTATTATTTGAAATCATTTATACGCACATGATGACGCTGTGGCTGAGTGGTAAAGCGCTTGGCTTCCGCGCCGAGGTCCCGGGTTCGAATCCTGGTGAAGATTGGTATTTTTTTTAATTCCAGGATGTTAGGCGCCTCTTAAGTCCACCCAACTCTAATGGGTACCTAACATTAGTTGGGGTAAGTAAAGACGGTTAATCGCTGTGCTGGCCACATGACACCCTCGTAAAACCGTGGGCGACAGAAAAAGATGACCTTTATATCATCTATAGATCGCGAGGTCTGATAGGGGAACTTTACTTACTTTTTTTTTATACACACATACACGTAGACAAGGACAAGTTCCGACATACTTCTGCTGACATAGGGATTTCAAAAACCTGTGCGCCAAAAGACAGAAAAGAGGACAGAAAAGAGGACAAAGCCTTACACCGGAGGACACACACAAAAAAAAAACAGCCCAACTTTAAACAATTACAGTTTAATTGATGAAAAATATCAGTAAATCATATTCTTTAAAATATATGTGTGTGTGTGTGTGTGGTTCACTTCATTGCTACATCTAGACTATTGACCAATTGAGTCGTTTAAAATTAATTGCGATTAGTCCGAGTAATGCTTAGTAATCCTCGGATTACATTGTCATTTGAAGACTTGCTATAGAATCTAGTTAGGCCTCGTTATTTTTATATGATATAACATCTGTGAAATAGTATAAGATACCATCACTAAACCCAATGTGAAATAAATATATATCTTATCTTATAAAATAAGACATCCTACGCGTCATGCATCTTGTCATGCATGTTAACCAATGACTTAAATTCTACCAAGTCATTGGTATTCCATGCTCTAATAGCAATAGGGAAGCATAGATCACACATTATTACAATTCTAGATCTATAAATCAAGGCAGATTAAACTACAATGAAGAGTTCATTACATACATAGCTGACGTCTACTGTCTACTAGATCTAGATCTACTTTGAATTTAGATCGACACTTGTGTAACTTTTGGTTAGTTTTACATGTTTAGGATGTTCCTTCAGATTTGAAGATTATAGATCTAACACTATCCTAGCCCAAGCCTCCCGCAGGACAACGCGGAACGGCAGCCGAATTTCATAACATGTAAAGCTTGTGTTCACGGGAAAAATAATATAGACAGACCTAGTCTAGATTTATCTGCACTCTATGTAACATTACCTTAAAAGTTTGAATCTAAATAAAATATGAAGCATTCAATAACATCAATATGGAAATAATTATAAAACATAAAGAGAAAGTAAGAAGCATGTGACACTGAGTCTGGGTATGACACCACGTCATAATGGGGAAAAACCGATGGCCTTTGTTTTTTACGAGTGTTTCTAAAAATAAACCAACCTCTTTTTCAACATTTGCCAATCCTACGTCTATCTCTTCGAGGTAAATTTAAAGTGAGAGTCACATGTTTGTATCGAAACCTGCATGAATAACCAAGATTATTTAGGCGTATCGAATAATAGTATTTCTTTCTTTCAAATCAATAAATCGCCATTTGTAAGGTTCTCCTTTCAGAACTTAATCTATAGGGCAGATGACGCAAAGGTCTTCTGCTTTTTTTCGGGTTCACGGTTAACAAGGGTGTAATCTGGCCAGCACAATGACCAATCTCTTTTACTTTCCCCAACTAATGTCAGGTACCCATTAGAGCTGGGTCGACTCAGACTCAAATGCCTGGATTCGAATCCGGCACCCCGGTTCCGAGTCGAAGTGATCCACTTTGGTATAGAGATAATAGGAATACAATAACAATGTTGTGTCAAAAAAAAAAAAAGTAAAATTGGTTTCCTTCGTCGGAATATTAATTTTTATTAATGACTCATAATCATGTGTTTTACAAATTTCACCAAGAAATGTCATTAAGTAATGGCTGTTAGTAGATTATGAAAAAATGTTACTGCACATATATTTCATACCTTCACCAGTTATTTTTAGAAACATAACACACACACACAAACAGAGAGAGAGAGAGAGAGAAAGAAAGAGAGAGAGACTTCATAAGCTAGCGCTAAATATCCCGAAGAAATAATTTTCGCTGACTTGGAAAAGACAGAACCAGAATCGCTTAGTGCGCAGTGTAATTTTAAATTCAGAATAGAAATTACGCTATCGTGGTAGTCTCAGCTGTTGACTCATAGATTGTCACTTATCACACAAGTCACTATGACACAGCCACTATTTTAATTCAACGTACACACACACAAACACAAGCACACTGTATTGAAAGAATGCAGGCCCTTTGAACCGTCTGCTTCGACGTCATATGTCAATTCGTAAAGTCTATTCTGGGGTTTAGCGTAGGCCGCTCCAACGATTATAGCTATTCAGTCTCACTCAGAGCTTACTTAGATCACACAACGCCTTACGTCGCATTGGGCGGAACTGTCTTCTAAGAAATGTCTTTCCTTCAATGTTGCATATTCCCGCCTAATCAATTTATTATACAATGATTTAGTTTAAAAACAGATTTATTTTTTTTAAAGCAAAAAGAATGTCCTCAATGTTTATGTAAACCTTCAATAGTCTAAATTAAAACAAGCATTTGTCTATTCTGGTTTCTCGTTGTAAGCGAAGGTTATTTGATTTGAGTGGACCACTATTTTCAACAAAGTTAAATCTCAACAACTAGATCTAGATCTCACCAGGGCCGGCCTTAGATAACTGGAGGACCTAAGCGAAGTGAATTTGTTGGCCCAAAACGAAATAGAAAAAGTAAAAAAAAAAATAAAAAATAACCGCTATTCCTTCTCTAAATAAAATGTTCCGAGTCCTGTGCGAGGCCCCACCAGTCGAAGGTCCCAAGCGAGTGCCTAATTTGATTATGCCTAAGGCCGGCTCCAATCTTACTATAGGCGTAGTATTCGATAAAAAAAATACATTACCTTTATTATAGATCTAATCTAATGCTTCCTTTTTAAAAGAACTTCTGTAACTCATACATTGCGATCTAAATAAGTTTAAGAAAAGAAATAGTCACACTACATTCAAAAACTTTCTTTTTTGTTTGACTATTCAGCAAACAGATTGCGTGTGTCATCGTCAACGACTCTGTAGTAGATGTCAACATCAGACACATACATAGTACCATGGCCTAATTACATATGTTTCTTAAAATAAATGCCAGTTCTCAGATAAGAAGTCCATGCTGTACAATTCAGCTCAGTCATGTAGTTTATTTACCTGTGTGTGCCATAAGGTGTCCAGAAGGTAAGCTTCAAGTCAACGGACGCCTAGATTTTTTACGTCAATGGGGTAATTATGTGAAGGTGGCCTCAATGAGACTATAATAAACTTTTAAAGTGTTCTAAATAATTATCACACATATATTAATTTACAAAAATTCCGAACACAATATTAATAATTTTTTTTGTCGATCCTAATAAGGTATAGTCTAGGTAACAGAAGATAGAAAATATATAGATACATGTTTAAGCTTACCTAGCATTCAGTTCTTAACGAGAACTGCGGAGCGTACAATCTTTGCTCGCGTTTTCTGATGGTTAGACGCGATCGTCATTGTGATCATATATTTGACTTCTTCATTTTTTTTGTGGTGTTTGGAGATGGTTCAAATATGACTACAGACAAATTATTTCTTTGTTAGTTATCAACTATTAGTTATCATTAGCTATTTGCGATCATCATCATCATTATAAAACTCCATTAGAGTGAGGGCTGGAGAGGCTCAAATCCTCTCTTGCAAAAGCCCTGGACAGAAACCCTGCTGTTTTGCGTAGTGCATACATGTCACTATACAGGTCGAGAATTTTAGGTTTCCCAGACCTGTCGAGACGGAGATCAACAATTCTGGGGAATTGAAACAGAATATGAGGCACGGTTTCCTCTTCTTCCCCGCAGCGGGGGCACCGTGAATCGAAATTCGGCCATAGCCGAGAGAAATATGAGCCAACGGGACAGTGGCCTTTCCTGCACTGTGCTATAATAGCTTGCTCAGGCCTGGACAGCCTCCACCAAGGAGGCTCTTTGTCCCAGCACTCAAACCACTTTTCCATTTCTGTTTTTTGAATTATAGCCAGAGTATGGTGGAAACTTACAGCCTGTTCAGTGGGTGGAATTTGCCCTCATTGGTGGACAGAGGAGTCTGCAATAGTGTTGCTAGTCACACCTATGTGACTCGGTACCCACTGCATTATTACATTTGTTATATGCTATAGGTTTAGGCTACTGTTCATATATTTTGTTCCTTATATTGTTATACTTATATTTATATTGTTTCTTTGTTTCCATTATTGACTGCTCGAAAACGAATAGTGCTCAATTGAGACCATTCATTATAGAAGGCCTTTACACTGACCTGCAACGTCTCAACCTGTGGGCCATTTAGACCAGTAGCTCGTTGCCACGTCGTACAGACCTATGACGTGGTGTTAACTGCCCACAGATTGTGACGTTGCAGGTCAGTGTTCAGGCTTTCTATAAGAACTGGTCTCGGCCGAAAGCCGCTTTGAACGATGACTGCAGACAAAAAATGTCCACCGATTGCCAGGAGAGACTAATGGGCTGAACCCCCTGAATCAATGTCTCACTCCAGATGGAGGATCTTTTAATTAATTACACTTTGCGAGGCCACGATTTGTTTCTGCAAACACGTGATTCAGCCTGCTTGGTAACACAACCGAAGCAGGACGTCTTTGTGGCAGCCGTTTTGGCGCGACAGTTTTGAAGCAGCCGGTTTGGCTCGAAGGTCTTTTTGGCGCAGCCGTTTTGGCGCATGGGACGTTTTGGTGCGAAATGTTATGTTCTCATTATTTACGTTCATTGTATTATTTCTTTAAAAGGAATGAGACTTATCTATGTTTTGTATGTGTGTTCGTGTCGAACGTATTTTCATTTACAGAAAAAGAGATATTTGTGTCCGTTATTTTTGGTATTAAAGTTTGTTGTTTAATTATTGCTAAATCATAATGCAAGACCAGGCTACCATCCATACTTCACAGTATGCGTACTTGATATAGTCAAAGTTATTTAGACGTCTTGTACTCGGGGACAGGGGAGGAATTAAATGTACACTTTGTATATCTTGGTATAATGTAGTCAAAAACATTTATAAACAAACATTTAAGCTAAAACATTAGTAGTTTTGTGTACATTGTATTTAAGTTATTTGAGTAATTATTTTATGTGAACTATAACAAGGTCCATTGATCCGTGTGACGTATCATTTACTGCATGTAAATGTGTGTTTATGTTTCACATCATTTTCTTTTACAAACATTTTGGCTTGTGTATGTGTGTTTATTAAAAGGCACATTTAAATTTTCAAAAAAAAATGTGTTTAAGGGATTACACTAATTTACAAACAAAAACAATATGAAACGATGATACTATACATACAATATTAAAATAGAGTGAAATAAACATTGTTACAAAAGCTACGTGATTATTACATTATCGTCAAATTATATCTCGCGCCAAAACATCCCCTACGCCAAAACGGCTGAGCCAAAACATCCCCTACGCCAAAACGGCTGCGCCAAAACATCCCCTACGCCAAAACATCCCCTACGCCAAAACGGCTGCGCCAAAACGTCACGTACCGTAACACAACAATGAAAGAGTGACCACATCATCACAAGACCCCCAAGTTTTTTTTTTTTTTTTAAATCTATCATTCATTATTTATTAAGAGCAATTTAGCCCTAATCATACTTACACTGTTCAACCAGCTTTAAAATGGAGCATTTTTGTTTTTTGAAAAACTTTTTGTTTTTTACTTGCTTTTACTAAGGCAAATTTGCTAAGTAGTTTATTTTACAGATGTCTAAATTAAACTATACACCGTATTGTGCAATAGCTAGTACACCGGTGGACATATTTCCATTCAGCAGTTAACTTCTTTTCTGATAATTTGATCGTAGAGTCGAATCTTGGGCTTCACGATAAAAAAAAATATAACTAGTTTAAAGAACAAGCATCGGAATATCCTTTTCTCTCTCTCTCTCCCTCTCTCTCTCTCCCTCTCTCCCCCTCTCTCTCTCCCTTTCTCTCTCTCTCTCTCTCTCTCTCTCCCTCTCTCTCCCTCTCTCCCTCTCTCTCCCTCCCTCTCTCCTACTAAGACAGTGGTTCTCAACCTTTTATGCTCTGCGACCCCTTTTTACAATCCCCCACTCATCTGCAACCCCCCTTCCCCCCCCCCCGCTCACACATACAGCAATAGAAGAATAGACAATAAAAATTCATTTTTTCGATGGTCTTTGGCGACCCCTGGCAAATCGTCAATCGATCCCCAAAGGGGGTCGCAACCCACAGGCTGAGAACCCATGTACTAAGATGACTCATTTCTTCACTGGCAACCGCCCTCATCGTTACGAAATATGCGCGGTAATTTTGAAATGTTGGACCTGCGTAGGAGTGAAAATATTACAACATAAAAGCGTTAAAAAATACACTAAACGTATATTAGGTGTACTGCCAGTGAACGGTAAGTATATACTATTTAAATGTACATGGTTAGAAGAATTTCTTAACAAGAGAAACAAAAAAATACTCTTTAAAAAAAACAACAACAAAGCTTTTATAAAGTGTAATTGTATCAATTAGTTAGGGTCAGTCATGTAGGCCTACAGTTGACCTAGACATCATAAATCTGTGAGATTGGAAATATTATTACCGATTGTTTTTTGTTAAACCTTAAACTTTCTCAATGCACTTATGATCCTATCACTTGTCTGGACCAGTTGGGAAAAGGGAAGGGAAGAAGGTGTGTGTGTGTGGGGGGGGTATCTTGGTGAATGTTTACATGATCGTATTTAAAATGCATACATCAAATTTTCTCTCAGGGCTCAAAAGTCTTCAAGGGGACTGATTCAACTTATTCCACCACATCTGTCAAGTACGATTTCTTTCCCTAGTTCAAGATACCAAACAAAATAATTGATTATCGATAGTTAATTAGCTAATTCTTTTTTTAATTGATTCTTGTGTTGTCGGGTAAAAGAAATAATTGTGCAAAATTTCAGCTTAATCCGAGATTGGGTGTGTACAAAAGTTTTACCATACAGACAGACAGAGTTTGTAAAAAAAATAAATAACTGAGGCCGTCACAGTGTGTCAACATGCCGACTTCTAAATAACACCAAAATACAAAACGCTTTAGTAATTAAATGGCAATAATGCTATATAAAAATAAAGTCTTTTAAAAAATGGAACGTATAATTTGTATACATGTCACAGCCTGGTTCTTGTTGCAGGCGTAATGACGCGAATGTCTCTGTGTGTTGTAGATACCTCTTCTGGTACTACTATAATGTTCTTAAATAAATACTTTCTCACATGCCCTAGATTTGCAGGTGCGTGGGAACACTAACATACTGAACTCTCCAACCACAACATTTAGAATTATTAATAGACACTATGGTAGCAGACATGGATTTTATTATATATAAAATAAATCACAAAAGATATTGGCGACTTCAGCCATCACACAAATTACATCCGAGGAAATAAGTCCTGAATTCAAATCAATTATAATAACTTCAATGCTTCCATACTTATACATAACTCTGCTGTCAAAAAATATCCATAGCACTCCTCTCGCTCTGAGAGTCTAAGAACAATTGAGGTGTTCACCTCGTGGTCAGTTACTTGACGAAGCAAAATCTCGTGCTGACCGCACGGAATAGTTTTAAGTGACTACTAGTCACCAAATATTACAGGGGTTCTAACACTGGTATATGACAATACATAAACTGCCTAGGCACTTCAAATAATTTATTTTTTAGATTATAATTTAAATATTCACCACCACCGTAAGCGTGTTCCTCTTCTATTTTGTAGGTCGCCTCTTTCAAGTTTAAAGCAAACAATTTACAACTAAAAAGCCTTCTATTTTCATAAGCACTTCTCTGATACAGTGGTTAGTGTGTAAGCTTGAGGAGGCGAAAGCTCTCGATTTCTAGTCAATGACGTTCAACTTCGTAAACATTTTTCTAAATAAATGTATTAAAAATGCGATCACGGTAATATTCACTCAGATCTCTATTTCTTTCTCCCCCCACCCCTTTCCCAACTGGTCCAGACAAGTCATAGGATCATAGAGTATTTAGAAAGCTAAAAGCATAAAATTGGTCTAAACAAAAAAAACTTTATAAAAATATTTCTAATCGCAAATTTTTATTATTGTTAGTCTAGATCTATTACACATTGTAAAAATGTTTTACTTATTTCGGATGTTCCTTCAGAGTTGAAGATAATTACTTCCTAGTCCAAACCTCCCGCAGGAGGACGGGGGATGGGAGCTGGCAGGGTTTGAACCCGGGACCATCGATAGACAGTCGAACGACAGTCCAGCGTGCAAACCGCACGACCAGGCAGCCATCCATTTAATGACATGAATGATCCAAACTAATGGATACAATTACGCTTAATATAAGCTTTGTATGTTTTTAAAGTATTTTTTTCTATTTTATTGTTCTTCATGTCGTTTAATAAGTGTCATTAGTTTAATTTTCTTTTGCTCCCATTACATTTAAATGTATAAAATGTCAAAGTAATTCTTGTATTATTTACAAGAGTCTTGAAAAAGGTTCTAAATGTGTAGTGTCAGAGGAGCCATGCACTGCGTTGAAGAAGCAGCCCTTCCGCTGTTTTTCACTTTAAAAACTCCCCCCAAGTTATTTCTGCCTAATATTACTTGTAACTACTATCGTTTTTACTTTTGTTTCACGCATCTTCTCTTTCGAAGTAACGTCTGTAATTTATAAGTTGAGATAAGATAAGATAATGTAGTATTCTACTTGTGATCTAGAAGAAGGTACCATTGATGTCTATAGGCGTCCGGCAAGCACAACTCTATATATCTTTTCTTATCATATAAAAAACAGACGTTACTTCAAAAAAGAAGATGATTACGTCCTACGCGTCATGCATCTAGTCATGCAAGTTTACCAATGACTTAAATTCTGCCAAGTCATTAATTTTTCTTGCCCGACTCAGGCAACCCAATAAATTGCTAGTCCATAATAGGATTCACATCAAGAGGATGATTAACATTTGTGTATGTGTGTCAATCAGACACATGTTTCAAAAAAAAAAAGGGACGCATTTTATTTCACTCAATTTTTTTTTTAAATTAGTTACAAATTAGTATTAAATACTTAATGGAGTATAGAGTTGTGTAGAGCATAAAAAGAAAATTACAATTATATGGTTAAATCTAAGTATTAATTGCTTGATTGAAATGTGTATTTTCCTCCCTGTATGTGTTGATGTGTAGTGTTAAAATTTTACATGCGTCCGTATTGTAGAAAAAGCAATACATTAATGCTTATTTATACTGTGCAGCTAGGGTCGGTGATTGTAATGTTGATCCGCCCTTTTTATGCACGACTAATTGAGATAGATATTGTTTCATTAGTGTTATTTCCCCATTACAAGGCACGTCGGAGTTTATTGTGAACAGTGGGCGCTTTCGAATCACAGTAATCTCATCGTTATGGAATGTTTGTGTGTGTTTATGCTGTAACCACGAGAAGATGGGAGATGTTTTTGGTTGTATAGGAGTTTCTAATGACACGACCACGAGGTGGTCCGGGGGATAAATAAAATGATTGGCGTGATAGTTGAAGGGAAGATTAACCAGAAACGTGAAACACAAAGGGCGGTGTTTTTGTAGTGAGTTAGATCTCTTGCTTGAGTTTTAGTTTCCGTTGTTTCTACAAGTTGAAAAGTGTGTATATGTTAATAAAATTAGCATTATATTTTTGCTTAATAAATACGTTTCTGAAAGTTAGTTAAGCCCTGTAATAAAATCATAACAAGCTTACATTGGTTTAGTGGTATAGCTATTTGGAGATACAAAAGCAGCGACCGACCAACAACACCCATGCTTTGAAAGCTAATTAAAGGAAGTAATCTACATTATAATATATATAATCATTAATCTGAAATGTCGTAATACCGAGTCATTATTATTATATATTTAATAAAGAGTCATTTTTATATAAAGGACACATTCGATAGTAACAAAACACTGCGGTTTATTGTCAGTTCGCAGTTGAAAAGAAAAGAGTGTCTATCATAATGAATTAACATATCTTTCGTCTTATAAACGTCACTGTACCAGAACTTAAACTTTTACATTTTAACTATTAGTAAATTAACATGGTAAAGAATTATATATATATATATATATATATATATATATATAATTTATTCTTATTAAAATATATTTAAATATTGACTTTTATTTTCGTTTTTTACTATTCTAGATAACTCCTTCGAATGACGTTTACTTCAATGACTACATTGTAATTCTTTAGTACGTATTTGTACGATGATATCCACTGATTCCACGGTCTTCCTTGAACATGTTGGTAAGCCCATAGATATCTCAAGATACTATGTCGTAAATATTACGTAATGACGTAATCATTTCAAGAGCACTGGAAACACATCCACGTAAGTCTTATATCTTCACCATGACGTCAGCTTTCGATACGATGTCCTATTATAGACGACTCTCAAGCTACAGAGCTATCGTAGAGAGCAATGTGACAGGATACTGTATCTGGCTGGCGCAACTCGGATTCCTCTACACTGGACAAAACTTGGAACTACAGTGCGAAGGTTGCAGTGTTCTGGTTCAAATCCACGCAGACTGGTCTGTGACAAGGTCAAGGCTAAGACACAAGGGTGGGTGTGTTTTCGACATTTCCTTAAAAAGTTTTCTTGACGATGGAAACAGATTAACTCGGGGGTCTTCCCAAGACGATAGCTACTTGACGTCAGAAGCTTCCGGTGACAGTACCTCAGAGGTTTCAAACTACTCAGCCAATCCACAAATGGGGGTAAATCAGATCGAGTCCTCAAACGAGGCCATAGCCACCTGTCCATCTACTACCAGTAGCGAGCTATCAAGGGATATAGCAGCAGTGTCTAAAAAAGATGAGCAATGCTGTCTGTCCGACACCTCTTCATCAGGACACACATTTACAGGTAAGAAATATGAGCTTCTAAGGAATATTGTAAGCACTATGATTTCCTCTTTTTACAAAGCTTACATCAACTCACTCTGACTAGCCAAAAGTTTGTACACGTTTTTTCATTGACACCCAAACTCAGATCAAGCTGAAATTTTGCACAATTATTTCTTTTACCAGACAACACAAGAATTAATAATAATATAAAAAAATAACCAATTAGTTAGTTAGCTAGTGTCAATAAATTATTTTGTTTGGGATCTCAAACAATGGAAATAAAATTGCATTGACTGAAGTAGTGGTATAAGCTGAATTAGTCCCCATTGTCGTCTGAGGCTAAGTGAACACAAACATGAAAGAGAAAAAAAAAGGTAACTATTAATCTTCCATATTTATTGACTCTTCTCTAGTGGTTTCTGCGTTGGCTTGAGAAGCTTGAAAAGGCTTTAGTCCACAAGCTCAAATTCATGTCGTTCGCTTTAGAAAAACAAAAATACATTTAAAAAGCGATCACCCAGATACCCCTTTCTTTCTCCCACCACCCCTTCCCAACTGGTCCAGACAAGTGATAGGATCATAGCGTATTGAGAAAGCTAAAAGTATGAACATGCGCTAAACAAAAACAATTGGTAAAAAAATATTTCTAATATAAGCTTTGTTTTTTAAAAATTAGGCTATTTTTTTTTTTTGTATTTTGTTATTGTTTCTTATCTATAAATTTAGCCATTGTACATATAAATCTAATTATTGTCTTTTCTAAAAATTGAAAAACATATATAATTTTACATCATCACATGACTGCTTAAACAAACTAAACGACGTCTGCAACCAATCCGCTTTCATATTTTATTCCTCCTCTTTTTTTTTCTTTCTCTTTTTAACTTTCGAATGAGTCTCTCTTTTCTGTTCTAATTTAGTGTCCATTGTTGGTGTTCTTTGGCAGTGGCGTAGCTAGGGTGGGTGAAGGTGGGGGGAATTTAAAACCCCCCTGCCCCCCCACTTGACCCAAATGTGTGTTCGAAATTTTGTTTAAATTAAATATTGAATTTTACGCAAAATGCATGGCCCCTCTAAGAGGTCAAGCCCTCTCCCCCGGACCCCCAAATCATGGCGAATTCCTAGCTACGCCACTGTTCTTTGGATTAGTTTTGGTTAAAGCCCAATTTTCGCGTGTTTCTCTTGAGTGTTGGAGGCATAAAAAAATCGAGTTACTGATACTTACTGCGATCTTCTTTATTCATAAACAGACCGCTCACCACAATATAGGCTAGATGATCGATCTACACTTTCCGCATCACCTGTGTCAGCATTGGTAAAGTCAGACTTAGCCACAGAATATATAGGTTAGTAGCTCTTGAACATTTAATGTAGTAGTGCATGTTATGTTAAAAAACCATTATAAAATAAAATTGTGGTGAAATGGGAGATAACTTTGCTTATTACAACAATTGTATTGCAAATAGTCAAAAACTTATTACTCTCCTTGGCTGAGATAAAGCGAAACCTAAATGTAACAAAGTCCTAACTGTATGTTTGCAAATAAATGAAAAAAAAAGAGAAATATTGTTTCAAAAATTATCAAACAGCCCATTAAATTAATTTTACATTTTCTCACTTTAAAAGGAATTATTAACGTAGGATCATTTTGGAAATATATTGTTATTATTAAACATATCAGGTGGCGTCCCTTCACTTAATCTGTAAATACTGACTGTAATGTGTACACAAATATTACCGACTATGGCATTTTAAAATGTTTAGTATGTCTGTATATTAAATTCTAGTTTAAAAACACCACTTATAACACTTATGGGTGGGGCGCATTGGCGGAGTGGTTAAGCGCGTGGCTTCCGAATCCAGGGATCCAGGGTTCAAATCTCGGTGAATTTCGGGATTATTAGGGAGCCCCTGAGTCCACCCAACTCTAACGTGTACCTGACTTCAGCTTTTGAAAGTAAAGGCAGTTGGTCGTTGCGCTGGCCACAGAACATCCTGCTTGTTAACAGTTTGCCATAGAAACAGTTGCCCCATAGATCTGAAAGGGAAACTTTTTGTAACACTTATACTGTCCCTTGAAATAATATTAAATAAAACATAATGTACATACACCATTTATTTTTTTTATCTGAATATAATGCTTTGTTTCAGAATTTCCAGAGTTATTTCGTTCGGAATGTTGTGTTTTAAAATCTTCAGAAGATATAAATAATTTCACTTCGATTAGTCGAGATTGTGACAAAAATCCTGGCCACTTCGCATATTTCAATGTCTCAACATTACAATTACAACACATTCCAAGTAGATTCCGTTGCCCTGAAATGTTAAGGCTGTTAAAACTTATGGGAGAACTAACAGCAAGGCTCACTGTGTGCTCAACAAGTAAAGAAAAGAGGCAGACAGACGTTGGACATCATAAGGTAAGAGTCGGAACAGGTTTTGTTATCGAACACAAATGTCAAATGACAATGTCATCGCAGAAAGAGCAGAAGTCTAAACTCAGGTCTATAAAGGAAAGATTTACTAAAGGATGTAAGAAAAGTGTTGGGACTGTCTACATTCAGACATCCAGACATCTCGTCTACAACGACGAAGAAGCTCGCAAGACAGATGTCGAGTTTTTCTATGACAGCGCAGACAGGAAGGACATTGTTACACTCAAAGGAAAATATGTCAGCACGCCTGGAGATGGTCAATGTTTGCTAGCCTGTGAATGCTCAGACCTGGGATTCATTCAAAGAGTAAATCAGTTGCAGACGGAATTCTTCCAGGCTGCTGAAGCACTTCATCGGAAGGTCAAGAAAGGAATGCTGAAAAAGATGTTCATGGTTCATCACCCACACGGCGGTCCTAAAGTTTTGTCTTATGGAGACTTTGTGAAAGTCAAATATAGCTACAACTCAGGAGAGGCCAATCAACAGCCAACTCTGACGAAACTGAATCCTCATGATGAAGGTAGGCAAACGTTTTGTTGAGAACATCCCATGGAAATGTATGCCCACATAAGATGAACCAAATTTCATCAAATGTAACAAATTACAAAATAATACTTTACTTTAAAAAATTAATCAAACAAGGATAAATAATTAAAGGTATAGAAATTAAAAGCTATAGAATTGAAAGTTATGAAAGTTGAAGTTATAAATTAAAAAATTGATGAAAGTTTAAAAAAATTATAGATTAAGATTATGATATGCAAATTACAATTATGACGGTTCACGATTTTAAAATGGAAGTAATCTAAAAAAAAAAGCAATGGTTATAACAGTTATAAAAACTAAAATTATAGGAATGCAAATTATAACAGTTCAATTTATATAAAGTAAAGTTATAGAAAAATGAGTTACGAAAGTTAAAGTTTAAAAAAGCTTATGTTATAGATTTTAGAGTAATGTATTTTTACAATTTGAAAGTTATAAAAGCTAAAGTTACAAAATAAGATGCAATAAAAGTTAAAGTTACACAAGCTAAACTTATAAATTATTAAGTTATAAAAGCTATAAGTTATAAACATTTAGACATGTTTTAAACATTCAACTTTTTTTTTTATTCGTTGCCATAATTTCTTGTGTATATTTCAGTGGAGCAAGATGTCAGTCTATACCGGAAGTCTTTGTTCTATGCCACTGATACATGTCCAGGTTCCAGCGGTTCTCCAATTTTAACGTTCGTTCCAATTATGGACAACGACTCTGTCAAACTGCTGCCTGACATATCAATACATAATGGAGTGGAAACAGCCCATAAGCTGGGAGCTTCCATTTTAAAGAGTAAATATAGTCTACAATAATATATGATGTACAACATGGTCATATTTCTTTAAAATCTATCTAAATGCCAATCGGTTTATGTAAGCCTATATTAAACAATGTTCATATTTCTTTAAAATCTATCTAAATGCCAATTTGTCTATGTAAGCCTATATTAAACAATGTTCATATTTCTTTAAAATCTATTTAAATGCCAATTGGTTATTGTAAGCCAATATTAAACAATGGTTATATTTCCTTCAGGCTGTACACAAGATGACTTCTTGCTAGCCAGATCAGATACTGCCATCGCTGGACAGCTGAAGATGCTGGAAGAGGATAGTGAAGATGAAGACAGCCCCGGGAATCAGAAGGTCAACTCTCCAGTCTACAAGGTCATGAGCACTGTTGCTCACCCAGAATATGCATCTTATCATGCTAGACTAGAAAGTTTTAATGGCTGGGGATATGGAAATATACTGAACCCAGAGACACTTACAACTTCTGGACTCTATTATACAGGTAAGCTATTACCTAATAGACCTTATTATTAAAGTAGACTATTGCCCATGATCCCATCACACACAGAAGATATGTACAATAATCCATTATTATTACAAATTCACCATATTATCAGAAAAATGTATAGAACATTTGAAAAAAAAAAAACTTTTAAAAATATTTATAACTAATAAATAAGCTCCCAACTGGCCCACCATTCCATAAAAGTTCCTTTTTTTAATCATCATATTTTTAACATAATATTTATATCAATTTAAGATTATAGATGTAGTTTAAATTAGGATATTATGTTTAGCAACTAGATCTACACTTAGACTAGAGATGCTAAGCTACATATCTTATCTTATAAAATACAGACGCTACTTCAAAAAAGAAGATGATGATGCGTCAAGCATCTAGTCATGCATGTTAAACAATGATTTAAATTCTGCCAAGTCATTGGTTTTCCATAAACTATATGATATTCATTATATATCATTATTTATTATTATTATATTATTTTAACATTTTAAAAATCATTTTAAAAATCATTTCATTACCATCCTCTAACTAATTGGAACGAGATTATTAAAAGTGAAACTTAGTTTAAAAAAAAAGATAACTTATTGAACAAAAGATTCTTTCTTGGTTTTCGCTAAATTTAGTATTTAAAAAAAAGTTATTTAAAACCTTGTCATTGGTAAAACTCAAACATTACTGAAACTATTGAGCTATTATTTAAAAAAAAAAATTTCTTCAAGGAGTCTCAGATTGTGTCCGTTGTTTCCAGTGTGATATTGGTCTGAAATCTTGGAAGCAAGGAGATGACGTCATCGCTGAACACAAAAAGCACAGTCCAACTTGTCCATTCCTTAAGTCGTTGTTCAAGAGTCCTCAGGAAGATGGTCACATGACAGGTTGGTTATCTTTTTTTGTTTGTTTATTGTTTGGCTGTTTTGTCTTTAGATGATTGAAGAAAACCAATTGTTGAAGACTAGACGACTTCAATCTTGTACGAGTTTCCAACATTCAGATACACCAAGGAAAGGAACAAACTAGCAACATATAAGACACAAAAATCTAAGGGAAAGAAACCAGCACATATCGCTATATCTCTCAGTTATACAGAAATTATTTCCTTTATGTGAAATCAAACAAAATAATTAATTATCAATAATTAATTGACTAATTAGTTAATGTTAAAATGGGCTCATGTTTTGCTCAGTGATATAAATGATTGTTTAAAGTTTGATCTTCATCCTAGAATGGGTGTAGGGGAAATAACATGTTCAATTATCAAAGGGGACGAAACGATACATATTAAGCCGCACCTCTGAATACTAAAGGATTAAATACTAGTAATTAATTGTCTAATCGTTTAATTTATTATCTATTCATGTTTTGTCTATGCCAATGAAAAATTATTCAAAGTTACAACTTGATCCGAGAAAGGGTGTGGGAGAAATAATGTATACAAACGTTTTACTTGACAGACAGACAGAGTGAATTGATATAAGCTTTGTAAATACTTCATTCTTAATGACAATGTAATGTTATTACAGCGCCTTGAGCTTACATCATTTTTGTCAACAGCGCTCTATAAATTGAATTATTACTATTAATAAAAGGAAAAAGTACCAATGTCTAGTGCTTTCTTTATCATAAAAGAATTTTAATATTTATGGCACTGGGCCCATTCCACATCATTTTTTTTAATCACTAGTACTATACTGACTTAAATATTATGAGATTCCATCTCCAGAGTTCCATTTGCACATGGGTTGCTTTGCAACGGCATAAACAAATTAACATAATTAAAATATCATTTTCACAACTATTTATATATTTGTATATGTTACTTTTCTTTTCCAGATCCTAGAATTCAGTCAAGTGAAAGCACAGCTCTGAAGTTACTTAGAGCAGAAAATAAAACTTTAAAAGAAAATCTGACCTGTAAAGTTTGTTTCAAGTCTGAAATCAAAGATGTCTTCCTACCCTGTGGAGAATTGTATGCCTGTAGTGACTGTTCTAAACTTTTAACACACTGTCCTTCTTGCAAGAAACAAATCCTGGCTACTGTTACTGTCTTTTTGACTTAATAACTGAGTACCATTTAGTAATAGATGTATTTAATAAATAAACTGATACTCACATTAAGGGAAATTTTTAAAAATTGTTTTTACAAAGTAGAAATTTTGCATAATTATTCATTTTCGATGACAATAAATGAATCAATAAGAAAAATTAACCAGATAGTTAATCAATTAAAGGTAATTAATTTTGTTTTGCACAGAAAAAAGGGAGTTTATTATTGAGATATTTGACTGTGGTTTCTGTGGTTCTTTCCCTTAAAGAACTTTTTTTTTCCGCCTTTTCGCTGTCTGAAAGTGGGACTTCACTTAACTATATATTCATTGCTGAATAGTCAGTAGCTCAAACTATTTTTTGTTTCATTTACTCTTGTTTCCAATCATTTTATTCATTTTTACTTTTTATAGCACGAAGAAAGACATTCTTTATAATGTTATCCTCCTAGAGCAGGGCAGGGGTGGGCAACCTTTTTCAATCGAGGGCTGCATTAAAACATTTTTAGGAATGGGGGGCTGCATATATATATATATATATATATATATATATATATATATATATATATATATATATATATATATATATAAAAATATATATATATATATAATATGTATTTAAAACTTAGAAAATATACATGTATACTGTATTAAACATTTACAGCTTTTTTTTACACTACTATTTGATGAATTAAAACAAAATTTTGTGATTTCTGAAACTAATTGAATGACAGTTTCAAAAAATTTTGTTATTGCCTTTTTACATCACAACAATTCGATTGTACTGTTGTACTTAATGTAAAATATTTAATTTTACACTCGTGCATAATGTTTTGGAACTGTGGTGGAACTAGCTAACTAGTTGTTATCCTTGTGACTGCTGTCAAATTACAGTCTGTCAGCATCGAGTTGTTCTTACACTTGTTTTTTTTTTTTTTTTTTTAAATAAAAAAGGTCTTGTTCACGATTTATGTGGACCCAAATAATTTTAAAATTTAGCATCAAGTTCAATTGGATATATTTCGCCTGGAGCTAAATCAGCTTCTGTACTTATATAATGGTGAGGTGAGGATATTGAAAACTGGTTTCAAGATCTTTTTGTCTTAAAATTTGTATTTTAAATTTAACAATTCTTGTACTTTTCAACCATTTTACTAGAAACCTATTAAATTATTAAATCTGTTTTCACTTGCTTGTCTGGAGAAATGGAAAAGTTTTGTTTGGAAAGATGTACAGACATCTCCTGTGCAAGCAAGCATTGAGATGAAAAACATGAAGTCTGTCTTCACTCTTCTTTAGAAATATTACTCACAAAGTCACAGTCAATGTCCTTCAAGGGACATAACAATTTCTTCCTTGAGATCCCATATTCTTCTCAATACCTTGCCCATGCTAACCCAGCGGACTCTACTGTGATACTAAACATTGGAATGTTTTGTTTTCACATCTTCAAGTACTTCTCGGAACTGTCTGTGGTTACGTCCCCAAGCTCTGATAAATTTGATCGCTGATAATTGGGTCAATAACATGTTTGATATTCAATGCAGTTTTATGCAAACTTTCCCGTGTAGCGTTGGGATATTGTTTTTAAATTTATTTAAAAAATAACTGTTTTACTCAGTCAAAGCACAGGCTCCATTAGTTGTTACACTTGCCATCTTGTTCCAAACCAACCCAACACATTTCAACTAGGTTTTTTTATAGCATTGAATAAATACTGGCTTGAGTTTATGTCTTTGACTAAATGTTTTGAAATATTGCAACAAGCATAATCTTCATTTGCTTTAAACTTTTCAGAATGACATGCAGAGACTATTTTCTTTAGCCTCTACATCATAAGAGATAAGAATATATTTAAAATTATTTAATTTTATTTTTTTCCCTTTATTATATTTTAAATCTGTGGGCACACCTGATTTCTGTAGGTAATCGCGGGCCGCATGTGGCCCGCGACCGTAATTTGCCCACCCCTGTCCTAAAGGATGTCAACCGAGCTTCTCTCTTTACACAACAAGACCCAATTAACTTTAAGTACTTTCAAACTTCACCTCAAACTCACTTCTGAGTCTTTACGACAAATAAATACTTAGTTCTTCTATGTGAGAGGCGCGGTAGCCGAGTGGTAAAGCGCTTGGCTTCCAAACAGGGGTTCCCGGGTTCAAATCCTTTGAAAACTTTTTGAAAAATATATGCTTAAATAACTTGTAGCAAAAGTCAATAACAGCCTAGACCCTCACCAATTTGCATACAAAGCAGCTAGGGCAACTGAGGATGCCATTCTATTGCTTTTGAACAAGCTTTATAAGCATCTCGATACACCCAAAACATATGCACGAGTCCTATTCATAGATTTCTCCTCGGCTTTCAATACCATACAGCCACATCTAATGATAAAGAAACTCATTAACTTAAATGAAAGCCCTTACGTACAAGCATGGTTCCTAGAGTTTTTAACCCAACGGCCCCAGTATGTTAAAGTCAACAACACCAAATCGTCAACTCGAGTACTATGTACGGGTGCTCCACAAGGTTGTGTACTTTCTCCTGTACTATACACTCTTTACACTAATGACATAAGAAGCATCTATGACTCAGTTAAACTCATTAAATTCGCTGATGATACTGCCATAGTCGGTCTTATTTCAGGAGACGAAACTCAGTATCGAATCTCGATAGTAGAGTCTACAAACTGGTGCACCGACAACTTTCAAGAACTGAATGTCATAAAACTAAAGAACTTATAATAGATTTTAGAAAAAAACAACTATACTTGAACTGCAAATAAACACTACATCTATAGAACAAGTAAACGCATATAAATATCTAGGCGTTATCATCAACAACAAGCTTTCATGCGAAGACCACCTTGGAACTCTGACAAAGACAACAGCCCAGCGACTCTTTTTTCTATACAAACTCAATAGCTTTAAACTAAACAAGAAGATCCTTGAGACTTTTTACGGCGCGACTATACAAAATCTGCTAACATACGGAATAAGTTGTTGGCAAGGCAACGCCTAATCTAAACTGTTGCGACGTCTAGAAAACATCATTAAAAAAGCATCAAAAATTACACTCACAACATTACCACATTGAAAGGAACTTTTTGAACAAAAGTGCCTAAGAAAAATCGAAAAAATCATGGAAGACAACGGCCACCCACTCGCGAAGTGGGCGACTGCTGTCAATCAAAACAAGAACGGAGCGGTACAAAAACTCGTTCGTACCTCACTCGGGCAGACTCTATCACCGCCACTCATTGATCAGGGAACATGAAATGCACCAAGATACCTGTGTGTAGTCGCTGAATGAACTCTTTATGTTGTCTGTTGTATTTATGTATATTTTTCTGTTGTGTTGTCTTTATATGAGAAAAGAGTCCTTGTAATCACAACAAATTTCCGTAAGGATCAATAAAGCAGTCTTAGTCTTAATCCTCTGATGGGTTCCTGACATTAGTAAAGGCTGTTAAGTCATTGTGCTGGCCTCATGATACCTTTGTTAACCGTGGGTCACAGAAACAGATGAGCGTTACATCAGCTGCCCTATAGACCACAAGGTCTGAAAGGGGAACTTTACCTTACTCTTTTATGTGTGTGTAGTGTAGACTTAAATCTTATAGATCAGTGATCCTCCACGGGGACGAAAACGACACCTGTGGGGAATTTCTTAAAAATGGGGGCGGGGGGGGGTGCTCAGAACCAATGAGGTGGTAGGAGGGCGCTGAGGGGGGGGGGCACAGGCAGAAAAAAAGGGGGTGGGGGTGCCCTTGAACAAAACGTATAACAAATTTCTTCAAAGTTTGCGCAGGCGCAGTAAAGTTAAATTATAATAAGATTGTTTCTAATTTAAGAACAGAAACAAAGTTAGAGATTACTCTTTTTTAGTTCGAGAAATCTATTTTTTATGCTTTATAATGAACTGCATTGTTGAAGAGATCTTTTATTTTAGCATAGCTAAGACCTACGTTAGTAGTTATTTTAGTAGATTATATTCCTACGCAGAACTGGGACAGAGCGTACCAAAAAAAAAAATATGCGGGTCATGTCCTTCGACAAAATGAGTTAAGCATGCCAAGAGTTCGATGACCAGTAAGCCAATACGAGGGAGCCCAAACAGGGACGTCCTAGTATATCTTGGGGCCACAATTGTCATGGATCAGTGGACACCAGGTAGGAGGAGGCTTCAGACATTGCAAGCGACAGATCTTTGTGGAGACAGCTTGCCCTGCCAAGGCGTCAAACGAAGCGGGAGGATTTAAATCTAAGTTAGTAAGAATCTCAGACTGTGTCCGGCATTGTACTATTGGTTTGAAAGTATGGAGTCGTCAGTACTGAGCACAAATTGCACAGCCGATATTATAGTACATACCTTTTTTTGTTGAAGGATTCTCAAGAGAAAGGTGATGGTCACATGACAGGCTTGTATTGAGAAAAAATCTAAATGCTAAATTAAATATTTATGAGTATTTTGTTCTTATTTTGTTTTTATTTTCTGAGTTAATACAGCTGTTTATAATTAGTAAGCAATTAATTGAGGCTTAAGATAATACAACTGTTGTCATCAGTACTCAAGAGTAATTCTGATTAAGCACCTAAAGAAAAAAAAACACACTTATTCTTAAATTAGCAAAGCTAAAACGTGTTTATTGCTCTCGTAATGATAATAGAGCAGCGAAAAACTTTCACACTGCAGTGTAATCAGACAGTAGATTGTGTGTGTGTGTTGTTTTCTTGGAAATCTGCTCTGCAGTGGCGTAGCTAGGGGGGGGGAGAATTTAAAAATCGACCGACGCTCCTACTTGAGGGGGGGCCGCAAATTAGTGTTTTTTTTTTTTACATTAAATGAAACATAAAATACGGGGGGCCCCCAAACAGATCAAGCTCCCGGGCCCCCAAATGATGGAAAATTTCAAGCTACGCCCCTGCTGCTCAGGCATATGTGCATAATGAAAATATAAACAACTTAGTTGACAAATCAAGAGTGCTTACCTTGCACTATAACAGTTATATTTTCAAGATATTTGTAGAGATGCTTTGGTCAACAAGACTTATAAACGTGCCCAACAATGTCTCCTGAAAAGTTGACAAGTCTTCCAAGTGAAAGCTCAGCTCTAAGGTTACTGCAAGCAGTAAATACATCTTTAAAACTACAGGTCTGAAATCAAATCTTCGAGGCGCGCGCGGACATCAAGCTACCGTCGCCTCGGCGTGGCGCCTCCGTGGAAACGTCCGCCAAGGAAGTCGGACAGGCCAAGTACGGTAGCGCACATGGCTGTCAGTGGGCTACCACACGTAGGATCCAGCGATGGTACATTGCACGTGGTAGGGATGTAACAAAGGCTCGCTAACCCGTCCAACCCCCCACCGCTTCGTTCCCTAACGGGGCCATACGAGCTGTGATGGTCCTCGCACGGGTGCGGTGGGACATTTTAGGCATACAAAGAGACCCCACGCGGCTCGGCCTCCGGCTTCGTACAGGAGAGGGAACCAGTGGTTTGGCTCAAGGGGACCGGGTGAAGCGAAGTACTGGGTGTGAATAAATGATCACTTCGGAATGGGCCGGACTTCGGACAGAGGGATTGGTGAAGAGCCGATTTCTCATCCTGGCCATGGATAAAAGCCTTTCCTTGGTCATGAGGTTCATAAAAGGGAACCGGACGTTCTCGGACCTTAAGGACATCTGAATCTGATTTACTAAAAAAAAATTATTAAAAAAAAACTTAAAACATAACTAAGCTACAATAACAAAGTTACTATAATAATATAATAACAGGATAATTTAGAAGTGGGCTTTCATCTTATCAAAGTCTGTTAGAAATTTGATGTCTCTGCTTTGAAGAAATTTAATAGGCAGAAGTGTTTAATTGTTCAATCGTTCTTGGTGAATGACTGACCTAAGGTACGTTTTGATCAATTTGAGTTTGCAAAAATTTCTTTCATCAGAAGCGACTTAAACTGGAATTGTCACCAATCTTCTTGAACAACTTAAGGGAATACGATAGACCTGTCATTACTTACTAGCAAGATATTTTTAAAATAGTTCCTTGAGCTCTTAATTTGTCTTCTTACAAACAGACCACCCGTCGCAATGTAGACTAGATGAACGATCTAGACCAGCGGTTCTCAATCTTTTTTTTTAGCTCGGCGACCCCCTTTTACTATTCCCAACTACGTGGCGACCCCCAACAGTAACTGCTTTTGCTATTGGTATAAAAACGTAATCCAAATGGGAATATCTGATATGTATGGATTAAGTTTTATGTTTAAATTACTTAACAATATGTAATCGCCTTATATTTTTGTCTTCATTTAATGAAATTCTAAATAAATGAAATTATAGGTCGTGCGTTTATTAACATTTCTATTTAGGTATCCACCATAGTCCTGTGTCCAGTCAAAGTCCTGTGTCCAGTCATAGTCCTGTGTCCAGACATACTCCTGTGTCCAGTCATAGTCCTGTGTCCAGACATAGTCCTGTGTCCAGTCATAGTCCTGTGTCCAGTCATAGTCCTGTGTCCAGTCATAGTCCTGTGTCCAGTCATAGTCCTGTGTCCAGACTTCGCCTCCAAACATAAACAAAATACAAAAAGTTCTCACGTGGGAAAAAATGGTCAGTCGGGGGGAACAAGTTTACAACAATATTCCTGTGTCCAGACATATTCCTGTCTCCAGACATATTCCTCTTCCAGACATATTCCTGAATGTGTTACTAGAAGATATCGAAACTCACTGTATGATTTTAGTCAACAACGAATATATGTAACGAGGTCACAGCCACAAGAATTATCAGAAGCGATGAAAAACGTCACTACAAGGATCAAATGCAACATGCTCGTTAAGTGTGGAAAAAATGTGATCCTTCCGAATGAAACTTTAACTTTACAAACAAAATTTGTCAACTATTGACTAACTAATAATAATCAATAATAATCAGTGAAAGAAAATGTTCGAAACGAAATGTCCTTCTACTTTCCAGCTCTCCCTTTGAACTCATTCATAGCGATGTAAGAAATGTTATTTCTATTTAATGTTAGGTACACACACCTGGATCAAGTGTTTGATATCATATATTTTTTGAGAAACATGGGTTTTTTTCAGCCTGTTAAGAAAAAAGAATGATTGATGCAGAATATGACATTCTTTGTGATTTTGCAACACCGCGCGGAAGCCTTAACAACGTAAAGTACGAATGTTGAATATCATCAAACGTTATGGGTTCTTCTATGGTGAAAATATTTTCTTTACTAACATGGACTATTAACAGATACGCTAGTATTAACTATAATCGCTCTTCACTTTTGTCATGTCGTTACTATAGAAATAATGTTTACAATTCTACAAGGTTGATTTATGTATTACTTTACATTAATTTAAAGTGTTTAACAATACCGGTATATATGCTGCAACAATTAAAACGGTTGAAATCATTCTGATTAAGTTTTATATCCTTGAAAACAACATAAAAATAGTAAATTGTAAAGGAAAAATTGTATACAGTTTTACACGTTAGAATAGACTAAAAAAAAATCAAATTTTTTATGGTCTTAAGCGACCCCCGGGAAATTGTCATTCGACCCCCCTCCCTCCCTCCAAAGGGATCGCTAGCCAAAGGTTGAGAACCCCTGATCTAGACTCTCTACTTCTTTATGTACAGCTCTAGTGAGGTCAGACACAGAATATATCGGTTAGTCGCCTACAATGTTTTGTAGCTCTTAGATATTTATATAAAAGTGATGTAATATCCAATAGATGAATAGAATATAATGGGAAAAAGGGAAATAACTTCACGTATTAGGTGTATTGTCATATGAAAAGTCAGAATCTTACTACTCCCCTTAGCAGGGAAAAAAAAAAGATAAACGTAATTATTTTTACGAATTTTAAATATTTATTTGAAAATAATTTTAGAAATAAGAGAAAACTAGTTACTAAAATTAATAAAATTCCAATTCCATTTTTTTTCTTATTTTTTTTTTAATATAAAAAAAGAAACTAATAATCTTTGAAAACTAATAATCTTCGGGCATTTTGAATCATTCCAACATATAACCTACATACATAGTTTCCTCCCTTTACACAAACTATAATTCCATATAATGTTTAAGAGATTGACTATAATGGTAACCAATATTGCCGACTATTGAATTGCAAGTGTGCTATATAGTAATATGGAGGCACGGTGGCATAGCATTAAATCGCTTGGCTTCCGAACCGGGGTCGGGGGTTCGAATCATAGTCATGATTGGGATTTTCAATTTCGGGTTCTTCAGGCGTCTCTAGTCCACCGAGCTCTAATGGGTACCCTATTTCCTATCCTGTAATATGTCATCTGCCCTAATAGACAATAAGGGGAACTTTACTTTACTTTTAAATAGTATTATAAATTTACATGAAATAAAATGAATAAAATTAAATAACGTATATCTCTGCAAGAATTCTGGGCAATGAACTCTTTAGTTGACTATAAAAGTATTAGCTTATGTTATATCATCATCATCATCCTCTTTATTTGCGCTTCTCATGGAACATAGAGGCTCAGTAAAAACAAGCCAGTCTCCACGGTCTCTTGTTAGTTTTTTAAATGGCTTCCCAGCTCTTTCACGTCTTCTCGGCTTCATCTAGTACACTACGTCGCCACGTTCTTTTTGGTCTTTCTCTACGTCTGCTGCCCTTGGGGTTCCACTCTACGGCCTGTCTAGCTCTGTTGTTGTTATCTTTTCCTTAGAAAAATATATGATTTCGGAATGAATTATTTTTTTTATAACTTTTTTTTTTTTTTTTTTTTTTTTTTTTTTACAGAATTTCCAGATCTATTTCGTTCAGAGTGTTGTGTTTTAAAATCTTCAGAAGATATTAATAATTTCACTTCGATTAGTCGAGAATGTGACAAAAATCCTGGCCACTTCGCTTATTTTAATGTCTCAACTTTACAAGTACAGCAGATTCCAAGTAGATTCCGTTGCCCTGAAATGTTAAGGCTGTTAAAACTTATGGGAGAACTAACAGCACGGCTCACTGTGTGCTCAACAAGTAAAGAAAAGAGGCAGACAGACGTTGGACATCATAAGGTAAGAGTCGGAACAGGTTTTGTTATCGAACACAAATGTCAAATGACAATGTCATCGCAGAAAGAGCAGAAGTCTAAACTCAGGTCTATAAAGGAAAGATTAACTAAAGGAAGTAAGAAAAGTGTTGGGACTGTCTACATTCAGACATCCAGACATCTCGTCTGCAACGATGAAGAAGCTCGCAAGACAGATGTCGAGTTTTTCTATGACAGCGCAGACAGGAAGGACATTGTTACACTCAAAGGAAAATATGTCAGCACGCCTGGAGATGGTCAATGTTTGCTAGCCTGTGAATGCTCAGACCTGGGATTCATTCAAAGAGTACATCAGTTGCAGACGGAATTCTTCCAGGCAGCTGAAAAACTTCCTGTGGAAGTCAAGAAAGGAATGCTGAAAAAGATGTTCATGGTTCATCACCCACATGGCGGTCCTAAAGTTTTGTCTTATGGAGACTTTGTGAAAGTCAAATATAGCTACAACTCAGGAGAGGCCAATCAACAGCCAACTCTGACAAAACTGAATGCTCATGATGAAGGTAGGCAAACGTTTTGTTGAGAACATCCCATGGAAATGTATGCCCACATAAGATCAAATGTAACAAATTACAAAATAATACTTTATTTTAAAAAAATTAATCAAACAAGGGTAAATAATTAAAGTTACTAGAAATTAAAAGCTATAGAATTGAAAGTTATGAAAGTTGAAGTTAAAATTGAAAAAATTGATGAAAGTTTAAAACTATTATAGATAAAGATTGTGAAAAGGAAATCACAATTATGAAGGTTTACAATTTCAAAACTGAGGTAATATAAAAAAATATATAAAAGCAATGGTTATAAGATACAGTTATAAAAACTACAGGAATAAAAATTATAATAGTTCAATTTATATAAAGTAAAGTTATACAACAAAGGAGTTAAGAAAGTTAAAGTTTAAAAAGCTTATGTTATGGATATTAGAGTAAAGTATTTTACGCTAAAATTACAAAATAAGAAGCAATAAAAGTTGAAGTTATAAAAGCTAAACTTATATAAATTATTAAGTTATAAAAGCTATAAGTTATAAACATTTAGACATGTTCTAAACATTCAAACATTTTTTTTCGCTGCCATAATTTCTTGTGTATATTTCAGTTGAACAAGATGTCAGTCTGTACCGGAAGTCTTTGTTCTATTCCACCGATACATGTCCAGGTTCCAGCGGTTCTCCAATTCTAACGTTCGTTCCAGTTATGAGACACGACTGTGTCACACTTCTGCCTGACCTATCAATACATAACGGAGTGGAAACAGCCCACAAGCTGGGAGCTTCCATATTAAAGAGTAAATATAGTCTTCAATAATAGATGATGTAATATATTTAGATGTTTAATGAACTACATCTAGCATTCTTACCTCTTTCTTCTTATATTGTACTGAATTTCTTTGCCCTTCCCTAAGAGATGTCTCGGGTAGATAAAGCAGGCAGTCTAATGCTAGTTGTGATGTGTATTAGTAAAGTTTTTTTTATGGTGTTTACTGTTATTCCCATTCTCACCGCGGTAGGTAAGCTCTGGAAAGAAAGCCTAACTCACTGTTACAGCAGCTAATAGTAAACAACTTTATAAATAAATCTTTATACACATTGCGTGTCTACATGTTACTACACATTTCGTATTCCAATATCAAGAACTAAAAAAACTAACAAATCATGCTATACTTAGTCCGGCCAGTCAATCTGTCATGTGTGGCCCTCCTCACATCAATGTTACTAAAGTCATACAAAGCCTGAAATCTTGTAAACATTTTCTTTTAGATCTGTCTAAATGCCTTTAAAATCTATTAGTCTATAAAATGTTACGACCTGGTCATATTTCTTTAAAATGTATCTAAATGCCTATTGATCTATGTAGTTTATCTAATGCCTATGTGTCTAAGTAAGGCATTAGTAAACCATGGTCATATTTCCTTCAGACTGTACACAAGATGACTTCATGCAAGCCAGGTCAGATACTGCCATCGCTGGACAGCTGAAGATGCTGGAAGAGGACAGCGAAGATGAAGACAGCCCGGGGAATCAGAAGGTCAACTCTCCAGTCTACAAGGTCATGAGCACTGTGGCTCACCCAGAATATGCATCTTACCACGCTAGACTAGAAAGTTTTAATGGCTGGGGATATGGAAATATACTGAACCCAGAGACACTTGCAACCTCTGGACTCTATTATACAGGTAGGCTATTACCCAATATGGCTTACTACTAAAATAGACTATTGCCAAATAGACCTTTTTATGAAGGTAGACTATTGCCTATATATCTTAGTATGACGTTTGGCTACTATTGCCAAATAGACCTTATTAGGAACATAGACTAATGCCCAACAGACCTTATTATGAAAGTAGACTATTGCCCAATATACCTTTTTATGAAGATAGACCACTGCCCAACAGACTTTATTATAAAGATGGACTTTATTATGAAGATAGACTACTATTGACCATGTTTCAATCACTCACAGAGGATATGTCCAATAATCCATGAAGTTCCCAAATTCACAATATTAACAGAAAAATGTGTCTTACTTACTTGGACTTAGGTCCTCCCGCGCCGTTCGGCGCATTGGGCTGCAAGCTGTCTCCATAAAGATCTGTCGCTGGCAATGTCTGAAGCCTCTTCCCACCTGTGTCCACTGTTCTGAGGTCCTCCATGAAGGTGTGTCGCCAAGTAATACAAGGACGTCCCTGCTTGCGCTTTCCTCGTTTTGGCTTCCATGTTATCGCAACTCTTGGTATGCGTAATTCATTTTGTCGTAGAACATGTCCCGCAAACCTCATGCGACGCTCTGTCACAACCTCACTAAGTGTTTACGACTCCCAGTTCGGAACAGGATTTCCCTGTTTGAGACCCGATCTGTGTAACTGACTCCCAAAATCCGTCTCAGCCACAATGTGTCACAAAGTAAAATACATTTAAATTATTTATAGACCGTTTGAAAAAAAAAAAACTTAAAAAAAATATTTATAAGTAATAAATAAGCCCCCTAACCGGCACACCCTCCCATAAAAGTCCCTTTTTTATCATCATGTTTTAACATACTATTTATATCAATTTAAGGTTATAGATGTAGTTTAAATTAGGATATTATTTATCAAATTACTTATGTTTTGCAACTAGACAGATCTACACTTACACTAGTGATGGTATTACATAACCACAATGCCATGCTAAGCTAAATATCATATCTTATAAAATACAGACGTTACTTAGAAAAAGATGATGATTACGTCCTATGCGTCATGCATCTAGTCATGCATGTTAACCAAAGACTAAATAAAATTCTGCCAATCATTGTATTTTCCATAAACTATATTATATGCATTATATATACTTTTTTTATTATTCTTATATTATTTGTTCACGTTTTTTTTCATTTCGAATCATGCCATCCTTTAACTAAAAGGAACAAGGCTTATTAAAAATGAAACTTAGTTTTAAAAAAAAAGATAACTTTTGAACAAAAGATCCTTTCTTAGTTTTTTTTTTTGCTAAATTTTAAAATTTAAAGAAAAAGTTATTTGTAACCTTGTCATTGATAAAACTCAAACAGTACTGAAACTATTGAGCTATTAATTTTTTAAAAATATTTCTTCAAGGAGTCTCAGATTGTGTCTGTTGTTTCCAGTGTGGTATTGGTTTGAAATCTTGGAAGCAAGGAGATGACGTCATCGCTGAACACAAGAAGCACAGTCCAACTTGTCCATTCCTTAAGTCGTTGTCCAAGAGTCCTCAAGAAGATGGTGAAGGTCACATGACAGGTTGGTTCTCTTATTTTTTGCTTATTGTTTGGCTGATTTCTCTTTAGAAGAATGAAGAAAGCCAATTGTTGCAGACTAGACAACTTTTGTCTTGGAAGAGTTTCAAACATTCAGACACACGAAGAAAAGGGACGAACAAGCAAAATATAAGACACAAAAAATTCTAAGGGAAAGAAGCCCACTTCTATAACTATATCTCTCAGTAATGTGGAAGTTATTTCCTTTATTTGATATCAAACAAAATAATTAATTACTAATAAATAATTGATACATTAAATTAGTTAATGTTTGTTTAAATTGGTTTATATTTTGTAAATTAACATGATCAAATTTCATGATGACAACGATTTAATATATATGTATATGTTATCACATTTCTCTTGCAGATTCTAGAAGTCTGCCCAGTGAGAGCACAGCTCTGAAGTTACTGCGAGCAGAAAATAAAACTTTAAAAGAAAATCTGACCTGTAAAGTTTGTTTCAAGTCTGAAATCAAAGATGTCTTCCTACCTTGTGGAGAACTGTACGCCTGTAGTGACTGCTCTAAATTGTTGACACACTGTCCTTCCTGCAAGAAACAAATCCTGGCTACAGTTACTGTCTATTTGACTTAATAACGGAGTGTTATTTAGTATTAATGCATAGATATAAATAAAATGATGCCTACATTTATGAAAAAACAACACTTTTTTACTTGTCTACAAAAAATGTGTAACTAAAACAATATCGATATTGCGATATTGCGTGTTGAATAAAAAAAAATTGATATAATTAATATGATAATACTACTATTTGTTGTATGTTACGTGCTGTGATATTACCTGGCGTTGAACTCTTGTACATACAAGTTTCCTTCTCATATCATGCGGTCTATAGGGCAGATGATGTGAAGGTCATATGTTTGTGTTGGTCCACTGTTTACGAGGATGTAGTTGAAACAGCACAACCACCAAACGCCTTTGCATTTCCCCAACTAATGTCAGTTACTCATTAAACCTGGATGGACTCAGAGGAACCCTAGAGATCTCGAAATAAAACTTTTTAATAGCAGGATAATGCACTATAGATACCTCAGAATATGCATTTTGTTGGCTTTTAATACCGGAAATAGTACTTGGCGGCGCTTTCAGCGCTCCTCTAGACCCTCTTGCTGGCAATGGCGGGGAGTCTACAATTTTTCCACAAACTCCAGGAAGAACGTATTCTGGGGTACAATAAACGTCTTCCGAAAGAATGAAGGGTCAAAATGCAATAAACCTTAATTATGTACACACACATAGGCGTAGGCCGGGGGGGGGGGAAGAATAGAAAAAAAAAGAAAATCCTGGCTACGCCCATGTATGGTTTTTATTTTGTTTTCCTCCATTGATATAAATCTATTTTTCAATCATGTGAACAAACAATATTCCCCAACGTACAAGGAAGAAAAAAAAATAAAACCAGGAACTGTGCGAAATGTTCAGGCTATTGATTACTATTCCAAATTTAAACAAGTCATGCCAGTTGTCGTGTTTCCTCCAACTATTTTTTATGTTCCTCCGTTACCCTCCCCACGTTTCTCTCGCATTAGCAAAAAAAAAACAAAAACACGAAATCATTACGTTCGTCTACGTGATTGTCATGTGGCTATCTGACTTCCTTGTGATTGTTTATCACGATATGCTTGTATAAAAGATCGGATCGACACGCTTAAAAGGAGAGAGTTGCTGTGAAACTATCGCATTTTTAGGTAAATATGAAGAACAAAACTTTCCAAAATGAAGCACAATCTCAGCTGGATATAACATTCATTCTATATTCTGATTATAAAAGAGTGCCCTATACAACAAGACTGCTGACGGAGTGGGTATACGTCTGACTGTGTTCTCTTCGTTTACTTTCGTTATCTTTTTTTTTTTTTTTATTTACTGCTAGATGTTTTTTTTTTTTTAAATTTCTTAAATGTGCCTTAAACAAGCAAAAAATGTAAAAAAATATTTATCAATAATGTATAATTTATATCTCTTTTTCGATATAAAATGTAATTAATTACCAATAATTGATTGACTAGAGGCTAGGTGGCTGAGTGGCAAAGCGCTTGGCTTCCGAATCTGAGGTCCAGGGTTCGAATCTGGTGAAGACTGGGATTTTTTTATTTCGGGATCTTAAAGGCGTTTCTGAGCCCACCCAACTCTAATTACATTAGTTGGGGTTAAGTCAGGTCGTGCGGTTTGCGTGCTGGAGTGTCGTTCGAAGTTATAGATAGTCCCGGCTTCAAAGCCTGCCCGCTCCCATCCACCGTCGTCCTGCGGGAGGTTTGGACTAGGAAGTAAACTATCTTCGACTCTGAAGGAACATCCGAAACATGGAAAACATTTGACAAAACTTTTCCGATATGTAAAAAAGTTAAGACGGGGCGTTGTGCTGACCACATGACACTCTCGTTAACTGTGTGTCACAGAAACAGATCGATCGCAAGGTCTAAATGGGGAACTTTACAACTTTACTAATTAATTGACTAATAGGTTAGTTTTTTTTTTATTGATTCGTGTTTTATTAGGCAAATTGAATAATCAAGTGTAATGTTTGTAGTTGATCCGAGAATGGATTTTCTTTTCTTTAGCATAAATGAAAAAGATGGCTTAGGCTAATATGCTGTAAGGCGGCCTAGGCAAAATCTTTGTTGTAAAATTTCCTTTTCTTAAATACTAATTAAAGTTGTGCCTTTTTTAAATATTTAATTACACAGTGGCATATGTTTTAACACCGAACCAATTTTTCTATTTAAAATTTAAAATTTTATAAAATATTTGAATGTGTCGTGCAACATATAAGCTTAGAAGCCGCTACTGAGTTGATTGTAATAGTTCTAATAAAATATTAGAGATGCATAACAAACGAATATTCACACTTAACCAGAGTAACACCTTTAGCAAAATCCCTAAATTTAGAAAGCCTTCAGGACAGAAGACTCAAAAGTAAAGTAGCAATTATACATAAAACACTAAACACTGAGCTAGCCAGGAAAACCGGTGACTTGGCAGAATTTAAGTCATTGGTTAATATGCATGACTAAATGCATGACGCGTAGGGCGTAATCATCTTCTTTTTTTTGAAATAACGTCTGTATTATATAAGATAAGAAGAAGATATAGTGCTAACCTCTGTACACCTATACATACAGGGTGATTCAATTTTAGTTCTATTACACTCAATCTATGGATCTACCTGTTGTTGTAGCTTCAAACTGCTGATAGACAACACAACTAAAAAGCAGTAGACGTATTTTATTTTAACTTGTAAAACTTCAAACAGCTTGAAGTAACTTCTTTGTAAGCACAACTAAATAGAACTTTTATTACAATGTAAACAAATTGAAGTTGAAGATGAAATGAAATAAATATAGCAGCCTTTAGTAATAATATAAAATGGTATTTTGAACAACATCTAAAGGGGACTAATTCAGCTAATGTACTACCACTTTAGACAAGTATAATTTCTTTCCCTTGTTCGAGATACCAATCAAAATAGGTAATTAACAATACATAAGTAAATAATTGGTTAGTTTATTAATTGATTCTTATGTTGTCAGGTAAGGGAAATAAATGTTGAAAATTTCAACTTGAAGAAATTAAGTGTACAGACATTTTATCAGACAGACAAAGTGGGTTGGTATAAGCTTTGAAATAAAAAGAAGTACTTGAAACGACTTGAAGTCATTCCAAGAGGTCCTAATAAATCTAAAAGCTATTCCAAAATGAAAGGCCTTACAATTCGCATAAAATATTTCTACTCAATAAATGTTAATTTACTCAATATTGAAAGAGAAACGCCAGTGGCCAGAGGATAGGTTCACATGAAATGTTTTCATAAAGTATCAAACTAAACTGTTCTTCTTCAGCACTAAGCAAAGCAACCAAATTTACTCCTTACTGTTTATTGTTAAAAGGTTCAAGGTCAGGTCACTTGTGACGCATTGCTTAGGATTGAAGTCTGACGTAGCCCAAGCCCACTCTTAATAATCCTAGAAATTTTTTTTAAAATTCTTGGCATTACTTGATATTTAGATGACGAATATTTTCGGGAAAATCCGAATATAGCCCATAAGAATGAGCTGGTTTCTCAAAAAGATATCTGAGTAGGACCCCCCCCCCCCCAACTGTTTCAGCCTTACCTGTTAGACAATTATAGCTTACAGTGTATATTTGTATCTATTATTTTTTTTTTTTTTTTAATTTGTTTCCTAAGAAAGAAATGGCGAAATTTTATCTAAGAACCATCTGTTCGCATCCCACTCTTCCTGGATATCAACCGTCTTGAGCAGAATGCCAATTCTTTTATTCCTCTCTCTATATATATTTACAATTGTTTTAAATCTGTGATTATATTTATCGGACCATGTGAATTTGTTAAGTTGGTTCGATAGGGTTACTTAGACACACTAGCACGTCAATCGATGCAGATAACAGTAATAAACATACATACTGCTAAATAATGTACCACAACGACCCCGGCTATCCAGGAAAGAACATTTAAATAAATATAGAAAATAAACTCAGTGACAGCAAAAACACCTATCCTCTTCCACTCCTAAAAAAAAAAAAAAAACAACAATATAACACTAAAACACAAACCATCTTGTCATACAACAGACCCAAAAGATTTAGTTCATTTTCGGTTTATACTTTTCACATTCAAACTCTGAGAATATATATAGACAAAGGAATGCAACTCTTTCATACCTAGAGAACAGCAGAGTAGCAGAACATTGTCCCCAAACATGCTACTAACAGATCAAAGGATGTGGCAGTGCCCGTCTAGTGTGTTTTTAATTAATATATTATATTATATTGTTATAAACCTGGTGATAGAAAAGATGGGGGTAGCGCTAGACGAGCGGTCAACCGTGACGAGTTATAACGGACAGCCGAGACGAGTGTCAACATGACGGTTCGGGAAGGATCGGCGTCGTGAACAGAGCTCAGGAGCGTCACGAGGGATGTAGTCATGTGACGAAACTAGAAACGTCGAGCGATGTTCCGTCCGGTTCTAGAAGGCCAGCAGGGACCCTATAATAAGAGAGGAGGTGTCGAAGTTAAGAAGGTTCAGAGCCCGGTTCACTACAGTCCTGTCGACTACAGCACAGTTCAGCGGTGTGGTTCTGTACGGAGCATTACGACGGTTCAGTGCGGAGTACTATCAAGTACAGTTGAGACGAACGGCGTCTTGATCTTGGTCTGTGATCGAGTCCGACACAACGAGCCCAGTGTGTGAACTGTTGAACCCTTTGCAAGCCCGGAACGAGACGGAGAGGCCAGTGATAGAGTTGATACGGCGGTACGGTTGATACGGAGAGATATTTGTACAGCCTGTGTTACGTGTTAACAATTGTTCAGTAATTGGCTGCAATTTATTCGACATTAAACTGTTACGTTACATTGGAGCCCTGAGTTGTCAAGTTCTTGAAGTTGATGGTGTATGGTGCGGTTTGCAGAGAGCCCGGATATTGAGATTCGTAACAATATTATATTATATTATATTTTCTGTGTGTCTGTCTGGGTGGATTCTTTAGAAAAATTTTCTCCAATTTTCCATTCTCTGATCAAGTTGAGATTTGCGACTACCATAGAAAAAGGATCGATAATCCTAGCAGTATTGCGAGATATGGCAATGATTGTGCGGTACTTTCATTTAATATAAGCTTATTTTTTTTACGTTTTTCTTTAGAGAGAGAGAGAGAGAAAGATAGAGAGAAAGATAGACTAAGTGAGAGAAAGAAAGGGACAGAGAGAGAAATGGAGAGAAAGATAGACTAAGTGAGAGACTATGAGAGAAAATAAGAGTGACTGAGAGAGAGAGAGAGAGCAAGAGATTTATGATTTATGATTTGGCAGAGAATAATTCGCCCTTCCTGAACCACGATGAATCTAATCTCATTCCCAACAAACTCAAAGATGGCTTTGACGACGATAAAAATAATTGCTCCTTTTTCAAATTTATTGTTGTTATAAAACTTAAAGGTTATTGGGTCTATCAGAATGCATTCCCACGGGAACGCGTGCGTGGGTTTGAGACGATGTGTGATACTTGTTTCGGTCTTTCTATTGCCATTCACGTTTTTGTTTCCTTTTAGAGACATACAGTTGACTCGGTTGAGTAATAACATTTAAAAAGTCAAGAATTCCTATTTTTTTCCTAGAATATAATCTTAAGTTCTCTTAAAACAATAAAAGTTAATTGGCACGAAGAACAGTAAACAATAAATCTATTTTTAAACATGAAATCTAATTTTTGTAACACTCTTATTGAGTGTTCATTTTGGATTTTCCCGAAAAATAAAAATATTTCTGATGAAAAATTGGTCATTTCCTCTTATATTATCTATTTAAACCCAAAACACTCTCTCCTGGCCGAACCTTATAAATGTAGGTAATTTTGATTTATAGCTATTGAGCGGGGCAGTTTGAATTTTCACAGACGCGTAACGAAATATACTATAACAATAGAAACTAAAATGAAGCATATGCTATCACTTTTAATATTGCAGCCTCTAGATAACTACGCCGCTCGGAGGCTTATTTCACTGTTTGAGTTTCTGGATCATGTGGTTTATATTTTGTGATTGATTTCATCTTTTTACAGAATGGGTTTGTCTATTTTATGGTTTTGTTTTCTCCGTTCAACTTTGTGCTTTAATGCTACAAAAGGTTGCATAATAAAGATTTAGATCTGTCTTTCGTAAAGTGTAAAATACCATAATACTATGTAACTTGTTAACAAAGACATATATAATACATTTTACCTGATTTACGAGTTAGTATTTTAATAATAGTAATTGTAATGAAAAACTCTACTAGCATACCAACATCATGGCTGCAAAATAAATACAATGTTAGACCTTGTAATTAGGTCTGTTGGTTCTTGGTCTTAGGTTGTATCGACCGGGACCAATACAGTCGTCGCTTTGAGTTGATGACTCTAGCGGCTCTCTAACTGGAGACTCAGCACATGCACTAGTTTCCTCATGTAGTCTATTTCCTCCTGTTGAACCTGTGTGCTAGTTTCCTCATGTAGTCTATTTCCTCCTGTTGAACCTGTGTGCTAGTTTCCTCATGTAGTCTATTTCCTCCTGTTGAACCTGTGTGCTAGTTTCCTCATGTAGTCTATTTCCTCCTGTTGAACCTGTGTGCTAGTTTCCTCATGTAGTCTATTTCCTCCTGTTGAACCTGTGTGCTAGTTTCCTCATGTAGTCTATTTCCTCCTGTTGAACCTGTGTGCTAGTTTCCTCATGTAGTCTATTTCCTCCTGTTGAACCTGTGTGCTAGTTTCCTCATGTAGTCTATTTCCTCCTGTTGAACCTGTGTGCTAGTTTCCTCATGTAGTCTATTTCCTCCTGTTGAACCTGTGTGCTGGTTTCCTCATGTAGTCTATTTCCTCCTGTTGAACCTGTGTGCTAGTTTCCTCATGTAGTCTATTTCCTCCTGTTGAACCTGTGTGCTAGTTTCCTCATGTAGTCTATTTCCTCCTGTTGAACCTGTGTGCTAGTTTCCTCATGTAGTCTATTTCCTCCTGTTGAACCTGTGTGCTAGTTTCCTCATGTAGTCTATTTCCTCCTGTTGAACCTGTGTGCTAGTTTCCTCATGTAGTCTATTTCCTCCTGTTGAACCTGTGTGCTAGTTTCCTCATGTAGTCTATTTCCTCCTGTTGAACCTGTGTGCTAGTTTCCTCATGTAGTCTATTTCCTCCTGTTGAACCTGTGTGCTAGTTTCCTCATGTAGTCTATTTCCTCCTGTTGAACCTGTGTGCTAGTTTCCTCATGTAGTCTATTTCCTCCTGTTGAACCTGTGTGCTAGTTTCCTCATGTAGTCTATTTCCTCCTGTTGAACCTGTGTGTTAGTTTCCTCATGTAGTCTATTTCCTCCTGTTGAACCTGTGTGTTAGTTTCCTCATGTAGTCTATTTCCTCCTGTTGAACCTGTGTGTTAGTTTCCTCATGTAGTCTATTTCCTCCTGTTGAACCTGTGTGTTAGTTTCCTCATGTAGTCTATTTCCTCCTGTTGAACCTGTGTGCTAGTTTCCTCATGTAGTCTATTTCCTCCTGTTGAACCTGTGTGCTAGTTTCCTCATGTAGTCTATTTCCTCCTGTTGAACCTGTGTGTTAGTTTCCTCATGTAGTCTATTTCCTCCTGTTGAACCTGTGTGTTAGTTTCCTCATGTAGTCTATTTCCTCCTGTTGAACCTGTGTGTTAGTTTCCTCATGTAGTCTATTTCCTCCTGTTGAACCTGTGTGTTAGTTTCCTCATGTAGTCTATTTCCTCCTGTTGAACCTGTGTGTTAGTTTCCTCATGTAGTCTATTTCCTCCTGTTGAACCTGTGTGTTAGTTTCCTCATGTAGTCTATTTCCTCCTGTTGAACCTGTGTGCTAGTTTCCTCATGTAGTCTATTTCCTCCTGTTGAACCTGTGTGCTAGTTTCCTCATGTAGTCTATTTCCTCCTGTTGAACCTGTGTGTTAGGAGTAGCCGTAGTCACACGTTCAGTAGGCATTCACATTTGCGTGATAGGGCTTGTCTCCAGCTTCCACATGTTGCTACACCTATGATTCTCCCTCTCGTGGATTGTTGGCCAAATGTCGCAATGACACTGTTTCTTCTATTCAATCAGGAAGTCTGAAAATGACATACTGTGGGTCAGGGCCGGCCTCAGGCCGATTTTTACAGAATTCTCTAAATTGGGACGCCCCTGGAATGGGCCCCGCAATTTACATTTGGCATGACATTGCTCTTGTCACAGGCTTTTAATGATGTAGGCCTTACAGGGTTAACATATTTAGTGTATCACAGACTGATGTCAATTAACCCAAAGGCGCCTTTTGCGTTTGAGTTACTTCCTGTGCATGTTGTATAATAAATGTTGAAATCATGATCTAATTAATAGTAATAGTTGTTTTGTAAAAAAAAGGGGGTCTTACAAGCATAGATTAAATAACCGCAAATCGTAAGACATGTCCTGCTGTGGGTTGCATGTGATTAAGTCCGCAGCTATTGTACCATCGTCATATTTTAATGTACAAACTCAACAGTAACAACAGTAATAAAATAATAATAATAATAATATCTTTGTAATCAATAAAGAAATGAGTCTTACATACATAAGACCAGGGCCGGTCTTAAGCCACTGCAACCTATGCGGCCTCTGTGGGCCCCGCACATTCATAGGCCCCGCGCGAAATCTAAGTGTAAATTATTAAATTAAACCATATTAAATTATTATTAGAGTTCCTAGAATTCTCATGAAATTGCAAAATTTACGATAAAGTCATGAAAATCTCATAAAATTATTAAAATCTTCTGAAAACTGATGCAAATCTCCTTAAAAACAGAACAAAATTGTCATTTCTGGCTGTCATTCAATATGGAAAACGCCAATCCTACTGGCGATAAAAAAACAACCCGGCATTGTCAGCTTTCATTTAATAAAAAAAAAATAATAATAATTCGAATTTTAATCAAAACAAGAAGTTCAAATCTATCTTTAAAAAAAAAAGCGATATTTTGCTAGTTGATAGTAAATCTAAAAAGAAGATCGGAATGTTTATCGGCTTTTTGTGGGAAAACTACCATCTATTGTAGATGGTTCGTAAAGTTAATTTCAGAGTGATTTTGTACTAACTATGAATAAAATGCAAAGACAAATTTATTTTCTAATACAAAATCTTCATTTTCACTTATTATCCTTATCCCTACCCAGAGTAGGGCCCCGCGCAATCCGTTTCGAATAGGGCCCCGAAATCTGTAGGACCGGCCCTGCATAAGACAACGCCTATATGTAACAAAACACAGCTAACGAAGTACAACTTCATCCCTCCCCCTTTTCTTTTTCTTCTTTCTAAATTTTTGTTTAGGGTTCAGACGCGTAGCTCTATATCTGAGATGAACCTCGCAGTGGTTTCCAGAATAGAGTTTTATTTTATCTGGGGGTTTCGGGGTCAGTGTTTTGTTCGGGCCTCTCAAGCTCATACCTATTTCACAAAAATATTACATGTGAAATGTTTAAATCAGATAGTTGCATTGTAATAATAATTGTAATAATTTCATGTTTAGAAGACAAAGTCTAGGCCTAACAAAAAAACATGTTTGGGTCGTGTCGCATTGGGCCCCTCTGTTCTAAAAGTAATAGGCTATTGAATGTAGTTCAGGGTGGCCCCCTGCTTAGGGCTGGCCCTAAGTGAAGATCTTAATAATAAAGTTGTTAAGCTATAGTATAATGAAGAGTATTTTAGGTGAAATGTGAAGAGTATCGTCTGAATTATTACACTTTGTCTTTTTGTTTCAGCAAGAAGCTTAGAGATGAAGATGATGACCAACTTTGACAAACTTAACAGAACTTTACATCATTTGAAATACACATCCACTCGAATTTTTAAAAACTTTAAACACAAAAAGTTTAAAAGCTCTATTAATTACGAAGCAACTTGACATTGTCTACATTTTGAGTCTTATAAGAGTCTTACTAGATTTCTCTTTGACCGCGATGTTCGCTACAGAATCATCCTATCTGAAGCGCCTTGCAAGCTTCTGTACTCTTTCCCAGAATGATTTAAAGGTTTACCAGACCAGTCTTGCAAAAAATGGCTTTTACTACATCGGTCGCGACCTCATTGAATGCGAGGTTTGCAAGGCGAAAATTCACATTTGGAAGGACAGGTCGGAGATTGAACGAGCGCACTCCGAGGGGTGTACCTTTGCAAATGTGTCAAACACTGTGGAAAATGCGCAGGCTTTACTAAACGGGACAAAAGACACACGGGGCTTCGTTGCTTCTACAAATTATACGGAATTCTTCGCTGGCTGTTCGTTAAATGAACGATCGCATTCAACAAATACTGAGGAAGATTCAAGATCTCTTCGTGATTATGAAATAATTTCTACTAAGTCGAATGGTTATAATTATTCAACCAATTCAATATATAAACCTACGGCGACCTTATCAGAGGAATTTATAGGTAAGTTAGCGTATTTATTTAAAAACTATTCAAAAGAAGGTTACAAAGACAGTTTATGTGGAAACTCAAACTCAAAATCGGCCCCCGAAATGAACCACCAAGGCAGGTAAAAAGGCAGGTATCAATATTTTCTGAAAGAATATCAGAATTAAATTCTATGAAAGACAAATGACAGAGATGAATGGAGAAATAAGGTTGGCAGATCTTGAGTGGTGCCCTAGCGGTCCAGCAAACCAAAGGACAGGTGAACGTGAATGTGAAGTTATATGTGAACGTGACCTAACTGATGTCTTATAATGAATATCTAATTAATCTAATTGTTTTGTAAAGAGTCAATCTCTTATTCAAAACATCAAAATAGTAATTTTAAGTAAAAAAAATAGTTCCTTTAGTTAATCGTTTTATGTGTACTTTTGCTTTTTGCAGTTCACGCGATAATATGAAAAACTACTTATTAATTGTTGTATTAAATTATGTCCAACTTATATGCATACTAAATAGTTTTTTTCTCTTAAAAAAAGGAGACATTTTTTTTATTTGTAAATGTAGTAGTTCGTAACAATACAAATATAAAAAAAATATATTTTTTTTGACAAAAAATCTAAAACTATTTGTATAAATGTGTTGAAAATATGGCAAATTGTCATCTCCTCTACTAGAGAGATTTCCCTGTTTGTTACCATTAATAGTAAATAGTTGTAAAAGTCGTGTATTTTTATGAAAAAACTGCTTGCATAATTGATTTAAAAAATTAGATTTTTCGCTTTAGAAAAGAAATAAGTAACCGTTGCATCAGAACTTTGAATGGAATAAAATATTATGATTTCGGATTTACACTATCTTTTCTAGTTTACGAGATCTAAACGGGTCAGACGGACAGACAGACGGACAGACATTTCACACAAATAGCGTCTTTTCCCCTTTCGGGGCCCGATAAAAATTGAAGAACATCTTCGTTAAATTAAAAAAAAAAATCAGCACTATCTTCATGTATATTAGCATAAAAAATAAAATGAAAAAGAAATATATATATATAATAAATAAGATTAAATTTGTGCTGCAATTCTAATATTTCAATAGTAGGCATTTAAAGCTTTGTATTGATTTACATGGTAATAAAAAATATAGCTTTTATATAGCGCTACTTTCATTCTTATAGCTATGGTCCAATCTCCTTTCTGGACCAGTTGGGAGATGGGGGTATCTGGGAGAAGATTTTCAGTGCTGCCTTTAGACGCTCAGTAAGCACAACTCTGCTCGACTCGGGTGTCGAACCGCGAACCCCCTTAATGGATAGCCATGTTCAAGCGTACAATACTGAAAATAATTTAACCAATGCATACTTTTATATTCTCGATCACATAGAAGTATTTTTTTTTTTTCTTGCAGATTTTCCTGATTTATTTATAAATGAAGTTTTTGATAAATATCTTTCCAGTCAAACTAATGTTAATCGTAATATTGGCAGAGAATGTGATAAAAATCCTGGCCACTTTGCTTATTTTGGCTTGGAAACTTTAAGGATGGAACAACTACCTTCCAAATGTCGTGACTCGGAAACGCTGAGACTGCTTAGATTGATGGGCAACCTCACAGTCATGTTAACAGTCTTAAAAACAAATCATTCTAGAGGACACGAAAATTACACATCGAAAATTGGAACGGGATTTGTCATTGAACATGGCTGCCAAGTTCATCAATCTGTACAGAAAGATGACAAATCTGGACTGAGGACTCTGAAAAAATATCTTCCCTTTTCAAGTAAGAATCAAATTGGTTATATATACATTCAAACCTCGAGACATCTTATATTCAATGATGAAGAAGCTCAGAAAACCCAAGTGGAGTTCTCCTTTGGCCACGAAGAACGTCAAGATGTCGTCACACTCATAGGGAAGTATTTACTGTGTAGTACAATCCCTGGAGACAGTCAATGCTTGTTAGTCTGCGAGTGTTCTGACTTAAGGTTTATCCAAAGAATCAATCAACTCCAGGCAGAGTTCACTCAAGCTGCACATCGTCTCCCACTGAAGGTCAAGAAAGGAATGCTGAAAAGGATGTTCATGGTTCATCACCCACATGGAGGACCCAAAGTTTTGTCTTACGGAGATTTTGTTCAAGTCAAATACAACATGGTGACGACTAATGACAAAACGTCTTTGGTGAAAATGACGTCTCAGGAACAAGGTAAAATTTAAATATCTCAGTAAAGTTATCGATAACTGAACATTATATGCTGCATTTAAATAATGTCATAAGTCTGGTTTTGCTTGAGAGTATCTGATATTGAAAAACTTCTTTCTCTCTGCAGAGGTACTAGATATCAGCCAGTGTAGGAAGGTGTTGCTCTATGCTGCTGACACCTGTCCTGGCTCAAGTGGGGCGCCACTACTGACCTTCTCAACTACAACTGTGGACGGTAACAATCCTGAAGATATTAAACCTGAGATATGGATGCATAATGGATTTGAAACAACACACAAACTGGGCGCTTCTGTTTTAAAAGGTAATGCAGCTATCTTTTTTTTTTTAATTCTCTGTTTGGTGACGTATGCACTGTTCAGGGCATCAGCAAGAGAGGATCTGAGCCTCACTCAAGTGGAGTTTGATGATGATGATCTCTAAATTAAAACATAAATGTGTGAAATGTGATTATTTTGTTGACTGACCTTATACATCCGTACTTCTTAAATATTCAACTTCTTTATTATTATTTTTTCATAAACCTCTTCATCATCATCATCATCATCATTAATGATAATGGTTTCCAATTCCATACTGCTTTAGCATGTTATATGTGTTTTGACTCCATCCTTTTTTTGTGGCAATTTGGGGAAGGGGTATAATGGGAGACAACCTCTCAGCAATAACTCGACTCGAGATAAATCTCGAAGAATTTATAGATTTCATCGAGATTGAACTTCAGCCACCTGGGTTAGCTGTCTAGGTGGTGTACATAACCACACAATTAGTCTCATTCGCTATTGACCTATAATTCATCCACCTGGGTAGATATTTAGCCAATGAATAAAAATTTGGGATTTGAACCATCTACTTATTGGTTTCTGCTCAGGATGTACATCCGAAGATTTCACTCGGCCAAGAGCCGACGGAAGAGAACAAGAGGAAGACAGTGAGGATGAAAACACTCTCGGCAAGCAAAAGGTCAACTCCCCAGTCTACAAGGTCATCAGTACGCCCTCTCACCCTGAATATATTTTGTTCAGTGCTCGAGTAGACAGTTACAGTAACTGGACATTCCATGAGATATTCAGTCCGCAGAAACTTGCCTCGTGTGGATTCTACTACACAGGTAAGGTTTGACCAATCAAATTTCTTTCAGATTTTATAACAGTGTATGTTAAATTAGAAAACTGATTTCAAAATGTTGTTTTTAACTTATTTTCATGATATTTAAAAACTTTATTGGGTTGAAAACAGTTTTAATACAGAAAGTAAGCAACTTTAGAAAACGGACCTGACATGAAATAGGTGTTTAGAAAGTAACTTTATACCTTGAACCACATACTATTGAAATTGTGTCATGCTATGAAACCAATATCGGAAATCAATGTTCTAAATCGATGCCGTAAATATGTTCAAGCTAGACTATAATTCATTTTATCTTATGGATACAAATGGAGTGGGGGGGGGGGGGGGCGTTGTGGCTGAGTGGTAAACCACTTGGCTTCCGAACCGAGCGGTCCCAGGTTCGAATTCATGAGAAGACTAGAATTTTTTATTTTAAGGACGCTTCTAAGTCCACCAAACCCTAATGGGGACCTGACCTTAGTTTGGGGAAAGCAAAGTTGTTGGTCGTTCTGCTGGCCACATGACATCCTGCTCGTTGGCCAAATAAACAGATGTCCTTTACATCATTCGTCCCATCTTAGCCTTCAAATATTTTATTCAACAGGTGAAGCTGATTGCGTGCGCTGTTTCCAGTGTGGTCTGGGACTCAGGTCTTGGAAACCAGGGGATGATGTCCTTACACAGCACGAGAAATACAGACCGACTTGCCCCTACTTAAAGTCATCCCCTAAAGAGGAAGAAGCTAGCACTGAAGCGAGTGCTGAAACAAGTAATTTAATTATTCGTATTAAAAAATTTTGTATTGGGGATACACACCTAATAAGCATTAATACAGTATTAACGTAACTTAAGAATCCATGTTAACAAACATAATGTAGGCGCAAGGTACTATGATAACATTAGAAATATAAACACAAAAGTTAACAAAAACAAATGTAGGCGCAAGGTACTATGATAACATTAGAAATATAAACACAAAAGTTAACAAAAACAACTGATCTAAAATCTAATATAAAGTGCCTATTGATTTAAAATTCAAGCATTGTTAATTTTTTTTGAAACAGATTTTGACATCCAGGACGCAGAAAACATGGAACTGAAGTTGTTGGAATCAGAAAACACGAAACTGAAACAACAATTGATGTGTAAAGTTTGTTTCAAGTCAGAAATCAAAGATGTCTTTCTACCGTGTGGAGAACTGTACGCCTGTAGTGACTGCTCTAAATTGTTGACACACTGTCCTTCCTGCAAGAAACAAATCCTGGCTACAGTGACTGTCTATTTGACTTAATAACGGAGAATGTCCGGTTACTGTCTATTGAACGTAGCGCTGGTAGAGAATGTGAAAAATATATACCTAAAAACACGTGTTAGGGTATAAACTGGAAAAAGTATCAGAAATCGTGACTATTTTATTCCATTCCCCAGATTTAGCGACATTAAAAGCATGAGGCTACATATCTCTGTTGAGATCTGATATTTGTTGTTGTTGTTGTAACTACAGAACTCGTAGAAATAAAATAACGGCAACATCTGCATAGGTTGAAGCAGTGGCGTAGCTAGGGTATTTGATGCCCCGTGCGGCCCGCACCACCCGCACATGGCTAGCTACGCCACTGGGTTGAACACTGTCGTCAGAAGATTTTTAAATAATATATCCACACTATGCTTATTTATCTGCCTATAACTTAACTCCACGCAGTTCGATGTTTCATTGTGTTCCAATGTGTAAAATATCAAATCTGAACATTTGTAGATTAAACTATTGGTGTAGGACTTACGTTAAAAGAATCTAGATTCTGTTTCACTCCGTACAAGAAGTATATAAATCTCTATCAGATTTGTCAGAAACCTCGTTAGTAAATGAAACATGCTGTGATTACTCCATTAAAGCACGCGAAGAAAGACGGGCGTGTGTCTTATGGTCGCCTTGTTCCTGTGCAAGGACAGGCCCGTTGACGCATATGGACCAGTTCTCTCCTTGTCCCAATCGCCCTTCATGCAAAACGGGGCATCCGTAAAGAATGAAGTTTATTGTCTCACCGACTCCGATGCAGTGGCGTCACTGTGTGTTAAAATTGTGCCTAAATTATTCATAAATTTATATTTTTTTATCCATTTTATTATATTATATAAGTCTGAAAGGGATTCTTCACTTTACTTTTTGAATAACTTATAATCATCCACAATTTGTATAAATATATCAAGTTTCTCGTATAACAAAAACAGTATTATATTAATTTGCATTTAGTAACGTCTTAAATAATATACTCAAATATGGCTGTGATTTTTATTTTTTTTGTAATTTATTAGCTATTAAAGTTGTTTTTCCTTTTGAGTTTGAAGTCAATAAAAAACGCTAAATGTAGTGATAAAAAAAAAAGTGAATATTTGTTTTGTATTTCTATATTGTTTGATGAATATACTTTTTGTTTTCATTGGCTAAATATCTGAACGAGAATAAGTCATGTGCCAGGTTGGCTTTTATTTCTGAACCTTCTTGACCATGCAAACAATCTGTAAAATAAACTAAAAGCGAGATGGGGGAGGGGGGTTGTGAGTCGGAGGGGGGAAACTATGATAGTAGTAACAGGAAATGTATTTCTTTTGTCACTACTTTTGATTTGATAAATATGCCTTGGATCTTGGATTATATTAAGAATTTCAGATTTTCCTGTTATTTAGCGTCAGGGCCGGTCCTACAGGTTGCGGGGCTCTATGCGAAACGGATTGCGCGGGGCCTAATTTGGGATGTGATAAGGAAAATAAGGGAAAAATAAGATTTTGTATTAGAAAATAAATTCATCTTTGCATTTTATTCATACTTTACTAAGTACAAAATCAGTGTCAAATTAACTTTACGAGCCATCTACAGTAGATAGTAGTTTTCAAACAAAAGAAGATAAACATTCAGATTTGCATTTTAGATTTAAAATCGACTAGCGAGTAGGATTGGCTTTTCCATATTGAATGACACCCCGGAATGACAATTTTGTCTGTTTTAAGGAGATTTGCATCAGTTTTCAGAAGATTTTAATTTCAGGAGATTTTCGTGACTTTTTCTTATATTTTATAATTTTAGGAGAATTCCTGGAACCTTTTAATAATGAGTTAAATGGTTTAATTTAATAATTTTCACCTAGAATTCTCATCGCGCGGGGCCTATGAAAGTGCGGGGCCCACTGCGGCGGCATAGGTTGCAGTGGCCTAAGACCGGCCCTGTTTAGCGTCTGATATACCAGAGATAAGGCATCTTTACAAAATGGCAGGCTTACGCAATGTCGTAAAATTGATATTTGTATTGGATCATTAATGTTGATTTTATAGACGTGAAATTTGTAGACATAATAAACAGAACTTAACTATTGATGTTAAGCCAGCACAATGTCAAAATGTGGATGAATACTCTGTGCTTAAGAGTAACAAAGCCCTTTGCCTTTTAGATATATGGGAGTGATGCCGGATTCCATCCAACTGAGCTTGTTTTTAATAGCAATAATACTTGACATTTTATAGGTTTTATTTGATTACATAATGGAAAATAAATAGTTGAAATGTTACTTCAAGTGTGTAAGTAGGAATATCGACAGTGTGAGCGACACCGTTCATTCATAGCTCTTACCTAAAAATCTTGAGAGGTCACCCCAGCTTTGTCCTTGGCGTCGACAAAACAATAGAAGTGTCAGCTACGTGGGAATAGCTTTAAAATAAAATCATCATTACAATCCTATAAATTATAAGCACCTCAGACCTCAATACACATCAGTCTGAGCAGTCTAGTTGTCAGACTAATGTTCGTATCACAGACCCAGTGCTTTTTTTTGTGACTAAGACTAAGACTAAGACTGCTTTATTGATCCTTACGGAAATTTGTTGTGATTACAACCTGTACGGCGTACCGGCACCTTTTTCAAAATGGGGAAAAAATATCAATTTTCTTGCATTTAAACGTTTATTATTAACTCTTTCTCTCCGTAATTATTTACCACATTCTGGTGTAATCAACGTTGGTATCGTTAGTTAGGAGAAAAAGAGTTAATTTATTACTAGTTAAAAGTTAGGTAATCCATCACTGAGTACCGGCACCTATTTTGTTTTTGTACAAAAAAAAAAGCACTGCAGAGACCTACATATATTATGGTTTTGTGATTTGTATGCAATGCATCTCTAACCAAAAAAAAAGTAAATAACACACTCATTTAGAAAGGGTCACTAAAGGAAAACAACACTACTGAGTAAAAAGCAATCTATAGTACGAAGAAGTCTGCTATTGGTCAGGCACCGGATGTAACTTACAATACATACATATTTGTCATAGAACTAAGCTGGATTACGAATGAATTGTGTATGTACGATCCTTCCAGGTGTTGTTAAGACCCGTTTTGCTGTAATCTTTCAGCCGGTAGATTATATCGCTGCTTAGCCTTAGACCAACCTGGCAACAGTAGCCGTAATTTGGCTTGAGATTGTTTCAAAAATAGTACACTGCAAACGATGCACTACTTTACTCGTGTAAATCTGAGCTGTTTCGGGCATATTGTAAGACGTGACTCACTGTCAAAATCATTCTTCAAGGTACAGTGGAAGAAGCACGAAAAAGGTGTCGCCCAAAGAAAAGCTGGCTGGATAAGATAAAAGAATGGACAGGCCTCTCTCTTGATATCCTGTTAAGAACTGCAGGTGACTGGGAAAAGTTGCGGAATAGGTTACTTAAATTGTCACAGCACCCCTGCGACGAAAGTCAAGGTACAGACGATTATAATGATGAAATCATTTACTTTTCCAATCTAGATATGTGAAAAGGAATGGAATGCCAATCCCCATTTGTCTGTAGATTTCGATCTGTGTCTATACTTGAGTGAAGTCTGTCAGATCTACTGGTTATACTGATAAACGAACGTTTCGATAGTTCAGCACAGGCCTATATTAAAGTAAAGCTTACCTTCATGTGTTTTTTTTTTCTTTCGATCAAAGCTTATCTAAAGGGCAAGAACTCCTTCCTTAAAACTATATCTACCAATAATATCCAAGCTATTTCCCTTACTCGATATCGAACTAAATAATTAATTACCAATAATTAATTGACTAATTGAGTACAGATTTAGATTAAGGCTTTAAGGCCCACCGCCAAAAAAATTGTCCTCGAAAATTAATATATAAAAAAAATTAATTTATAAGTTATCAATTTTGTTAGATACACATGTTTGTAATTTTATTTTGTTACAAAACTATAACCAACAGACGCAGTAGCAATGAGAAATTCGGAAGACGTTGTTAAAATGAAAAAGACCAATTAGATTCTACTCTAAATGTGTGTATTTTTAGGGTTCAGGTATACAATTGTGAGTTTTAGTCCCAAAGTTATTTATACAATAGAAAAAAATCTATATTGAAAAAGATCAACAGAAATGCTGCCTAGAAAATTAAATTACTAATAATCCAGTACTTTTATATACATCATATAGAAGGCCGCGCTATTTTGTCTTGCGCTATTTTATCGGGATATTTCGCGCTATTTTGTCTTGCGCTATTTTGTCGGGATATTTCGCGCTATTTTGTGTTGCGCTATTTTGTCGGGCTATTTCGCGCTACTTTGACGGCGCTATTTTGTCTTGCGCTATTTTGTCGGGATATTTCGCGCTACTTTGACGGCGCTATTTTGTCTTGCGCTATTTTGTCGGGATATTTCGCGCTATTTTGACGGCGCTATTATGTCGGCTCACCGATAAAAGTTACTTACTGACATTTCAACACATTTTAATATTATGTCGTTTCCCTTCTGATATGTGGGCAACTTTGGTGGGGTGGCAGGGGGGGGGGGGAACGATAGCATTAATCCTTCCCCCCTCCCAGACCCTTAAATTTTTAAAACTGGGGGGATCGGTCCAATTTTTCTTTTTAGAAATCAGGGTTTGTTAACATAAGTTGTTGCATATCTATATGATAAAAGCTAATTATTGATATATATTTTAATCTATCTTTATATTATGTCCTCCTCCTTCAGGTATCTTGGCCGCTTCTGTGTTGGCGGGTGTGGGGGGGGGGCGATTGTATCTACTGCCCTCCCCACTCTGGACTTTTGAGAGCAGGGCGGTACAATTTTTAAGCAGAAATCATAGTGTGTGAACAAAATTAGTTGAGTATCTTTATAATATAAGCTACTTATTGATATTGAATCCATTGTCTATTATGTCACACCCCACCAAACAGACCAATACGTTTTCTTATGTATTATAGTTGCAAAATTAGATATATAACAAAAATCTGTCACTAATATAAGTTATGTATGCTATAAATTAAATTTTTATATCGAGTCTACCCAACCAATATTCATCAATGCCAAATGCAATTATTTGTAATAATTATTTTAAAAAAAAGACAGGACTCTTATATGATAATCTTTTCCACTGTATCGCCCCGGCGAAGACATGACAGTTTTTAAAACAGAATAGTCAAATATGGCAATAGAGTCTATGTTATGAAGTATGAATAGAAAAATATTTTTTTTTATATTCCTTAGTGTTTTTAAAGTCAGCTTTGGTCCAATATTAAAAAGAAAAAGAAATATCAAGATTTGAGAATTCAAATAACACATACAACAGAATATTTCATGTTTGTTTGTTTTGTAAAATGGGAGCGGGCAGGGTTAAAACCCTCGACCGTCGATAAATCCGACTACAGTCCAGCGCGCAAACCGCACGACCATGCAGCCATCCATATTCATATATGGAAACACTAATGGAGCAAGGTTAGAGATCATTCACTTGTGAATTAAAATAACTTTATGCAAAAAAAAGTGTTGATAATTTGTTATCCAAGAGGGCTGAGGGCTTTGCACTGTCGTCGTGTGCCTCCTCAAGTGGCAGCTGAGACCCATGTAAGCCCTCCAGGCAAGCAATTTCAGCTGGAGATTGTGTCTTTGACCTTATTTTTTTTTTCTGACGCTCTTCTTATGCCAGCGCGGTTCTCATGTCGTCTGCAATTAGGGTGCCATTTTTCACACGCGCTTCTGTCTCCCAGGTGAATGGGTCGGTACCCCGACAAAATAGCGTAGAAATAAATACATATTAATGTGTCGTGCTTTATGAGACGATGATGAAAACCTTGTATTGATAATAAGTCTTTAATCAAAACAACATATGTTAAAAGTACATGCATTGTAAATGCAATAGTTCTGTTTTTAAATATGTTTTTTTTTTTCAATTACAATAAAAACATTATATTACAAAATGTACGTGATTACAATATCATAAAGCGGATATTTACTAAGATCATTAGAGGAATACGACCCAATTAGATCTTGTAGACATCAATAGTCAGGGAAACTAGGTCAGAGAAACTTGGTCAGGATGCGAGGTCAGGATAATGAGGTCAAGGAAACGAGGTCATGGAAACGTTGTCAGGGAAACGAGGTCATGGAAACGATGTCAAGGAAACGAGGTCATGGAAACGATGTCAAGAAAACGAGGTCATGGAAACGATGTCAGGGAAACGAGGTCATGGAAACGATGTCATGGAAACGAGGTCATGGAAACGATGTCAAGAAAACAAGGTCATGGAAACGATGTCAGGGAAACGAGGTCATGGAATCGATGTCAGGGAAATGAGGTCAGGGAAAAGAGAGTTGTGCTCAGGGGCGGACTGGATATCAAAATAGGCTCAGGCATTTCTATACAGTACAGCCCATAAATTGTCTATCATATGATGGGCCTTTAATTATAGGCCTATCTGTTCTCAAAATTATAATGTTATTTTATAATAATGTATCGAAAACTGTATGAATGCTCTATATCTTTATAATAAATATAGGCCTTATGTTACTTTTTAATCGCTATGTCTGTAGGCCCTAAAAGGATGAAGCCTACTATTAGCACTGTCTACGGATGTAGGCTATAACATTATTTTAAAAAATGTGTTAGATTAATTTAGTATTACACTGTAGTATAGATGTTTTTAGCATAACGCTCATAGAGCCCCTTATATATTAGATTATTATAAAATCTTTAACAAGTCAATGCGTGCCACAGTGGCATTCATGAGGCCCTTTAGGCCCATTTGAGTAACGGCCCACCGGGCATTCGCCCAAATGCCAATATAGCCAGTCCGCCCTTAGTTGTGCTTTTATGAGATCAAGGACAAAGAAGATTGATTAAACATTCTCATTAATGTACATAGCATCCATCTCATCGATTGAAAAAAACATATTGTAACGAATGTATTAATAAAGTTGTACTTGATGTACGTTTACAGGACCCTGATAATCCTAGAGCTTGCGTATCTTGTATTACTGAAGCGAGCTCTATGACTACACACATAGACCACGTCACGGGATAATTTAACAATAACCAACAGGATCAATGCACAGTAACTAAGTTCACTCGAGATGAAAAAATAATAAAAAAAAACCTTTAATACAGAATGGGCCACAGTCGAGTCAGTCATAAGAACTAGAGCCTAGCAGTAACTGACCTAAAAGTCTACAATAATATTCTCTAACTCAATTCCTATGTCGTCACTAGAAAATGTCGCGTTCAAAGTCTTTCTTCTATAGTGCGTTCCTGAGCTAAACTAAGCTAGGGGTTAAGTGGATTCCATCTCTCTCTCTCTCCTCTGTGTGTGTGTGTGTGTGTGAATAGCTCACTGAGACTGATTTTGTAAGCATTAAACCGTGGGGCCCTAAGCTATACTAGGGTAGCTTATACGTAAGCCCAGCGATGGCCTAGGATATATTTTGAAAATTAACATGATCTAGATTTAAATAAAAAAAAAACAGAATACTTTCAAGCGTTACTGAAAAACAAAGTTTGTAACAGATGCATCTTCAAATGAAAAAAAAAAGACTAGTGATCAGTCTAGAAACTGCCATCAAAGAACGAAGGCCAGAGAAACCGTGTTAGGATTAAGCCCAGTATGTAGAGTTCCCCTTTCAGACCTGTGAAGGCAGATGACGTCATCTGTTTCTGTGACCTACAGTTAACGAGAGTGTCATGTGGCCAGCACAACGACCAACCGCCCTTATTTTCCCCCAATTAATGTCAGGTACTCATTAGAGCTGGGTGGACTCAGAGGCGGCCAAAGATCCCGAAATTAAAAATGTCAGTCTTCACCAGGATTCAAACCCGGGTCCCCAGTTCAGAAGCCAAGCGCTTACCTCTCAGCCACCGCGCCTCCCCCAAATGTAGAAATGGATGTATATATTTTTGCTAGATTACGCCAGAATTGTGTGGACACAATCTCTTCGTAGCTAACATTTGTTTGTGTTTTCTTACTGCACAATTTAAGGTTTACACCTACCCCTATCCTCCTACAGAACGGAATGGTTGGCCGTGGGCAGGATTTGAACTCGGGACCATCGAAACGACTTTGCGGAGCGCACACCACAAGACCACGTTGTGTTGGGAGATAATCACTTCTGTTGAGAATGTTGTGAGTCTGCTGAGGCCTGATATGGTTGAAAGTCACGAATTCTAATTAACTTCGTTCATCATCATCATTATTGGCATCCTTCAGTCGTAGAACGACTATGGTTCATCTCAGAGCATATAGAACAACAAACTCACCAGAAATAAAACAATAAGATGCCTTGTGAATTAATATAATAAATTATTTAGATAAGAATGTCACAGTCCACTGCCAGATCTAGAAAAAAACAATTCGTCCTTTCCTAAGCACTACTGAAGCGGGTCTCTGGTCCGTTAATCTGTCTCTAAGCTATTTCCGTTCTAAGTTTTTAATGTACAGTCGCGTCACTAAGGAAATCCCTGATTGACCCCAACTTCTAAGCGTCTTGCTATTGGGTCATTACAGTAGTCAAAATATTTGTAGTTGTTTTTGCTTAGTAATCCCTGAGATTGACTTAAGACAGGAGTGACCAACCTTTTGGTTCCATGCGCCAAATAGTTACATTTCTGATTTAGATGCGCCATATAAAATTTTAGCTTCATTCCTTGAAAGTATGGTAATTTGTACATATTTAGTTTGTTATACACATTTGGGTACACATTTATTATACACATTTGTGTACAGTAGAAGCAGGGTTAAAAAGAAAAAAAACTTAAGTGTTTGTCCTCGTTAACATTTTTAGCTTGCATTTATAATTTTTTATATCATTATTATGTAGAAGTTTTAAATTTTAATAAATGTATAAACACACAGGCAATATATTTTTCAATTTGTTATGCTCACACCAGATCTGTAGTATTAAGGGTTAATTTCTGTTCATGAATGAAAATGCTTACTGGCATCAGTATCTGACAGGCATAAGCAAGATTACAGTTTTAGTAAACTCTTCCAGTTATTGAAGGCTTAGTTTACTTTAGTTAATTTGTATTTACGCAATGCGCCACTTTTTGGCGCATGTGTCATAGGTTGGCCACCCCTAAGTTAAGATATTGCTGCTGCTCAGCATTAGACGTTCATAGCTTCATTAGCTTTAATTTGTCTAAACACTTTTTGCAAAGAAGGAAATATGTCTAAAGACACATTTTCACAGGTCAACATATATGTATAACCACTGATGTCAGCATTGGGACACTGGGTTATACTGCTGATTTTGAGTTTAACGCAAAGAGCAGTTCTTGGGAAGATGTAAACAAAGCCTTTCGTGGCATCAGTCTCAAGAAAATTCGTTGATCGAGTTAAGAAAAACAGAGTGGAGCAGAACTTCGTGTTTACTCCGCCATTTTCTAGTCTTTTTAAAGCCACAGCGTGTTGCTTCAAGTTCTTGCTCCAGAGGTACGGGTGGTTCAGAGTAGCCGTGGATTCTTTGAGCACGTTTTGTGAGACCGTGGCGTCTGTGTGGACATGAAAACAGTCATTAGCTCCATTTTCATTTGGATCTTCGGTGGTAATAAGGACTTCTAGACTGTCGTGAAGCGTCCTTGGGGCGTCGTTTTTGTCTGGACGGTTGCTTACAAGATTATTACCATATATATCAAGTGTTGCAGCACCTGCAAGAGATAGAACTTATTTGTATTATGACTTGATAACCTATAAAAAGTCTACAGACTAACAGAGAATTCACTAGAACTTATTTGTATTATGACTTGATAACCTTTAAAAAGTCTACAGACTAACAGAGAATTCACTCTTTCTCTCCTAACTGACGATACCAACGTTAATTTGACCCCACTAAATTAAATTGAATTTTCGTTTTATAAACTTTAATTTCTGTTATATAATAAACAGAGCATGCATTCTTCTATAATTATATACCTAATATAACGTTTCCTGATACCAAACACAAAAAAGGGACTAAAGTTTAAACATAAAAGGGTGGCGGAGAACTAATGAGTAAAATAAATAATTCAATGGGAACGTAGAAAATAATAACGGAAATAAAGGTTAATGTAATGGCCAATAAGATAATATTAACTATTTTGTTACTGTCATTCCACTACTATTGCAATCTGGCCTTGTGTCGGGAATGGAATGCTTTGAATAAATTATTGCTTGAATAGATATCATTGCTCGATGTCTGTCAGATCCATTCGCTCTACCAAAAAAGTTTCAATACATGAGCATATCTACCCCTAAAGCTTACCTATCTGAGACCCGATGGGAATTGGAATCCTGTCTACGCTGTCCATTGATGAAATGTTACATAGTTGCTAGACCTACAACGAAATGTATCAATAGAAACAAGATTATAAATAGAGTTTATGCAATAAATGATTAACCATTCAATGATTTTTTTTTTCGAATAGCTCGTTGATTTTGTTTCCTGTAACCTGTTTGTGCGAAGCAAGATTTTATGTTGAAACAAAGTCAAAATAGAAACAGGCTTGACACCACACCGGATATTAAAATTTAGCTTACCAATATCGTGCCTGATATCAACAAGTTATGCACTTCAAGGACACAATAGCATAAAAGTCATCAATCCATATATATATATTGTTATAACCCTATTCGCGACGCAAAAGGGTTAACTGTGTGTGACCAGCTGACATATGTGACACAGGCCAGTAATACAGTTTAGCGTGCTATATTGAAAGGCAAGGGACAGTACTGGCATGAACTTTGCACGTGAATAGCGCCCGTGTTATGGTCATCTGATCATAAGCCTGGCAGACCAGAGACAAAGTGTGTAGGAAAGCGGCAGTTCAAGACCGGAGAGCGTGGAGACCGGGACTGTTAGTCAGCCATGAAGTCGGTCCTGGTGCAGTCCTCCAGTGAAACGTACGAGTCCAGGAAGAGACAGTTTATGAGTTTAGTACAGTGATATACGGTCTAACGTTGTAGTAGTTGATTGTGTTGCCAATTGTGTCGTATTGGCTGTTTGATTTGACCCTTATTAAAGTACCAGATTATTTGGAGCCTTGTTGTCAAGTTCTTGATGTGTTGTGTTGTGTAGCAGTGTTTATAGAAGGCCTGAGTAGGAGAGATCGTAACACTATATATATTGTCGTATCTATATTTTTTTTTATTAAAAAAGTATTAGATAGCAACGTAGAGTACCTCGAATGTCATAACCTTTGATAAGAAATGTTAGTTATTTTTATTTGCGTCCAATTGTACTATCATCAATAATGTTTTTTTTTCTTTTAAAACACATATGTTTATCTCCCCTCTTCTCTATCTCACTGGGACCAGTCTATTGCTATCCATGAGCTAGCCAATCATCTAAAACTCAAGGCATTGTCGGATTACGGAAATGAAGAGCCAACGTTTCTCTGGAAAGTGCTTTCGCCCAACAGTTTATAACTGCATCTTCTTTATCGCGAAATTTTGACATTTGATGTTCATGACTTATTAAGTACATAGCTATTGATACATTGATATTTATCACCTATTTTTAGATTTATTTCATCATTTGACCAATTCAGCGACAAATATAGAAACCAAAAAAAATAATTTGTTAAATGGAAAAAAAAAAAGGGGGGGGGGTTCATGGGCTAATTAGACATGTTTCCATCTGGAAATCCCCCCATCCCCTTTCTCCGAGCTGAGCCAAAGGATTATGGCGACAGTATAGAAACAAAGAGTACGTAAGTTGTGAGCGACCCCCTTCCCACTCTTTTTAGATAGATCGAGAAAGAATTGTGTATCATCAAGACACTTGTATTTCACTTTGAACGTTAGATGGTTTTTTAATTACATTTTGGCCAAATTTCGAACATTAAAATAAAAAAAAAATTCACAGAGTTGATAACAAATATTTATACAGAAATGCAGAGTGTAAATGTCTTTATGTGTGTGTATTTCTATATGGCCCGAGAAATCACGAAAAAAAATTAAACTCGCCAATGCTAAGATGATTATGTTTGCAATGTGGTCATTTCCATATTTCATCACGACGTAGTTAGTATATTTTAAATTGTAACTATTTCAAGTGTACCTTTTTAAAATAAAAGCAAAAAAAAAAAAAAAGCCCAATAAAGAGGTCAACAAATTTAAAAAGAATTATCATTAAGTGGCGAATAATCTTTCGTGTTTTAAAATATTTTTTACAATAATAATACATATTTAAACATATTTAACTCTTTCTCACCTAACAGACGATACCAACGTTGATTCCACCAGAGTGTGGTAAATAATTAAGGAGAGAAAGAGTTAAAGAAATTTTAACACATTTCAGGGGAAAAAGCCCAACAATCCTTCTCTTCCCCTACCCCAGCGGTTCTCAACCTTTTATGCTCGGCGACCCCTTTTTACAATCCCCCACTCTGCCGCGACTTCCCCACCCCCGCAAACACACATAGCAATAGAAGAATAGACAAAACAATCCATTTTTGGCGTCCCCTGGCGAATCGTCAATCGACCCCCAAGGGGGTCGCGAACCACAGATTGAGAACCCCTGCCCTACCCTAACCAACAAGCACATGTTCACATTTGCATACAACGGAACAGTGCAATTCAAAGAAAGAAATACATACCTACAGGTTTCAAAGACGTTAATTAAACACTTTCCATCACTTTATCACGATTACTAAAGACAATTAAGCCCCCTTATTGTGTAAATCAATTTACCTAAGGGTAATGAATACAAAAAGAACACTCTACAGAAGAATCTGGATCCGCCCCAGAATCTACGTAACCGATAACAATAATCTAAAAAGTTTATCATCACTTTTAATTTGATACTTAATATACATACTTTTTTTGGGGGGAGGCTAATAAAAAGGTCGTTTTTTGAAGATCCTGTGTATTTCGTAATGGTAAGAATTCCTGCAATACATTTAAAAGTGATATTATTTTTTTAGAGTATTGATTTGAAAGAGTTCAGAGTGTTAATTTCTAAAGATTATTGGTCATTCTGATTAGAATATTTTTCCAGTCTACTTGAATGACTAACGTTGATTAGGTTAATCAATGTATATAGAGAGAGCCTAGTGAGAGCTGCACTTGCTTGTTAACTTACCAAAGTGTTGCTAGATAACTAAGATCAAACTCTGGCTACATAATAAATTGAATTATCCTTTTAATAAGGAGTAGAACTTAAAAAATGAAGACTTAATCTAATAGAAGAAACTGAAACCATAATGATAGGATTATATTTAAAAACAATATTGAATTACATTTCTGCTTTAAGTAAACATACACACTTTAATGTTAAATAAGATTAATAATTAAATGTCCTTTAATGTTAAATAAGATTAATAAATAAATGTCCTTACATTCAGGGCCGGCCTTTCGCCACTGCAACCTATGCGTCCGCAGTGGGCCCCCGCACTTTCATAGGCCCCGCGCTAATTCTAGGTGTAAATGATTAAATTAAACCATAATAGCTTAAAACATGGTTCCTGCGCCTGCTAATTTTCCTGGAAATCTATTGAGATCATTAAAATCTCTTGGAAAACAAGTACTATTGTTATTTTATTTTTTAATATTTTTATTATTGTCACTCGATATGGAATAATCCACTCCTACTCGCGATGAAAAACAAAAAAAAAGGGCATTATGCAATACCCGTAACAGTAGCATCTGGTGAAAGAAGCTTCTCAGGTCTCAAACTAATCAAGAATTACTTGAGGTCAAAAATACACCAAGACAGATTGAAAAGTTTGGTAATTTTTTGCTATTTTTAAAAAATGATATATAGCCTACTGTATGACTTCGCTACACGCAAGGCTCGTAAAGTAAAGTTAATTTTATCGTGATTTTAAAACTTAGAGAAAAATGAATCTTACGTAAAGACGAATTTATGTTTTAAAACGAAATCTTAATTTTCACCTATTATCTTTATCCCTAACGAGACGGGAACCCTCGCGCAATAGGGCCCCGCAATTGTTAGGGCCGGCCCTGCTTACATTTACATAATAGTTAAAAAAGAAGTAGCCTGATACCAGATTTTCTTGGCCTCGAATATTATTTGACTTAATGTTATTCGTAATAAGCAAAACAATCACAAACTAAATGTAAACGTATATTTAAAGCTAATTGTCAACGTAGCCAGACTTCAGCATTAATGTCTTTCAGCTCTTTGAGTTCATGTTTCTTGTTTTCCTGTAAAAATTCTGTCGCATATAAATTCATAGATTGACCAATGTCTAGTCAATGAATGAAACAAGTAAAACTATGACTGAGTCACTGTGATCTATGACTTTATAATAACGTAAGAACTAGAATAGATATTAACCTTACTCGAACCCCAACCAATCAATATTAAAAAGCAAATACAATAAAAATAAATAAAAAGGCATATGATTCTGCAAACTTAATGAAATTATATGATGTTTTGCCTTATTATGAAAATCCGTGGATAAAAAAATACCCACTAATTTTATATTTATAAAGAGGCTTAGGTGTACACTGTACCACATTCATTCTTAGTAGAGTCTAGAAATCTATGGCCTACCTCAGTTAGTCCAACAAAATCTAAGAAATTTTAATAAAAAGTAAATGAAACGTCAGTTTATTTTTAATGTATAAGCGTTAGATCTTCATCATTGTCATATATAATCTAAATTGAGAGCAAATATAATTTTATAACAATAAAAATGTATTTTAAAGTAGATCTAGACTACATAACCTAGATTTCACCTAGCCTTGAGATACATAGGCCTACTCTTACCTATGGACAAGTCATTTCGGAAATTTCCGATAATAAAGACATTAAAAAAAGGAAATCCCGATAAAAATGTAACAAAAAAGATAAATCACTATCTTGACCTAGAAACCTGGTGGAATATTAGTTAAGCTATAGGGCATGGGCGTAGCCAGGGGGGGGGGTTGGGGTTCAAACCCCCCCCTGAAATAAAATCCCCCCCCCCCCCCGAAGGGGGGGAGTCGGAATTTAGTGACTGATTTTTTGCTTTGATTTTGTTTATTTTAAGTGAGATTTTAATACTAAACCATCACTTGCCCCAGCACAACCAAAGGGGTTTTCAGTTTAAAACCCCCTACCAGGGGGTTCGAGTTTAAAAACCCCTACCGGGGGGGGGTTCGAGTTTAAAACCCCTACCAGAGGGGTTCGAGTTAAAAAAAAACCTACTAGGGGTTTTGAGTTTAAAATTCCCTACCAGGGGTTTTTGCAGTTAACTCCCCTCTTCTATAAAACAAAACAAAAAAAAAAATGCAAACGAAAATCCCCTAATTCCAAGAGCACAGTTAAGGAAGATTTTGATTTTAAAACCCCGTCTAAAATTTACGATAAACCCCCTCTTTAATAAAAAAAAAAAGCAGCTAATTACTCAATCAAAATGTTATGAGCGTGGCTAAATTGTTTTGACTCAGTTTTGAGTTTAAACCCCACTTCAGCGGGTTTTGAAGGTAAAAAATACCTCTTTAATAATAAAAACAAAGCAAATTATACACTAAAAATGTTATGAGTGTAGTCAAAGGGGTTTTGAGTTTAAACTCCCCTCCAGTGGGGTTTGAGGATAAATTTAAATACATCTTCAGTGTAAGAAAAAAAAGCAAATTACGCACTCAAAATGCTATGAACGTTGTCGAAAGGGGTTTTGAGTTTAAACCCCCATTCAGAGGGGTTTGGTGCTAAAAATACATCTTCAATATAAAAAAAAAAGCAAATTAAAAACTAAAATTATTTGAGCGTAGCCAAGCCAATCGGGGGTTTTGAGTTTAAACCCTTCTTCTACAGATGGCTTTTTTTTTAAGTTTAAAACCCCTTCAGATGGTTTTGAGTTTAAGATCCCCCTACAGAGCATTTTGAGGTGGAAAACCCCCAACAGAAGATTTTGACGTTAAAACTTCTCTTTTTGATATAAAATCTAAAGCAAACTACAATCACTTAATTCCAAGAGCGTATTCAAGAGAGGTTACACATTTTTACCAGTGGCAGGGCTCCATTAATAAACTGCAGTGAATAGTCATCTACCGAAATCGAAAAACACTAAATGTAGCTCAACAAAAATGGCTAACACAGATTTTAGGAGTCAGTTATAGAGATCGGGTCTAAATCAAGGAAATCCTATGCCGAACTGGGAGTCGACCCCTTAGTAAGATTGTGAGAGAACGACGCATGGGGTTTGCGGGACATGTTCTCCGACAAAATGAATTAAGCATAAGAAGAGTTGCAATGATATCCTAGTACAACTTGACGCCACTCATTCATGGAGTCCTCATAGTAGGTGGGAAGAGGCTTCAGACATTACCAGTGACAGATTTTTATGGAAACAGCTTGACGTCAAATGCTCCGAACGGCGTAGGAGGGTCTAAGTCAGTAAGAATATCACATTAGGTTTTTGAAATAAAACTTTTTAATAGAAGGAAAATGCACTGTAGATACCTCAGAATATGCATTTTGTTGGTTTTCAATATAAGAAATAGTGCTTGGCGGCGGGGCTTCGCCCCGCGATGGGGAGCTCCTAGCGCTCCCCCAGACCCCCTTGCTAGTAATGGCGGGGAGTCTACAATTTTATGAAAACAGCTTGATGGCAAATGCGCCGAACGACGAGGGAGGGTCTAAGTCAGTAAGAATAACACATTAGGTTTTTGAAATAGAACTTTTAATAGCAGGAAAATGCACTGTAGATACCTCAGAATATGCATTTTGTTGGTTTTCGATATCAGAAATAGTGCTTGGCGGCGGGGCTACGCCCCGCGCTGGGGGAGCTCCTAGCGCTCCCCCAGACCCCTTTGCTAGTAATGGCGCAGAATCTACAATTTTTCCACTAACTCATGGAAGAACCTATTCTAGGGCACAATAAACGTCTTCCGAAAGAATGAAGGGTCAGAATGTAATAAAGATTTTGTACGCACACACACACATAAATAGATATAATTTTTTATTTCGCAGGGGGGGGGGGGTCCGGGGGGGTGAGAAAAAAATTCACCCCCCCAAAACCCCCCCCCCCTCCCCGAAAAAAAATCCTGGCTACGCCCATGCTATAGGGTATTGAGATGCTTATGTTTAAAGATATGAGTATTTGAAGAGTGGATGTATAATGTGGATATTTAAAGAGTGGATATATAATGTGGATATTTATAGAGTGGATGTGTAATGTGGATATTTGAAGAGTGGATGTGTAATGTGGATATTTGAAAAGTGGATATATAATGTGGATATTTGAAGAGTGAATGTGTAATGTGGATATTTGAAGAGTGGATATTTGAAGAGTGGATATTTGAAGAGTGGATATATAATGTGGATATTTGAAAAGTGGATATATAATGTGGATATTTGAAGAGTGGATGTGTAATGTGAATATTTGAAGAGTGGATGTATAATGTGGATATTTGAAGAGTGGATATATAATGTGGATATTTGAAGAGTGGATATTTCAAGAGTGGATATATAATGTGGATATTTCAAGAGTGGATGTGTAATGTGGATATTTGAAGAGTGGATATATAATGTGGATATTTGAAGAGTGGATATATAATGTGGATATTTGAAGAGTGGATGTGTAATGTGGATATTTGAAGAGTGGATATGTAATGTGGATATTTGAAGAGTGGATATATAATGTGGATATTTGAAGAGTGGATATATAATGTGGATATTTAAAGAGTGGATATATAATGTGCATATTTGAAGAGTGGATATATAATGTGGATATTTGAAGAGTGGATATATAATGTGGATATTTGAAGAGTGGATATATAATGTGGATATTTGAAGAGTGGATATATAATGTTGATATTTGAAGTGTGCATGAGTAATGAGTTCATTGAGGGACAGAATGTCAGTGGTCTTGAAGAATTTTTTGCCGTTGACAAATTGGTTCAGAAATGCACGAAAAGAAGTACGACACTTAGAAAAAGTTATTTCTCAACCAAAATCACATGCGACTTATTATTTAGAATTAGATGATGCAAGTTGATTAGAAAAAGTGATGTAGCAGCGACAATCGTAGACTTCGAAGGAAATTTTGCAGAGTACCGGGCATTTCAGATAGAGAAGTGGTCTTTACAACAGGTTAATGCTTTCAGATTGATCTCAATGAAAGAGGAACAATGTTAAAAAACTTTTCAGAAAGTCAGCAATTATTTATACTGTAGTCTATGTAGGCCTTTATTGAGAGTACATTGTGTCAGCAATTATTAAACTTATAGTCTATGCAGACATTAATTGTGCGTAAATCGTGCCAGCCATTATTTAAATTATAGTCTATGCCCACATTAATTTTGCTTAAATTGTGTCAGCTATTATTAAAATTATAGTCTTTGCAGACATTCGTTGAGCGTACATTGTGTGTATACATTGTGTGTGTACATTGTGTGTGTACATTGTGTGTGTGTACATTGTGTGTGTACATTGTGTGTGTACATTGTGTGTGTACATTGTGTGTGTGTACACTGTGTGTGTACATTGTGTGTGTACACTGGGTGTGTACATTGTGTGTGTGTACACTGTGTGTGTACATTGTGTGTGTGTACACTGTGTGTGTACATTGTGTGTGTGTACACTGTGTGTGTACATTGTGTGTGTACATTGTGTGTGTGTACACTGTGTGTGTACATTGTGTGTGTGTACATTGTGTGTGTGTACACTGTGTGTGTACATTTTGTGTGTGTACATTGTGTGTGTACATTGTGTGTGTGTACATTGTGTGTGTACATTGTGTGTGTACATTGTGTGTGTACATTGTGTGAGTGTACATTGTGTGTCTACATTGTGATGTATTGTACTAACGTCTAAATTGTTGAAATATTGCTGGGAAAAAAAACAACCTAAGCCTGTTCTTTTTACGTCCATTCATTGACATGTGTCCCCCTTTCTCTTCCCAAATATCTGGTCACATTAACAATGCTATCTCCATAAACATTGTATCTAATATACAAAAACACTTACAATTTATTTATGAAACTTTATTTGCGAAGTGAGAGGCGCGATGCCTGAGTGGTAAAGCGCTTGGCTTCCGAACCGGAGGTTCCCAGGTTCAAATCCTGGTGAAGACTAGGAATTTTTTAATTTCGGGATCTTTAGAGCACCCCTGAGTCCTCCCAGCTCTAATGTGTACGTGATTTTAGTTGGTCGTTGTGGCTGGCCTCATTAGCTAACAATGTGCCACAGACGTTGACCTCACCTGCTTTATAGACTGCATGGTCTATTGGGGAACTTTATATAAAAAAGCAACTTTTACGAACACTCATAACTTGCGTTTGATTGAGGAATACAACGTGAACATTGCGTGTATGTTAATTCTTTTTTATTAAAGCACTCTCCAAAACCACCAGTTAAAAATATTTGGAGGGAGGGGGATGCCAAGTATTTTTTTTTTCGTAAAATGGGAGCCTATTGCAAAATCACTATCTTGACCTAGAAACCTGGTGGAATATTAGTTAAGCTATAGGGTAGATGTTTGAGACAAACATCTATAAAAAAGCTAACAAGATCCTCGACATAAAGAATCACCCTTTGTGTCAGGATTTTGTGATTTTTCCATCACAAAAGAGATACAAGACACCGATCGCAAAGACAAACAGACACAAACACTCTTTTGTTCCTCTGGCAATTAAATCATTGCATAGGAACAATTTGATATAAACTTTGTCACATGTGAATTATGACTGTAATTGTTGTGAATGTACATTTTGGTTTCTTATAGTTATAATGTTTTTTTTGTTTGGTGTAATGCACAAATTGTAAGACAAATTTCCATACGGACAATAAAGATTATTATTATTATGTTAGAAATGTCTGAGATTGAATAGTGCAGTGCATACCTCTATTTCTTCTGTGCTTGTTTGTCGGAATGCGCTTTAGGCAAAGCTTATCTCCCGTTATCAGAGTCCATTTTTCAATATGAAAAAAAAAAAATTAATGAATTACGACTAATCAGTGTTTCCCACACTTTTTTCCTCAACGGGACATTTCGCACATTCTGATTATTCACTGAAATACATTGCTTATTTTTTTTTTAGAGAGGTTAATTCACTCGGTAGCATACTAGTTAATTATCCCATTAGATCGTGGAACTCGTATCCAGGCCTCGTGGAACACCAGGGTTTCGCGGAACACAGTAT